>NC_090438.1:510233254-510536284 GCF_031143425.1 Pleurodeles waltl
TCAGAGGAGTCCTGCTGGAGTCTTGCAAACCGAATCTAAGAAAACACCCAGAGGAGAGACCCTAAATAGCCCCGAAGGGGAATTGGATACCTTATCATGTATGGAGCTATCAGTTCTGCATTAATTTGGATCATCATGAAATAAAACTGACATTGTTGGTCCTGAAGATGGTCTTGCCTACTCATGACTTGGGAGAGTGAAACATCGATGTTGCTCCACTTCTCACAGGGAAAGGACACAGGGAGAAGACAGTCCATCCTCAACCACGTACTCATGACTTGGGAGAGAGAATCATCGATGTTGCTCTACTTCTCACAGGGAAAGGACACAAGGAGCAGGCAGTACATCATCAACCAATAGCAAGGCGGAAGGAGTAAGTGATGAGGTAGCCTTGGGGCTAACATTTACATTGACAGGCCCTCGTCCGACCCTTGCGTAAATGCATTGAAGTGGATATCACATACATGGGCTGACTTCAACCTGCCCCTTTGCAGGGGGAGAGTGGGAATTGCAGGGGAGGGATCCTTGAACTAGCTAGAACCTTCCCCAAACCTTCAAAAAGGTTGACGGATATTGAAATGAGTGGCACGTGAGGGCTACAAATAAACCTTTCCAGGCCCTATGGCAATGCGAGGGAATGGTACAAGAACTTTCCGTGTGAGCTGTACTTAGGCAAGGCAGAGGATTTGTTAAGGGCAGAAGCGACCAACTCAACCCTACCTGGACAGGAGATAAGGACACAGAGGATTTGTTTTCCACAATGTAGACCTTTGCTCAGTTTTGAACCTTCACTGCCTTTGTGTTGTTGGCAAGCTAAGCGAAAGGAGCGGTGAATAAAGGTTCTTTTCTAATCTTTCCCTCGTTTGTCTTACAGGTTGATAAATATCTCTATAAGTAGGAAGTGCCAAAGCCGTCGAAGGTATGCATAATACAGCATCCGCTTTCCCACTGTGGTGTTTATTTTCTTTTTCTTTTCAACTTTCATTGGAAGGTTGACATCAGACGTCAGAGCACGCTTGTACCACAGACTGACAACTGAGTACATTTTATATGAGGGCTAAGCAACCCATATCGGATATTTTTCCTCGTTGGGACTGTGGACATCTTCATGTTCGTTAACAAATGTCAACGTCTGCCGGGAAATCACAAAGGGAGTTTGCAGGCATTGATCTATTTACATGTGTGGAGATCTCTTTAATGAAGGTAGAGGTCTTAACACTCATCAACCCATTCAACCGGTGAGAAAGTGGGTGTTTCATGGCGCGGTTACCCTTTGAAGCTTGTGAAGGTGCACAAACATGCACTTTGTATTCATTCACAAATTCCCTATCTTTTCCTTTCCACTCTGGAAAAGGTTGGATTTTTACTTAAGCAAAGGGTTGGTGTCAATCCCTTTCCTGGCTGGGAAGGGGAATGATGAATAACCCCACATTTGGCTGACGGCATAGGTTAAGGGCTGTCTTCACGTGTAAAAATATTTTCCCTGTACAAAAAAAACTTGAGTTTTCACGGGGGATCCTATTTGCCAAAATGGAGTTCTTCACTGAGAAGTACTCTGCACAGAGAGAATAAGCCGTTACTGGGAATCTCAACTGGGACGTACGCTTAGGAACCTGCACCTTGTGCAGATATCAGACATACCCCTGGGAACTTTTAGGAGTTCCAGAAAGTAGGAAAAGTACATGCAGATGGAGGGAAGCGTGTCCCTCCATATATTTTCAACTTTCTGTGGGAATCCGGCCCAATGTGTGATTTCTGTAATGTTCAAGAATGCTGGGAAAATTTAGCATTTCACAATCCGTCTTTGTGTTTTTCAATTATTTCCAATGCTAATGACTTTGTAATCGTTAAGTACATCAGTGCTGGCTGGTGATCTTTGAAAGCAGTGGGATGTAACACCTGTTCATGAATTTGAACGAGCAAGTGAGCTAGACTAGCTAAATGAAGCCTCAGGAGTTCTGTCTCCCCAAAAAATGTGAAAAAATGAAGGGAGTCAAATTTAAATTTTGCAGGACCTTTTTTCACATACATTTGTGAAAAACAAAGGCCTTCTGACTTACCAACTGCAGTCCTTCGACCCCAAGCCCTTTCCTCCTCAGTCCCATACTCTGGGAGTCCTTCCACATATTCCTCAACCTCCTCTGGCTCATCCATGTTTCCTACACAGTGACTCCTCATCACCACCGTCTCTGTCCACTCTTATATTCTTCATTACCCCAAGAGTCACACCTGTATGTTGCCTTCGTGCCTTAGCCCCCCTGTGCTTATCAGTCCTTTCTCAGTTTATGTCCAACAATCTCTTATCTCTTAGTCAACCCATGCTCATTAAACCTTTGCATTTCTGAGTGCTCCTGTGCTCTTCCTATATCAGACTCCCCTCAGCTCCTTCACCAACTTCATCAGCCTCCTAATACCTTCCATTCTCAAACCACGTCAACCCCTATTTTACTCTGGTGCCCTGAAACCTATTCTGCTGTTGATACAGCTCAGAACACCCATTCTGCCGGCCATTCATAAAATGTGTGGGTTCTTCATGGCAACCCTGACTTAAAGATGTACTCCCTAGTGTTCATACTTCATTGCTTAGCCATTCCCAGACCAGCCTCTACACTTGTATGACTGTCACACTCTAATTCTCTCTCTCACTCTGTCTCCCTCTCAGACACGCTACGGCATTATATCTCTCCCTAAGTTGCTCTCTTCTCTATTTCACTATCTCGCTCTCCGTCACGTTCTAGCATTATGTTTCCCTAAGTTGCTTTCCTCCCACTCTTTCTGGCACTCAATCTCTCTCTCCCTTTTTCAGTCACTCTCTTAGTAATTCTCTCTGTCACTATCAGTCATTCTCCCAGTCACGTGCTTTATCAGTTCTCTCAGTCACTCTATTTCTATCTCAATCATTCTTTCAGGCATTCTATGCCTATCGGTCAGTCACCCTTTCAGTAATTGTCATTCTATCTCTTTCAGTCACTTTTTCTGACACTCTTATTTCACTCTTTTACTCTCCTCCTCTCTCTCTCAGTAGCCAGTCAGTCTATTGCCCGGTTTCACTTTCTTACTGTCAATTTCCAAATCATTCTTTCTCTCAGTCACTTTTAAGCCACACTATCTCTTTATCAGTCACTCTCTCAGCCACTGAGTCACTCTAACAGTCACTCTATCCTTATCTCTCAATCACTCTCAGTTTCTCTCACACTGTCACTCTCTCTCCCTCAGTCGTTCCCTCTCACTTACACTTGCAACCAGACACTGCAGTCTCATTATCTTACTCTGTCATTCCCCCTGTCACACTCACTCATTCAGTGTCAGTCACATAGTAACTCAATCTCACACATTCAGACTTATGCTATCTCTCACTCTCATAGTCACTCACTCTTGATCACTCACTCTGTCACTCAGTCATTCACTGTCACACTAACTCACGCTCTGTAATTCACTTCCTCTCTCAGGCACTCAGCCACTCAAAACTCCCACTCACTCATTCGCTTACTGACATTCTATCACTCACTCACAGGCTCTAACTTGCACAGTTTTTTACTTACTTCTCATTTCCCCATCTCAGTCAGTCATTCTCTGTCAATCACCCTCTCAGAAATACACAGACTGCTTTTATTGTGTTTGCCCTCTAAAGGCTGAGAGTGCTCTACTTAGTCAATGCTGAAGTTGGTCCCCCAGTGGCTTCTTTTTGGGCTTGCATTGTCAATCACACTGTAAGTGTGGCTTTGGACATTACAATTGGGCAGAGAACCACTGTCAGTCTGAGAATCTTAAGCTGGTTTAGCATCTCAGACTGAAAAGGGGAAAGAAGTGAGGGGGGTCAATGCTTGAACTCCAGAATGAGGGAGCCACCACTGATATACATAAATGAACAATGCATAATGACCACTTACATTTTTGTTTTTGACTCAAAATTGGTGAAGGAAAACACACCAAACTAAAAGAGGCACAAATTGGTACCTATCAGTACAAGCCTGTGTTATTTTAATGTTCTTCTCTTTAGCTATATTTTATTATTTGTTCATACATTTTCCTATGAGGATTCCCATGCTGATTGTTAAAAGCAAGTGTTTTAGGAGTCTACTTATAATTATGCCACCCCCTGACAACGTTATACTAAATTTAGCACAATGAAAACAGTTTTCAAAGGTTTGTGGAAAAAATACTTTTATAGAGACTTTCAGATTTTATGTAGGAAAAATCCAAGAAGATAAAATTCTGTCATATATGGTGAGTTCTTTTGCAGGAGTATATTATCATAGACTTATGGTGATAAATGTGAATGTGGTGTCCACTGTACCTTATACTCCGACATTACATCTAGGGATGTAGAGTTCTGAAGAACACAGGTGTGGTTAATATGTGTTTCAATAAACTCCACCTGAAGATAACCTGAAGCCCTGTACAGCTGCATCTTATTTCAGGCTGACAGTAGGTGTGTTTGTTGCTCCTCAACATAACCCAGTTGAAGACTGAGGAACAGGCCAGGAGGACCATGCAGAGATTTGTTTGAAAAGGGCTTGCAGCATGCTGGGGGAGTGCTGTCTGAACACTCTAAAAGGTTGATGATGAATGGAGGAAGAATACAAAAACAGATACCAGCAAGTCTTTCAGACAGTTTCATTGTCTAATTCTAATGGGTAAACCTTCAAAGACAGCATTCCAGTGCCTGGAACACATATGCAATATGTGTTCCATGGTAACAACAATGGAGTGCAAGGCAATGTCCTTCTGAGACCTGTCATCATGAAAATGGAAGAAGTCTGCAGCTTGCAAGGTTTATAGCATTTCCATTTTTGAACGTGATATGTCAATTAGAAGAAATCCATGAAGTAAATGGGAGACTATGAAGTGTGGCATTCAGTTTCCAGTGAATACTAGTTTAATTTACTCTCAGGTACAGGAATGGGCTATAAAGATTGAGACTGGATATGGAGGGGTCTGCTCAACATTTTTTACTGGAAGATCGCTGTCTGATACTGGGTCAGCATTTCCTAGTAAAAAAAGTTCTGCAGCCCTATCCAATAGCTAACAACTGGAGATGTCACAAACACACCTATTATCCACAACAAGAGATTTAAAAAAAGGCCAGTGATAGACAAAGGATGTGTAATTGTTAACCTGCCTTTCAATTGTGACTCAACAAGAAATGGGAAGAGGTCTCTTTGATATATCGGAAGACCAGTAAAATATGCCTTGGAGGAACACAATGAGGAATAAGAAAGACTGGATAAGACAAGATACATGGCACGCCGTAGAAGACAGGTGAGCAGCAAAAAGCAACTCATGGTGGCCAAATCTCAGAGGCTGCAGGAGAAGTGTTAGCAACAGAACTCAGAAGCAAACAGAGCAGTCACAGAAATAAAAAGAGCAAGCAAGATAGCATACATGGATAACTTTGCCAACCAATCAGAGGAAGCAGCCAGTAGAAGAGAACAGGGAAAGGTCTTCAAGATCACAAAAGTAAAACACCCTTATCATGAACAAGCAAGGCAGACTACTAACAAAAGTGACAGAGCACTTCAAAGACGTCTTGAACAGAGCAGTACCAACAAGTGCAGCGAACATAAAGAATCAGAGACAGACTTGGATGTGAACTTAGCCCACCACAGAAAGAAAAAAATCATCACTGCCATCAGATCTCTATAGAATGGAAAAGCTCTTGGCCAAGATAACTAAATGCATAAATGTTCAAGGTAGACACTGAAATATCAGCCAGGATCCTCCAAACTCTGTGTTTATCAATTAAGGAGGGAAAGAAAGTACAAGATAACTGGAAACAAGTTATCATCATCAAGGTTCCAAGGAAGGGAGCATTAACCATCTGTAACAACAGGTGTGGAATCAGCCTTCTGTCAATCTTGAGGTAAAGCCTGGTGAAAATAACTACACAGTGTATTTCTGATGCAGTGGACAAATAGCTAAGAAAAGAACAGACTGGGTTCCGCAAAGGCAGAGGGTGTGTTGATCAGATCCTTACTCTCCGCAACATCATAGAAAGAACTATCCGTCAACTTCATTGATTTTGAGAAAACCTTTGACACTATCGTCTGTGACAGACTCTGGCTCATACTCTGATCCTATGGTATACTGCAGCAGATAGTTCTCCTCATCAAGAACTTCTATGATGAGGTTACCTGCAAAGTGGGAGATAGTGAGTATAACTTCAAAGTCAAGTCCAATGTGAGACATGGATGAACGATATCATTGTTGCTCCTTAACCTAGGTATTGACTGGGTGATGCAACACACAGATGAACACCAAGCCACAGGAATCAGATGGATGCTATTCTCTACACTGGAGCACGTTTACTATGCTGATGATCTAGCCTTGTTTTCTCACATAGATCAGCATGTGCAGGAAAAGACGTTTCACCTTAATATCAGTGCATAGCAAGTGGTCCTGATGATCAACACAAAAAAAGTCAGAACTCATTCCACTCAATATCCCAAACCCTTCACCAGTCACGGTGGATGTAGAGGACTCTGCCATGCCTATTTTCTTCACCTATATAGGCAGTACTATCAGTCAGGATCGAGGGTCAAGCAGTGACATCAAAAGCAGACTGAAGAAGGCCAGGAAAGCCTTCAGGATGATAAACAATGTATTGTGGTCATCTCAGTACAGCAACAACACTATGCTGAGGCTTTACCAGAGCTGCATTCTGTCCATGACAATGCTGTCAGCTTCCACACACTCTACTTGATGTGAAACATCTCCAAACAGGAACTGCTTACCAGATGCAAGCTTTAGAGCAGTGATACTCAAGGTACAGCCCGGGGGCCACATGCGGCCCTCCTGACCTTTACATGCATCCCCCTGCTCTAGAGCAGGACTGGGCTGCTGTTTACTCAACTCTGCACAATGATTAAAAATATGTTAAATAAAAGGCAAGCGTTTATTTAAATGTTAATCAGAGGTAAAGAAAGTAAGTAACTACATTGTCCAGCACCTGTAGGAACACCTTCATTTTTAAAGACATGCTACACTAAAATTTTAAAAATATAATAAGGGCTCTTCAAAAATCAAAAACTGTTTATCATTAACATGCAGAGTCGTTTCAACATAGTACATCAGATTATATCATTGCATGGAGAAGCATTATCTTTTTAAGTGATGGTTTTCAAACATAAATCCAGAAACATTAATTCTCCCCCCCACTTGAAAACATGCCAGTACTGAACTAAGAGGTAAGTTGGTTTTCATATTCACTCTTTGTGTGGCCTGGGTTCCTATTACACATGAACATTATTATAGTTTATTAAATCAAACACAGGAGAAGGTTTTGTACAGTGCACATCCTGAAGTCATGTATTTTGAGATTCTCATATATGCACTAATGAAGAAAAAGGAGGGAGCGTGAAATAAAAGAATTGTCTAGGATCACACATTTTGGTAAAGTGGGGAAGCCAGGATTCATAGCAGGTTTTCTGGTTTCACATTATGCAATTCAGCCACTAGATGTATATGCTTCACTTCTCCTACACCCACCATACTGCACCCCCCACCACCCCAAACACCCTCCACCCTCCCCGCCGACAGCCGCCACCTTGCTAGCATCAATGCGGCCCTTGGTCACATCACAAATCAAACGTTGTGGCCCCTGGGAAAGTGTTTGTGAGTACCCATGCATTAGAGCATGGACACCATTGTTATCAGAAAAATATCGAGATGGCTAGGACACACCATCAGAAGAGAACATGTCTCCATCACAGGAACAGTTGTCCACTAAACCCCAGAAGGCAAATGGAAAAGAAGAAGACCAAAGAACACCTAAATATGAACTGTTGTAACCAAAATGAAGACCATGAACCACAGCTGGGGCAGGGTACAGAAACTTGCCCAAGATAGACAAAAGTGAAGGTCCTTTTGCTGCCCTACATGCCAGTCAGCATGGCAGATAGTAAGTAAGTAATTTCAACTGTGACAGGCACACTATTCATAACTTGAAGGGATATTAATAACAATTGCTATGAACACACAGATCTGATGATTGTGCTAATTTAACAGGTATGATGTGATAAGATGGTACAGACAGATACAATAATTGTAAATACTACTGAACCCTCTTGTGATCCCATTCCTAGGTGTAGATATTTACAGTGATTACAGGTTCTTGGAGTTGCTGAGGATTTTTTTTTAGTTAAGCTTATATATTGGTACATCTAATGGGGGTATAAAATATTCCAAAGTAACACTGCCCGCTTTTTCCCTAAGGGATCCTGGGGAGCAACTACTATGATAGAACAAATGCAGCATTTTTTTTTTATAAACCATATTGTGTTCTGTGATACAAACATGGGGGTGGAGTGTTTGTGCTCTTTTCTTGTACACTGTTTGGGGGTAAAAACTGTTAGATAATCTGCTAGAACAAGAGGAGGCTTGTTGGGTCAAGGAGTTTGAGAACTTGATATTCACTATGTAACCCACATTAGCACCATTCTTGATAACTACCTTTTTAGGAACAGAATTCAAAGTGAAGGAAAGTCACTAGAAGAATACCACATGTCTCTAAAGAAGTTCACTTCTTCCTGCAAATTTGGTTCATTGACCAATGAATGCATCAGAGATCAAAATCTATTTAGCAGTAATTGTGAGAAAATATCTGAAGAGTTAGTGGTAAGAGAGAAGCCACCAGTGAGTGAAGTAATAGTACTGACTAAAAGAGTGGAAGAAAGTCTGAACAAGGAAATACTATTCAAAGGACAGTGTTACTGGTGAGAGCCGACTGGGCACATGAGGAGCAGTAGAGTGTCACTCATTAGGAGTGGTATGCAGTGAGTGTGGGAGTATGGGAAGAATGGATATTACACCAATGTTGTTGCAGTAGTGCAAATGGGAAGCAAGAGAGGGCCTTAAGAGAAGTATATAATGAGATAGTGTTCCAGTTAGTAAGTAAAAATAACAGTAGTTCTTCGGAGGCAGTAGAAATAGAGGCTAAGTAGAGGGAAGGGGGGGTGAAAATGCAGACATGCAAAATTTGTGTAAGTTAGTGTGGCATAATTCAATCAAATGATAGCAAAATTATGCGAAATACACGTCATTTTGCACTATATTTTAGCACGACATTTGTCCTTGCACCAATTTTTGAAAGCAAGAATGCATTTAAACAGCATCATGAAAATGGCCAACCGCGGTCTTTTTCTTCTGTATGTTTACTGTAAATTTGTATTGTGAATTGCACTATCAACAACATTTTTACAGTGAATATTTCTACAAAGAGGCGTAATTTGAAACCTATCTCATGAGTATTGATGAGGTAGGTTGGACCACAATCCATAACTATGACTCTGGCGGAAGTCGAAGGAGCGTTGGTAAGACCGCCAACAGGCTGGCTGTCTTTTTTTTTGTATTGTGACCATGGCGGTTACCACCATGGTCATCCGCCGGTTCTCCATTCCGCCTGCCTGGTCTCCAGCCCGGCGGCCGCCACTATACCGCCGGCGGTATTTGGACCCGGCTGACCGCCATGGATTTCATGTGGTTTGAAACTCCTTCCCTGGCACTGATAGGGGTCTACCCCACCCCAACTCCCTCCCCTACACCCCACACCACCCCTGCCACCCCCCAAAGGTGGCAGGACCCCCCTCGCCACCCTGACCCCCAACATCACAGCACTCATGCACACACGACATGCACGCAGGCACAACCAACACACATACACACACACACACACCGACATACATGCCAACATCCACACACACAGTCAGACACGCACACCCACATTCAAACATACACGCACACATCCATACAAACATACCTACAGACATACATGCACTCATTCCCAAACACACAACACCCCGCAAGCATACACGTACTCACACCCCCCCTACATACACACATGCACACCCCCATGCACGCACACAACACACAACACCCCCCACCACCCTCCCCTCACGGACGATCAACTTACCTGGTCCGACGATCCTCCGGGAGGGGACGGGAGCCATGGGGCTGCTCCACCGACACCACACCATCAACAGAACACCGCCACACCGAATCACAGGACGTGATTCGCTGGGTGGTGTTCGGTTGGCGTGGCGGTGGAGGTGGAGCAACCTCCACTTCCCCGCCGCCCGCCAGTATGGCTGTTGCCGTCTCTCCGTCCGTAAAAGGACGGAGAGCTGCCAACGGTCATAATAGGCCGAGCGGCAAACCACCACCACTGGCGATCTTCCACTCGGCGGTCTTGGAAAAAGACCGCCGAGGTCAAAATGACCCGCTATGTATTTTGTCAACCGATCTATTAGTACAAAAGTCGGTTTGCAAAATACCAATGCATTTGAGAGAAGTCGGTGCGCAAATTGCAATCACTTTCACAGAATCTTTTTTAGTACATTGCAAATAAGAAATTGCAAATTGTGAATCGTTATTAGTCACAAGATACAATTTCTTATTTGGAATCTTTGTACATAAGGACCTATGTTATCTGTTTTGACTTGTACCCCTGTTCTAGTTAAATGATTTATTGCTTACTCCCGGGGTGGGCCTCTTTTTGGTCATTTTCATTTATTTATTCTGTACTTATATACGAGATGGAAGCCGTTCCAACTGCTCAATCCCTGTTAATTTCAGAGTGGAGGGTGTGTGCTGTGGAAAGATTCTATTGTGGAATGCATTCACAGAAAGGGGGCTGAAGAAAAACTGTTGATTTAAGACAATACTGAGGTGTTTGGTAATAAACCCTTTTTATGGGTAACTTTAGGACCCATGTAACTGCACCATATTTCACAATGAGTGCAGTGCACAGTCAAGTGAGATTGATTATAAACCATTATAAGTCTCTTTGTTATCAGTAGGCCATGACAATGAGAACACTGATTGAGTGTTATGTCAGCCTTACCTATAGGGGCATAATGGTATTCTACTCTGGCCATACCTCATGCATCTACATGCACTAATTGCTTCCTCTCTGAAGACACCTCAAATGATACCATCAATGATCATACCTCAAGTGACATCATTGATGATACCTCTGATAACAGTACAAAAATATCACCAATTACTTCACTGACAGTGTCTATAAGGATAGGTCTTGCATATTCTGTGCATGTCAAATAATCTACTGAACTAAAGTGAAATTGCACCGCATTTAATTGAAAATTGCATGGCGTTATTGTTCAAAACTTAGGGGCTCATTCAGAGGTTGGTGGATGGAAACACCCGTCTGCCAAACTCCCGACAGGGTGGTCGCCGCCATGAGGTTGACCTCCCTGCAGGCCTTGTTACGACTTTCCCACTGGGCTACCAGCGGAAACCAAGGTCTCCACCAGTCAGCCCAGTGGGAAAGGCTCATTATAGAGCTGGTGGCAATTCTGACACATGCAGGGGTGCACTAGCATCCTTGATATGTGCACTTTCTGCACAGCAGACAGTGCGCATTTTGAGGGTGGTGGGCACCCCTGTGGCACCCCGCACCTGTTCGCTGCCAGACTTTTCATGGCGGTGGTATCGCCATAAAAGGCTGACAGAGAACAAGGTTGTAATCAACAGGGCGGCGCAAACTTCAATGCCGCCCCAGCTGATTGCAACCTGCACTGCCGTCAGCCCCCCACGATCTGAGATCCTGGCTGGGATGGAGGGAGGTTGGCGAGTCTGTCTGCCTACCTCATAAAGTGGCAGTGGGACCGACACAGCTGTGGCAGTCTGACAGCCACCGCAAGGCTGGCAGCTTTGGACCGCCAGTCTCTTAATCTGGCCCTTAATACCAAGTGTACATGCACTTGCAAAAGATCATAAACAGAAAGTTTTTGATTTGTATCCAGGTACATTAAGTCAAGCAAGAAATCTATTAAGTTAAGAAAAAGAAAAGAAGTTAAGAAAATATACATTGCACCTCTTCTATATTTCCTGATTTTGGGGCTATTTTGTCCTAGGAATTAAAGCAAACCAGTTAGGCTTTTTCACTTCTAATAAAGGTAAAGAAATATCCATTGTAGTCTTTTATTCACAGCTGGTGAAGATGAGAGTGTTTGAAGCAAGAAAACATCTAAGAAATATTGCAATTAGAACAGTTAAGTATGAGGCAATTGTGCAGATTTCATATGATAAAACGTTCTCTCTGTTCAGGGAGAAAGTGACTGACATACTGGCAAATAGAGTAATGCAGGAGAGGCTTGTTTTCTTCTGTCCCCCAACGATACATTCTAACGGAATCCAGGTGGTAATTCAGAATAGGTCATCTAGATAAAGAAGCTCCATTGACAAAATATAACTTATTCCATATGTGTTGGCTCCTCGTAGAACCCCATTACTCTTGCTTTAAAGCTCTTTGAAAAATAATATGAGCCCTGATTTAAGTCACAAAAATAGCAATAATGCTGAGCTTTCACCCATATGTTGTTTCGTGCTAAGCAGAGTGATTTTATTAACAAATAAGAGCGATTTCTTACCACCTGATATTTGCACATCTGCCACAATTCTCTCTGGCCTTGCTAACGGAACATGCGAACCAGATAGCTCAGCAACAGCCTTCATCATCTTGTCCCAGAGAGAGAGTAGCTCTTCAGGATTTTCTAGAGTGCGGACGTTGTCTGAAGGAACTGTCAGGATAATGTTGTCAGTGGCGAGCTCTGCCCATGGAGCTGGGTAATGGCAGATGGTTTCTGTCCAGCGTGAGTTACTTGTTTCACCTGCGGTATCAAGCAGAATGGATAATATAACACATTTTCGATTATCCATTACAAATATATTTTTCATTTTCTGCTCAATACTGATTTAATTTCAAAATAGTTCACCTGGACATTAATAACGGAATGGATTTCAGTTCTAGGTTTAACATCATACTGTCAACTTTTGTGTAGCGTCTTGAAAAAAGAATGAAGTAACTGAGGGCCTTATTTAGAGTTTGGTGGTTGTGGGACATGTGTGCTGCAAAATGCAGCACACATAGAAAGAGGAAGTAAAAAGGGGAAATGAAGATATTTCTCACTATGCCTGCCTCCGGCAGGAGCACCATTTTGGCACAAACCCAGGTTTACTGACTTTAGAAAATCTGGGTTTGCATCAAAATCCATGGTAGGATACACAGTAATATCCGTGCTCCACCTATGGAATGTTTCCATGATGCAAAGTACCACAAGGCAGTGCTGTACACTGCATTCAATTACTTTTTTAGTTTATACTAAGCCAGGCAAATCAGGTTTTCAGTGGCCCAGAAAATTGCAAAATACATTTCGCTTCCAATGAGAAATGTTAGTAAACCTAACCCTAGCATTACATTAATGTCAAAATATTGTCACTGCCCAAACATAGTAAATGAATATCAAAGATAAATGTATATATTTTTTTCTTGCCATAAATAATCTAAATGTTACAAATATTAGTGCGTATTTACAAGCTGATTGCTCCAATTTGCCTCACCCAAGCGCTGTTTTTTTAATGCTAAGGCCTCCTTTTCCCCATGCCAGATTTACAACGTGGCTCAGTCCTTGCATTGTGCCACTTTGTAAACCCTTCTGCCACACTATGCCTGCATCAGGCATAATGTATGCAAGGAGGGCATTCCGACGCAGGGAGGCCCGGAAAAATGGTGTGGTGAAATGTACAACATTTCATTGCAACATTTTTTTCCATCATTTGTAACTCCTGCTCAGGGCAGGTGTTAAAATGATGCATCCATAGTAATCAATGGGCCTCCCTGTGCTTTGCTGCACTAGTGTCAACTTTTTTGACGCTAGTGCAGCAAAGTGCCACAATAGTGTCAGAAATGTTGATGCTATTGTGCTAACGACCGCCATGGTGCACCATACTATAAATACAGCTCAACCGTGGTGTTGTTAAGTGGTGGAAGGAGACGCAAGAAAAGTGGCGCATCGGGACTGATGTACCCCTTTCTTCTAAATCTGCCCCATAGTGCATTAAAATAATGTGGTATTAAATATAGGTTTAATTTCTGTTCTTACATGTTGATAGTTGGATGTTTAAATACAAAAGCATTTTGCTCTAGTTTTTAATTTTTTTGTATTTTTGAGAAGATTATATTTTTTGGGTTTGTGTATTTTTAGTGTTTGAGCAGAAAGTGCTTTAGATGTGAATTTTTTTAATTTAATTAATAATCGCTATTTTTTAAATTTTTTGATTATTAAAAAAGTTCCTAAATACTTTTCATGTGTTATTTTCTCATTTCAATGTGAGCTATTTTGAATTGAGTAGTGAACATACTGTGGGATTTATTGAAAGATCGCATGGGTATTGTTTTGTTATTTTAAATAATATGAAGTTATTGAATAGTATTATGAATTTAAACTTAAAATATTCCTTTTTTGAAATTTCCTTTAAAAGTCCGTTTTGATATTGGGGTTCATAGTTTATAAAAAAGTGTATTTTGTTTGTTTCAAACAGAATTTGGGTTCCATTGTGGGGCTGGGCGGATTATCTTTTATAAGGATGATTACTTAAAATACATGTTGGGTAATTAAGGTATGACTAATGTGTACTTGAAATTTTATTAAAAAATAAGAAAACGATATTCATTATTTTAGTAAAAATATAATTTATATATACTACTGAATTAAAGGTAAATATCACTATTTATTGGGTACAGATACATAGAATTAAATATATGCTTAGGTATTTAAATGAAGGTTTGTATTACTTTTAAAGCGATAATAATAATGAACCTCAATATAATAATAACACATTTTGAATTTTGATGTGAGGTAATCTATTTGTCTTTAAAAATTAAAGAATATTTTTAGAATTTATTATGTGCATTTATCTTTTTTTACAATATTCTTATTGATTGGTTTTATATGTGATTGTTCTGTTACAGCTAAAATAGTTAATTTCCCCTAATACTTGCACTTTTCACAGTGTTTGTGGGATTTGGCTTAGAATAGTAAATCTGACCCTTCCCTCAAATATATGTACTTTCCAGAGTATTTTTGAATTTATGGATATAATAGTGAATCTGTCCCCTCCACCACCAACTATATGGAGATGAAATAGTAAATCGGCCCTCACACAGTATATGCACTTTCCCCAATGTTTGTGGGTTTACAATTAGAATAGTAAATCTCACTTCCTCCCACACCTAAAAATATGCAGTTTCCCAATTGTTTGTGGGATTGGACCTCCCCAAACATATGCAGTGTGTCCAATGTTTGTGGGATTGCATTTACAATCTTAAATCTGACCTCCTCCATTACATACATTTTCCTAAATATGTGTGGCTTTGGAGTAGGAATAATGAGACCTCAACCAATATGTGCAGTTTCCCTAATGTTTCTGGTACTGTAGTTAGAATAGTAAATCAGACCCCCATAATATATGCACTTTCCCTACTGTCTGTTTTGTTCGGAGTACGAATAGCAAATGTCACTCTCTACCTCCCAAATATATGCATTTCTCCACTATTTGTGGTACTGGAGTTATCATTAATCTGACCTCCCCCAATATATGCATGTCCCTATTGTTTTTTGCATTGGAGTTATAATAACAAATATAACCCTCTTTATAAATGCAATTTACCCAATGTTTGTGGGATCTCTCAATGCAGTTTCTCCAATGTTTGTGGGATTGGAGTTATAGTAGAAATACAGACCTCTCCCAATGTATGCACTTTTCTCAACGTTTCTTGGCTAGGAGCTAGAATAGTAAATTGGACCTCATCCAATAAATGCACTTTCCCTTATGTTTGTGTGGATTGGATTTGGAGTTATAATTAGGACCTCTCTCAATATATTCACTCTCTAAAGTGTTTGTGGTGTTGGAGTACTAACTCTGACACCCCACCCCCAATAGATACAATTTTCCCAATGTTTTAAGGATGGAAATAGGCCCCCAACCAATACATTCTCTTTCCTACATGCATGCAGTTTAAGAGTTAGAATAGTATACCTTACATCCCTCCTCCTAGATATATGCACATTCCATCAATATTTGTTGGACTGGGATTGGTATCGTAAACATGCTCCCCTCCATACACCCTTTCCCCAATGTTTGTTGAGTTACAGTTAGAATAATACTTATGGCTCCCCTGTAAGAAACGTTGTTATTGCTTGAGAGGGTTGAAGCCCCACTTAGACGACAACCACAGTCCTTGTTAGGATCAACCATAAAAGTCACTAAATTAACCTGTGCCTAACACTCTGGTAGCTTGATACAAAGCAGTAAGGCTTAACTTAGAGACAATGCGTAAAGTATTTGTGCAGCACACAAAGAGTAACGAAGTGAAAACACAAATCAAGAAAAAATAGAGTACATATTAATAAATAAAATGATACCAGAATTACACCAATGTCATCAGGAGAAACGGACAACATTAAGTTGTAAACATTTTTGTAAAAATAGCACCTAAAAGCACCAAGTGCCACTTGATGTAATCTGGTTGCGGTAAACCGGGGGAAAGACACAAGTTCAGGCCAACAGCTATGGAGCGTGGGCCAGGTAAAGGGACTAGGTTAGTCCCACTGAAAAGTTACCTTCAAAGGCTAGCACAAAGAGTTTCTTTCACGTTAGAGAAAGCCCCAGAGGAGGAGGCTGAAGGCCACTGATGGTCGTCGCTGTAGCATGAAGAGCAGTTAGGGCATTATGGATGATCATCACTGTAACTTGGAGAGCAGGTCAAGTGGAGTGGAGATCATTGCTCTAACTTTGCATTATCTGTCCTGTAGCGCGAAGTGCAGGTCCCATGTTGCCTGCACCGGCTGGAAGTCAAAGTGAAGAACTGGTTTCACCAGAGCTTTGCGTTGGTGATCATCACGGGCAGCAGAATCATGGCGCGAACAGGCCCATTCATGCTCATGAAGAGCCGAAACCTCAGAATGTTCACTTTTTCTTTGAAAGAAGTACACTCAGATGCCAGACAGTTCAAGACCCGTGGAGGCACCTCATGGGTATCAAGGACTCACTGCAGCAGAGGCCAGGAGGGCTCAGGCAGGTCCAGGCATGTCTTGTTTCAGCAGGTCAGCTGGGTAGTTGTATGGAAGCCTCTGAAAGTTGTTGTGCACCTGTCGCTTACACAGGAAGTCAGCCAATTTACCCTCTAAGCCACTCTTGTTCGCCTGGGATGAAAGCAAGCAGGTTCAGCCTTCCTTCTCAGATAATAATGCAGACATTCAAGCAGCAAGGCAGTGCACTGGCAGCAGAGCAGTCCTTCTCTAACTTCAACAGGTCCAGTAGTGTTCTGAAGAGTACCTCTTGACGTCCAATATTTATTTCTGGTGCCAACCTTTCTGTGGGTGGATTCCATGCCCTACCCCCACATCTGGAAAGTTCTTCCCCTTTCAAGGCTCTAGACTGTCTAGGGGTGAGAAAAGGCAGAGTAGGCCTTTGTTAGATACCTTTATGTGTCTAGGAAGCAAAGTGTAAGTAGGGCTTTGTACAGCCCTTCTCAGTCATCCTGCTAGGATGAACCATCCTGCCCATTTTTAAGTCCCATTTGTGTTACTGTCTGAACGCGAGACACACACACCAAGACTAGAGTCATTCACAGTCATGTGATCAAGGACACTGGAAGAAGGCTTGGGACAAGAATGTGCCAACTTTCTAAAAGTGACATTTTCAGACCTATAACTTAAAATACAACTTTTCTATTTAGAGGGGACTTTAAATTACAATTCATTTGAGAGTAAACAGTAAATTTCTATCTGCTCCCAATCCAAAATTAGCACTTATTAAATGCAATAAGGTTACCCAGTGTTCATTCATCAGAGAGACAGGCCTATTAACAGAAAAACACAACTTTAGATGGTTTTCACTGCCAGGACATATACAACAAAAGTACACATTTCCTACCTTTTCAATATAATGCACCCCGTTGTATGAGCTTTCAGGGCCTACCTTAGGAGGCATCTATATGTATTAAAAAGGGGAGTTTAGGCCTGGCAAAATGTTTATTTTTCCAGGTCAAAATGGCAGTTTAACTACTTGCACTACAGGCTGCAGTGGCAGGCCTGAAAAATGTTTTGAAAGGCTACTTTAGTGAGTGGCACAATGTGTGCTGCTGCCTACTAGTAGTATTTGATTTACAGGCCCAGGATACATGTAATACCATTTACTAAGGAGTTATATGTATATTAAATGTACCAATCAGATGCTAATTGTACCATGCTTTAGGGAGGGACGACAAGCACTTTGCTACTGGTTAGGATGAGGAAAAAAGTGCACAGAGTCTTAATGTCAAAAAAACAGGTTTAGAACAGAAGGCAAAAAGCTAGGGGTAACCCTGTGAAAATGGGCAGATTCAACACCGCAATAATGTACTTTCCCCAATGTTGTTAGATTGGAGTTAGACTATTAATTGTGACTTTTCCCATTTGATGTACTTTCTCAATCTGTTTGTGGCATTGGATGTAGAATAGCAAATTTGCCCCCATCAAATACACAGTTTCCCAATGTTTGTGGAATTGGAGTTAGAATGCTAAATCTGCTGACTAATATATGCAGTTTATGGGACTGGAGTTTGAATAGCAAATCTGATCTCTCCTGCAGCCCAATAAGTGCACTTTCCCAAGGTTTGTAGGTGTGCAGTTACAGTAGTAAATATGTTATTACCTACACAGACATTTAACAATGGTTTATTTGATTTTATTTACATTAGTAAATTAGTTGCACATATTTTCTCAAATTCTGTTATGTTAGTCAGAAAATGCATTAGTATATTGTAATTTAATATCCATGAGATTATATTTTAAAAAACAGACAGTGTTGGAAAGTTGAATAAGTGTTCAATAGATGTATCAAATGTTAAAATAGATAAACAATATTTTACAACAACAATACCAATTACTATTTTTAAACACAATGAGGACTAAATTTAAATAGTTTTGTAGTCTTGTAGATTATGTTTGGTATCATCTCAGGCGTGCTCTGTCTCATTCAATGGAAGAAGAGAATAGCACTTGTAGGAGAAAATTTGGAACCCACTGCTATACGTCTCATTTGATAATGAAGTTGTCTCTGATGTAGAAAGCAGTTATTTTGCAGCAAATAATCTGGAAAGAAGAGCATGTTTACATAATACCTTGTACATGAACAAATTGTTACAATTTCTTTAAAGCAGGTATTTATACAAGTTATTATAACCTATTTGGATCAGTTTTATTTCTATGAAAATGCTCTAGATTTTTCCATTGACTTTAAATTTATTTTAGTGTATTTTTGATTTCTATTTTGCCACTATCTTGTTGTTGAATAAAGTATTTTTACAAGTTTTTGGCCACTGGATTTCTAGGACAGTGAATGCCGTTTGGAAAAGTAATGAAACTTAAGTTTTATATAGTTCAAATAATAACAACTTACCTAGATGTAGTTTGGGGCCAAATGTATCAAAGAATTTTGCATTCGTAAACAGCGCGAATTGCAAAAATTCGCCCGTTTGCAAATGCAAAATCACCTTTCTAAATATAAGAAAGGCATTCGCAGTGCAATTTTAAGGAAACGCTAAAACAGTGATTCCTTAAAATTGCAACCCCATTTAGAGAATCGCAATTTGCGATTCTCTAAATGCGGCATTGTAAATAATGAATAATTTTTTGCGATTTCTTAAGCACATGTATGAAGCAATTCCTTAATGCGAATTGGGCATTAAGGAATCGCTATTACCACCAAGTTGAACTTGGTGGTAACCATGTGCAAATTTTAAAAATGCATTAAAAATGCATTTTTAAAAATGACATGTAACGCACACATGCCCTTTTGGCATGTGTGCACCTTACATATCTTCCAACATTGTTTTGGGGTGCAGCAGAGGGGTCCTTAGGCCCCCAGGAGCCTGGAGTTTGCATTTCCCAAATTGTGAATTCCAGTTAGAAATTCGCAATTTGGGAAATGCAAAAAATGTGCAAATATGGGCCGACAGGCCCATAGGTGCGAATGGGGGCTGTATCGCAATTTGCGATTCGGTAATAGCATTTGCGATTTTTAAGAAATCGCTATTACCGAACCACAAATATGATACATAGCATTTTGTGACTCAGAAATAGCGATTTCTTAAAAATCTCTATTTCCGAATCGCAAAAGGCTTTTTTGATACATCTGGCCCTTAGTGTATTAAAATAGTATTTGGTAGGGAATTGATGTGTTGGTTAAGGGTGGTTAACATTCTTTTTTTGTGTGTGTTTGAGCATTTTTCTCAACATGCATTTTATTTTTGGGCTTTGTAGGCGTATTTTTTAATACTTATGTAATGGAATTTAAGGGATGCCATGGCTTTGATATGAAACCTTGTACTTGGTTTCATTTTTGTTTTTGGACGGTTGTATTTTTGGAGGGAATTGTGATTTTGGAAATTTGCTTTTTTTCCTTAGGATTTATGGCAGCAGCAAAACCTTGTTTAATTTAATTATCAAATTTGGGAATAATGTATTTAAAGTTGTAAACGTTAAATGTATTATGCTGGTTTTAAAATATTCTTTGTGACCTTTAAGTAAAGTATTATATCTATACTGTGGTTAGAAAATATAATTCATTCTAGAGTATATAGCAGTTTTAGTGATTTTTTTTATTTTTTATTTATTTTATTTTGTAAGCATATTATTCTGTAAAACATTTCATCATTGTATGCTGCAGCATGTAGTAATATTTTACTGTAAAACCCCCAGCCGGGAAAGAAGGGATGTATACTATGTAAGTTAATTATAATTTCTTAACTCATATTTAAACTTTTAGGCCCTCATTACAACATTGGAGGTATTGACCGCCTACTGCCATGGTGACGAACGTGAACACACCACCGCCATGGCTACCAGCCGTCTACATGTATCATGACCGCCAACTGTATTCCACAAGAATGCTGGCAGAACCCTGCCAACGGTCATGGCGGCAGCAGCGGTAAGGCAGCGCTTCTGACAGCAGGACCGCCACGCCAGCTAAACACTGCAGACCGTATCATGACCAATGATACGGCTTGGCGTGTTTTGCTGGCAGACGCTGCTGGTGACAGCAGCGCCGCGGACCGTCCCCAGCCGGTAAGTCAGGTTCTCTGACCGGAGAGAGGGGAGAGGGGTGGGGGTGTTGTGTGTATGTGGGGGGGACTGTGTGTATGTTTTGGTATGCGTGCATGTGGGTGTGAGTCGCGTAGGATGTGTGCATGAATGAGTGATTGTGAGTGTTGTGTGTTGTGAATGCATGTGTGTGACAAGGTATGTTGGTGTGTGTTGCGGTGTGTGGGTGTGTATGTGTGCATGCATGGGTGGTGGTGGGTATGCGTGTGTGCATGTGTGTATGTGAGTGTGCATGTGGGTGTGTATATGTGCGGGGGGAGGAGAGGGAGGAGGAGAGTGTGAGAAAGTAGCCTCTTTCTAGCCTTGTTACCCCCACTTCTGGCCTGTTTGTGAGTGTATGTCAGGGTGTTTTCACTGTCTCACTGGGATCCTGCTAGCCAGGGCCCAGTGCTCATAGTGAAAACCCTATGTTTTCAGTATGTTTGTTATGTGTCACTGGGACCCTGCTAGTCAGGACCCCAGTGCTCATAAGGTTGTGGCGTATATGTGTGTGTTCCCCGTGTAGTGCCTAACTGTCTCACTGAGGCTCTGCTAACCAGAACCTCAGTGGTTATGCTCTCTCATTTCTTTAAAATTGTCACTAACAGGCTAGTGACCAATTTTACCAATTTACATTGGCTTACTGGAACACCCTTATAATTCCCTAGTATATGGTACTGAGGTACCCAGGGTATTGGGGTTCCAGGAGATCCCTATGGGCTGCAGCATTTCTTTTGCCACCCATAGGGAGCTCTGACAATTCTTACACAGGCCTGCCACTGCAGCCTGAGTGAAATAACGTCCACGTTATTTCACAGCCATTTTACACTGCACTTAAGTAACTTATAAGTCACCTATATGTCTAACCTTTACCTGGTAAAGGTTAGGTGCAAAGTTACTTAGTGTGTGGGCACCCTGGCACTAGCCAAGGTGCCCCCACATTGTTCAGAGCCAATTCCCTGAACTTTGTGAGTGCGGGGACACCATTACACGCGTGCACTACATATAGGTCACTACCTATATGTAGCTTCACAATGGTAACTCCGAATATGGCCATGTAACATGTCTATGATCATGGAATTGCCCCCTCTATGCCATCCTGGCATAGTTGGCACAATCCCATGATCCCAGTGGTCTGTAGCACAGACCCTGGTACTGCCAAACTGCCCTTCCTGGGGTTTCACTGCAGCTGCTGCCAACCCCTCAGACAGGCATCTGCCCTCCTGGGGTCCAGCCAGGCCTGGCCCAGGATGGCAGAACAAAGAACTTCCTCTGAGAGAGGGTGTGACACCCTCTCCCTTTGGAAAATGGTGTGAAGGCAGGGGAGGAGTAGCCTCCCCCAGCCTCTGGAAATGCTTTGTTGGGCACAGAGGTGCCCAATTCTGCATAAGCCAGTCTACACCGGTTCAGGGGACCCCTTAGCCCTGCTCTGGCGCGAAACTGGACAAAGGAAAGGGGAGTGACCACTCCCCTGACCTGCACCTCCCCTGGGAGGTGTCCAGAGCTCCTCCAGTGTGCTCCAGACCTCTGCCATCTTGGAAACAGAGGTGCTGCTGGCACACTGGACTGCTCTGAGTGGCCAGTGCCACCAGGTGACGTCAGAGACTCCTTGTGATAGGCTCCTTCAGGTGTTGCTAGCCTATCCTCTCTCATAGGTAGCCAAACCCTCTTTTCTGGCTATTTAGGGTCTCTGTCTCTGGGGAAACTTCAGATAACGAATGCAAGAGCTCATCCGAGTTCCTCTGCATCTCTCTCTTCACCTTCTGATAAGGAATCGACTGCTGACCGCGCTGGAAGCCTGCAAACCTGCAACATAGTAGCAAAGACGACTACTGCAACTCTGTAACGCTGATCCTGCCGCCTTCTCGACTGTTTTCCTGCTTGTGCATGCTGTGGGGGTAGTCTGCCTCCTCTCTGCACCAGAAGCTCCAAAGAAATCTCCCGTGGGTCGACGGAATCTTCCCCCTGCAACCGCAGGCACCAAAAAGCTGCATTACCGGTCCCTTGGGTCTCCTCTCAGCACGACGAGCGAGGTCCCTCGAATCCAGCAACTCTGTCCAAGTGACCCCCACAGTCCAGTGACTCTTCAGTCCAAGTTTGGTGGAGGTAAGTCCTTGCCTCACCTCGCTGGGCTGCATTGCTGGGAACCGCGACTTTGCAGCTACTCCGGCCCCTGTGCACTTCCGGCGGAAATCCTTTGTGCACAGCCAAGCCTGGGTCCACGGCACTCTAACCTGCATTGCACGACTTTCTAAGTTGGTCTCCGGCGACGTGGGACTCCTTTGTGCAACTTCGGCGAGCACCGTTTCACGCATCCTTGTAGTGCCTGTTTCTGGCACTTCTCCGGGTGCTACCTGCTTCAGAGAGGGCTACTTGTCTTGCTCGACGTCCCCTCTCTCTGCTGGTCCAATTTGCGACCTCCTGGTCCCTCCTGGGCCTCAGCAGCGTCCAAAAACGCTAACCGCACGATTTGCAGCTAGCAAGGCTTGTTGGCGTTCTTTCGGCGGCAAAACACTTTTGCACGACTCTCCACGGCGAGAGGGATCCGTCCACCAAAGGGGAAGTCTCTAGCCCTTTTCGTTCCTGCAGAAACCTCAGCTTCTTCTGCCCAGTAGAAGCTTCTTTGCACCCGCAGCTGGCATTTCCTGGGCATCTGCCCATCTCCGACTTGCTTGTGACTTTTGGACTTGGTCCCCTTGTTCCACAGGTACCCTAGATTGGAAATCCACAGTTGTTGCATTGCTGGTTTGTGTCTTTCCTGCATTATTCCCCTAACACGACTTCTTTGTCCTTAGGGGAACTTTAGTGCACTTTGCACTCACTTTTCAGGGTCTTGGGGAGGGTTATTTTGCTAACTCTCACTATTTTCTAATAGTCCCAGCGACCCTCTACAAGGTCACATAGGTTTGGGGTCCATTTGTGGTTCGCATTCCACTTTTGGAGTATATGGTTTGTGTTGCCCCTATCCCTATGTTTCCCCATTGCATCCTATTGTAACTATACATTGTTTGCACTGTTTTCTAAGACTATACTGCATATTTTTGCTATTGTGTATATATATCTTGTGTATATTTCCTATCCTCTCACTGAGGGTACACTCTAAGATACTTTGGCATATTGTCATAAAAATAAAGTACCTTTATTTTTAGTATAACTGTGTATTGTGTTTTCTTATGATATTGTGCATATGACACTAAGTGGTACTGTAGTAGCTTCACACGTCTCCTAGTTCAGCCTAAGCTGCTCTGCTAAGCTACCATTATCTATCAGCCTAAGCTGCTAGACACCCTATACACTAATAAGGGATAACTGGGCCTGGTGCAAGGTGCAAGTACCCCTTGGTACTCACTACAAGCCAATCCAGCCGCCTACATTGGTTGTGCAGTGGTGGGATAAGTGCTTTGAGACTACTTACCACTCTTGTCATTGTACTTTTCATAAGAGAAAAATATACAAAACAAGGTCAGTGTATATACACATAGCCAAAAAGTTTTGCATTTCCTCTTTTCACTCTTTTCTAAGTGCTGAAAAGTACTTCTAACTTTCTAAAAAGTTCTAAAAAGTTTAAAAAGTTTTTTTTCTCTGTCTTTCTAAAAGCTCTGACAAACTTTTTATCTTTTACTATCACTTTAACTCTCTCTAAAAATGTCTGGCACAGGCCAAAATGTTGATCTGTCCAAACTTGCATATGATCACCTTAGCTGGAAAGGAGCAAGGAGTCTCTGCATAGAGAGAGGTTTGAGTGTAGGGAAGAATCCTTCCTTAGAACTGTTAATTAACATGCTTAGAGTACAGGATAAGGCCATAAGTGCCCCATCTGTTGAAAAAGTAGCTAATTGTTCTCAATCTGATCCAGGGACTCCCCCAGGAAAAGATTCAGGAAAGAAACTTCCTAGCCTGCCCATTACTAGACAGTCTAGCATAGTTGGTAATGATGATGAGCCACACCATATAAATAGTGTTGTCTCACATCATAGCAAAAGCATTTATTCTCACCATACTGGTAGTGATGTTTCTGTTAGCCAAGCTGTTAGGGTGGCTTCTGTAAGGGACAGGTCTCCTTCTGTCCATTCTCACCATACTTCTGTTTCACTGCATGTCCCTCCCACCCACCCTGATGACAGATTGTTAGAAAGGGAGCTCAATAGATTGAGAGTGGAACAAACCAGACTGAAGCTCAAGAAGCAACAGCTGGATTTGGATAGACAGTCTTTAGAGTTAGAGAAGGAAAGACAGAAGTTGGGTTTAGAAACCCATGGTGGCAGCAGCAGTATTCCCCATAGTCATCCTGCAAAAGAGCATGATTCCAGGAATCTGCACAAGATAGTTCCCCCTTATAAGGAGGGGGATGACATTAACAAGTGGTTTGCTGCACTTGAGAGGGCCTGTGTTGTACAGGATGTCCCTCAAAGGCAGTGGGCTGCTATCCTATGGCTATCATTTAGTGGAAAAGGTAGGGATAGGCTCCTTACTGTGAAAGAAAATGATGCTAATAATTTCCAAGTTCTTAAGAATGCACTCCTGGATGGTTATGGCTTAACCACTGAACAGTACAGGATAAAGTTCAGAGAGACCAAAAAGGAGTCTTCACAAGACTGGGTTGATTTCATTGACCATTCAGTGAAGGCCTTGGAGGGGTGGTTACATGGCAGTAAAGTTACTGATTATGACAGCCTGTATAACTTGATCCTGAGAGAGCATATTCTTAATAATTGTGTGTCTGATTTGTTGCACCAGTACTTGGTGGACTCTGATCTGACCTCTCCCCAAGAATTGGGAAAGAAGGCAGACAAATGGGTCAGAACAAGGGTGAACAGAAAAGTTCATACAGGGGGTGACAAAGATGGCAATAAGAAGAAAGATGGTGAAAAATCTCAAGATAAGCATGGGGATAAGGGTAAAACCAAAGATCCCACTTCAAATCTTAAACACTCTTCAGAGGGTGGGGATAAAACTAATTCTTCCTCTTCTTCACAACCCACACACATTAAAAAGCCTTGGTGCTTTGTGTGTAAAAACAGAGGCCATAGGCCAGGGGATAAGTCCTGTCCAGGTAAACCCCCTGAGCCTACCACCACTAATACATCAAGCTCTAGTGCCCCTAGCAGTAGTGGTACTAGTGGTGGGACTGCTGGCAACAGTCAAGTTAAGGGTGTAGTTGGGTTCACTTTTGGGTCCATAGTAGAAACTGGGGTAGTCACTCCCAAGACAGTTTCTGTCACACCTAGTGGCATTGGCCTTGCCGCACTGGCTGCTTGTCCCCTTACAATGGATAAGTACAGGCAGACAGTTTCAATAAATGGTGTTGAGGCCTTGGCCTACAGGGACACAGGTGCCAGTATCACTTTGGTGACTAAAAACCTAGTGCACCCTGATCAACACATCATTGGACAACAGTATAAGATTATTGATGTCCATAACTCCACTAAGTTTCTTCCCTTAGCTATAATTCAGTTTAGTTGGGGTGGAGTTACTGGCCCTAAGCAGGTGGTGGTATCACCTAGCTTACCTGTAGACTGTCTCTTAGGTAATGACCTAGAGGCCTCAGGTTGGGCTGATGTAGAGTTTTATGCCCATGCAGCCATGCTGGGCATCCCAGAGGAATTGTTCCCTCTCATTTCTACTGAAATGAAAAAGCAAAGGAGAGAAGGCCTGAAAACTCAGGATCCCTCTCCATCAACAGGTAAAAAGGGTATCACAGTATCCCCTAACCACCCTACCATTCAGGATACCATTCCTGTGGTGGGAGAAACCTCTCCTGGGGTGGCACCTGTTCCAAGGGAATCATCAGTTGGCAAAACTGGACTCCCTGAGGTGGAAGTACCTCTCTGTGGGATAACTAACATTGGTGAGAAAAAGAGCACCATTTTAGTTAACATGGAGCATCCCTCCAACCCTCCCAGAGAAACTTTAGTGCAGAAACCCTGCACTGCCTCACAACACTTAGGACAGCATCCCTGCCCTAGTGTGGAGCTGATAGGACAGCAGCCCTGCCCTGCTCCAACCCAAGAGAAACAGCATCCCTGTTCTCTCTTCTAGCCATATGGACAAAGTTTTTGCCCAGCTATGGCTTTTCTGAGACAGCATCCCTGTCCGGCATTTCCATCATTACAAATAGGTTCAGTGGACAATTCCCACTGCTCTAAACTAAAACTTACTGATAGAAACTCTGAAAATACATCTTCACATTGTTGCTTAGCTAAAAAACTTCAAACAGGGTGGTTTACATCCCCACAGGGAAGTAACCATATAGTGGATGATAAAGGGAGTAACCAGTCTATTGCAGAGCTACTCTCTACTTATCACCACTTAGACAATAAAGTCTCAACTGGCCAAGGTTAGCTTTATTGTCCTTCGTTTGGGGGGGGTTGTGTGAGAAAGTAGCCTCTTTCTAGCCTTGTTACCCCCACTTTTGGCCTGTTTGTGAGTGTATGTCAGGGTGTTTTCACTGTCTCACTGGGATCCTGCTAGCCAGGGCCCAGTGCTCATAGTGAAAACCCTATGTTTTCAGTATGTTTGTTATGTGTCACTGGGACCCTGCTAGTCAGGACCCCAGTGCTCATAAGGTTGTGGCGTATATGTGTGTGTTCCCCGTGTAGTGCCTAACTGTCTCACTGAGGCTCTGCTAACCAGAACCTCAGTGGTTATGCTCTCTCATTTCTTTAAAATTGTCACTAACAGGCTAGTGACCAATTTTACCAATTTACATTGGCTTACTGGAACACCCTTATAATTCCCTAGTATATGGTACTGAGGTACCCAGGGTATTGGGGTTCCAGGAGATCCCTATGGGCTGCAGCATTTCTTTTGCCACCCATAGGGAGCTCTGACAATTCTTACACAGGCCTGCCACTGCAGCCTGAGTGAAATAACGTCCACGTTATTTCACAGCCATTTTACACTGCACTTAAGTAACTTATAAGTCACCTATATGTCTAACCTTTACCTGGTAAAGGTTAGGTGCAAAGTTACTTAGTGTGTGGGCACCCTGGCACTAGCCAAGGTGCCCCCACATTGTTCAGAGCCAATTCCCTGAACTTTGTGAGTGCGGGGACACCATTACACGCGTGCACTACATATAGGTCACTACCTATATGTAGCTTCACAATGGTAACTCCGAATATGGCCATGTAACATGTCTATGATCATGGAATTGCCCCCTCTATGCCATCCTGGCATAGTTGGCACAATCCCATGATCCCAGTGGTCTGTAGCACAGACCCTGGTACTGCCAAACTGCCCTTCCTGGGCTTTCACTGCAGCTGCTGCTGCTGCCAACCCCTCAGACAGGCATCTGCCCTCCTGGGGTCCAGCCAGGCCTGGCCCAGGATGGCAGAACAAAGAACTTCCTCTGAGAGAGGGTGTGACACCCTCTCCCTTTGGAAAATGGTGTGAAGGCAGGGGAGGAGTAGCCTCCCCCAGCCTCTGGAAATGCTTTGTTGGGCACAGAGGTGCCCAATTCTGCATAAGCCAGTCTACACCGGTTCAGGGGACCCCTTAGCCCTGCTCTGGCGCGAAACTGGACAAAGGAAAGGGGAGTGACCACTCCCCTGACCTGCACCTCCCCTGGGAGGTGTCCAGAGCTCCTCCAGTGTGCTCCAGACCTCTGCCATCTTGGAAACAGAGGTGCTGCTGGCACACTGGACTGCTCTGAGTGGCCAGTGCCACCAGGTGACGTCAGAGACTCCTTGTGATAGGCTCCTTCAGGTGTTGCTAGCCTATCCTCTCTCCTAGGTAGCCAAACCCTCTTTTCTGGCTATTTAGGGTCTCTGTCTCTGGGGAAACTTCAGATAACGAATGCAAGAGCTCATCCGAGTTCCTCTGCATCTCTCTCTTCACCTTCTGATAAGGAATCGACTGCTGACCGCGCTGGAAGCCTGCAAACCTGCAACATAGTAGCAAAGACGACTACTGCACCTCTGTAACGCTGATCCTGCCGCCTTCTCGACTGTTTTCCTGCTTGTGCATGCTGTGGGGGTAGTCTGCCCCCTCTCTGCACCAGAAGCTCCGAAGAAATCTCCCGTGGGTCGACGGAATCTTCCCCCTGCAACCGCAGGCACCAAAAAGCTGCATTACCGGTCCCTTGGGTCTCCTCTCAGCACGACGAGCGAGGTCCCTCGAATCCAGCAACTCTGTCCAAGTGACCCCCACAGTCCAGTGACTCTTCAGTCCAAGTTTGGTGGAGGTAAGTCCTTGCCTCACCTCGCTGGGCTGCATTGCTGGGAACTGCGACTTTGCAGCTACTCCGGCCCCTGTGCACTTCCGGCGGAAATCCTTTGTGCACAACCAAGCCTGGGTCCACGGCACTCTAACCTGCATTGCACGACTTTCTAAGTTGGTCTCCGGCGACGTGGGACTCCTTTGTGCAACTTCGGCAAGCACCATTTCACGCATCCTTGTAGTGCCTGTTTCTGGCACTTCTCCGGGTGCTACCTGCTTCAGAGAGGGCTCCTTGTCTTGCTCGACGTCCCCTTTCTCTGCTGGTCCAATTTGCGACCTCCTGGTCCCTCCTGGGCCTCAGCAGCGTCCAAAAACACTAACCGCACAATTTGCAACTAGCAAGGCTTGTTGGCGTTCTTTCGGCGGGAAAGCACTTCTGCACGACTCTCCACGGCGAGAGGGATCCGTCCACCAAAGGGGAAGTCTCTAGCCCTTTTCGTTCCTGCAGAAACCTCAGCTTCTTCTGTCCAGTAGAAGCTTCTTTGCACCCGCAGCTGGCATTTCCTGGGCATCTGCCCATCTCCGACTTGCTTGTGACTTTTGGACTTGGTCCCCTTGTTCCACAGGTACCCTAGATTGGAAATCCACAGTTGTTGCATTGCTGGTTTGTGTCTTTCCTGCATTATTCCCCTAACACGACTTCTTTGTCCTTAGGGGAACTTTAGTGCACTTTGCACTCACTTTTCAGGGTCTTGGGGAGGGTTATTTTGCTAACTCTCACTATTTTCTAATAGTCCCAGCGACCCTCTACAAGGTCACATAGGTTTGGGGTCCATTCGTGGTTCGCATTCCACTTTTGGAGTATATGGTTTGTGTTGCCCCTATCCCTATGTTTCCCCATTGCATCCTATTGTAACTATACATTGTTTGCACTGTTTTCTAAGACTATACTGCATATTTCTGCTATTGTGAATATATATCTTGTGTATATTTCCTATCCTCTCACTGAGGGTACACTCTAAGATACTTTGGCATATTGTCATAAAAATAAAGTACCTTTATTTTTAGTATAACTGTGTATTGTGTTTTCTTATGATATTGTGCATATGACACTAAGTGGTACTGTAGTAGCTTCACACGTCTCCTAGTTCAGCCTAAGCTGCTCTGCTAAGCTACCATTATCTATCAGCCTAAGCTGCTAGACACCCTATACACTAATAAGGGATAACTGGGCCTGGTGCAAGGTGCAAGTACCCCTTGGTACTCACTACAAGCCAGTCCAGCCTCCTACAGAGAGTGGGCGAGGACTCTGGGGAGGGGGGTGGGGGAGACCCCTATCAGTGCCTGGCACTGATAGTGCCTATCGCCATGGTTTTCGTGGTGGTAAGATTGGCTTGAAAACCACGGCGGTAGGCCGGGTCGTAATCCCAAGGGTGGGATTGTGACGGCTGCCGGGCTGGAGACTGAAGTCTCTAGCCCAGTGGCCATTACCACCCTGGCGGTTGGTGTGTTAAAGTGGCGGTCTTGAATGGTGGTAAGTGCCATGGTCAAAATCCCAATTTTTTTTACCGCCGGCCTGTTGGCGGCATTACCGCCACTTTAACACCGACTGCCAGGTTTGTAATGAGGGCTTTAGTCTCCTCATGTTGGCTTTCTTCTAAAGATGGCTGATTATGTATTAACTTGCAGGTTTAGCTTAGATTAATGTGTATGTTCTAAGCACAGACGTACGCCGAACTTCAGTTGCAATGGTTGTTTTACATTCTTTGTTAAGGTGCTTTGGAAGACTTTCTAACATTAAATGTGGAACTTAGGTTAGCACTTATACCTTCACTGGTGCATTTGTCCAACCCAAGTGTCTTGGAAGTTCACAGTGGTGCGTTGGCTGTCCAAACCCCCGGCGTGGCTGAACCCCATGTTGCTCACAGCCTTTGGCTGTTGGTGGCAGGGGTTTGGTGTGTGAGTGTGTAAATGGGTATTCTTTTTTATTTAGCTCTGGACCTGTGAACCTGTCGCAGATTCACCGGGGGGGCCTCGCTGAGTGCTGCAAAGGTTCTGTGGATCCTCGCACTCCCCAAATCAAACATTTATATGTATATTGGCCTTTCATAAATTGTTGTTTTAATGAAATCACTCAGATTAGGAAACAACACAAATGGTTTAATGTTTTGCACAATGGTGCAAATATTTTATGCAATGATGCACAGAAAGGTAAAAACCACTGGTAGTGATTGTTGTAGGACTGATACAAAGTATCCAGTGATCAAGGCTTTGGTGACTGAAACACGTTGGGTGTGTTTGGATGCCGACTCCAATTACCAAATAAACAGAAAAATTGCCAATTGAGAGTGCGACCTAACTTTCCTTTGCTGTACAGAGAGAAAAGTGAATAACACACATATGTAACCCACACCCTCGCCATGCATAGTTTTCTCATTCATAATTTTACTTCAAATGTTACAGTGATATTATCAATAATGTCATAGATGATGTCATGAGTGGTGTAGTATCTAGGGCAATTAGTAATGCATGGCGAGGGCACAAGTTATAGTTACCTTAGGGCACCAGATATAGTTAATTAAAGTAACTCTAACTATACCAGCTGAATTTCTGTGGTTTTGTGCGTGTAAAATCTGACCCAAACTATAACGTTCCTGAATCCTTTGTTTTTTTTGTGAATTTCTAAGGTTTTTTTATTCTATTTCCTAACTATAATGTCCCTGTGACCTTTGTATTTGTCAGTGAATTTCTAGGGTGTTTTAATGTTAAGATGGTGGAGAAGGGGTTGGACACAGGGCCTGGCTTGGCATTCTGCTGCCCCACCTAAGCTTGCTGCTGCCCTTCCCCCTTTCCATCATTGTCCAAGTCTATGTACCTGCTCCCTCATTACAGCCCTGTGTAGCTGTTCTGACACTTCCCATCCCGCCTGCCCTAAACAGCTAGCTTGCTGCTCCATCCACATTTTATCTTCTGGATCACCTTCCCTAACCTCTATGGGAAAATCATGAGAAAACTGTTTTTTTATCAAACATGATTCATGAAATCACAGCAAAAGGCCTCCTCACAGGGTAAAATAACCCTAGAAAGCACCACAATTCCTAACATTAGTATGGTACAATCAACAACTGATTTCTATTGTAACTAAAATCTGTTACAATACTTTATTTGTGCTCCTTTTTGTGACCCTCAAATCTGCCATTCACTACAATGCATTTCAATGGGGCACTATCATGTATATTGGTCCCAGGATGACTGCCAGCATGTCCTAGCTGTCCGGATATACAAACCTATGTTTCCTTTAATATCTCAAAAACTACTGAAAGGAGTTACACCAAATCACAAAATAGCACTTTGTGGACCAAAAGCTACCTTTTTTCCAAGCATGTTGTAGTTCCATCCAGCGGTTCGGGCTTTAGTCATGTCTAAAAATCCCAATGGAAGTTGCATGGCGAAAAAGTGTTTTTAGACCCCTGTTTTTCTCTGCCCCCACTTGACAAATCACCCGAAACTCTAAACACAGCAGCTGAACTGACTGTTTGTAGGAGGCTTGCATGGTTTTTAGTGGGTACCTAAGGTACTTACACCTTATACCAGGTCCAGTTATCCCTTTTTAGTAAAAAGTAGGCAGTGTTCTAGCAGCTTTGGCTGACTAGGTGTAGCTGTAGCAGAGCATCCAAGACTGAACTAGGAGACATGCAAAGCTCCTGCAATACCACTATAGTTACACAGTACTTATACACAATAAAAGACAATACTCAGTGTTACCCAAAAAAAAAGGTACTTTATTTTAGTGACACAAGGCCAAAAATATCATAGAGGCAATACTCCTTCTGGAGGTAAGTATTATAAACAATATATACACTAGTAACCAACATCAGGTAAGTAAACAGTCATAGAATATTGCAAACAGTAGAAAATACAGTAGATTGCAAAGGGCCTTTGGGCAACACAAACCATATACTAAAATAGTGGAATGTGAATGTCGAATATCACCCTAGGCAAGTGTAGTGTATAGAGAGGGGCTGCGAGTGAGTGTAAGAGAAAACCAAAGGTAAGTAAGTACCCCACCCCAGAGCCTAGGAAAGCAGGAGTAAAGCACAGCAAGTTTCCTCAGGACACAACACAAGTCGTGATAAAGGATTTTGTAAGCACCAAGCAAGACTGCAAGTAACAAATAATGGATTCCTGGACCTGAAGACCTGTGGAGAGAGGAGACCAAGTCCAGAAGTTGAGGAAGAGTCCAGGAAGGATAGGAGCCCCTGCCAACCTAGAAGGAGGTGCATAAGTGGACTCTCCAGTCAGAAGAAAAGTACAGAAGTACACCAAAGAAGATGGCTGTGGGTTCCTGCGTGGTGCAGGAGATGTCCCACATCGAGTTGTTGGATGCAGGCTGTTGGCGTCACTGGATTCCGCCAGCAAGCCTTGGTTCAAGCAAGTACGCGGTTTGCATAAAAAGGAGCTGCCTGGACCCAGGTGTGACCTGGGGGTTGCAACTCGGACTGAGGAGACAGAGGGGTCTCTCAGCACTTCAGAGAGCCCTTAGAAGACCAGGCAGCATCCACAGGAGTCCCAGAACATGAGGACAAAGAAGATGCAAAGTGCAGTCAGTGCAGCACTAAATTGGAAGGTCCCACGCCACCAGAGAACAACTCGGGAGCTGTGTGTCCCAGGATGTAGTGCTGGGGACCTGGGCTATGCTGTACGAGAAGAACTTTCAGAAGAGGTGCACAGAAGCCCAGGGAGCTGTAGAAGACGCAGTGCACAGAGGTACTGTTGCAGCACCTCCACCAAATTTGGACAGCTGGACCTTTGGACAGTCTGGCTCACTTCAGTCCACCACCTGTGTTCCAGGGAGCACGCTCGTCATCAGGAGAGGAGTCCCAGAGTACAGGTTGTCCTCGCGGAAGGGTGCTGCAGAAGCAGGGAAGTGACTCCGTCACTCCACAGGAGGTTCCTTTGGTTCTTCTGGTGCAGGGTGAAAACAGGCAGTCCTAAGAGCGTGCACACCTTGGAAACGGTTGCAAATGATGGCAGGAGCTGAAGTTGCAGATCACAGGAGTCATCCTGGATACTTTGTTGCAGTGGTTCCTGGAGCAGTCTGCGGTTGATCCGACAATCAGTAGCTGAAGCAGAGGATGCAGAGGATGCAGAGGAGTCCTGGAGGAATCTTGCAAACCGAATCTGAGGAAACACCCAGAGGAGAGACCCTAAATAGCCCTGAGGGGGGGTGGCTACCTACCCAGGTTTTCTTCCATCAGGAGGGGTCTCTGACTTCACCTGCTGGCACTTTCCAATCAGAGGTATCCAGAGGGTCCCCACACCTTGGAATCCAAGATGGCTAACGACAGGGCCACTCTGGAGGAGCTCTGGGTACCGCCCCTGGGGTGGTGATGGACAGGGGAGTGGTCACTCCCCTTTCCTTTCTTCTAGTTTCACACCAGAGCAGGGTCTGGGGGTCCCTGGACCTGTGTAGACTGGATTATGCAAGGAGGGCACCTTTTGTGCACTTCAAAGCATTTCCAGAGGCTCTGGGAGGATACTCCTCCCATGCCTGTAACACCTATTTCCAATGGGAGAGGGTGTAACACCCCTCTCCTAAAGGAAATGCATTGTTCTGCCTTCCTGGGATTGAGCTGCTCAATCCTCAGGAGGGCAGAAACCTGCCTGTGGGGTGGCAGCAGCTGGCTCTGTAGTGGAAACCTCAGAGAGCTGGTATGGCAGTACTCGGTGTCCATGGTGGAGCCCCCAGGGTGCATGAGATTGGCCCCCCAATACCAGATTTGGATTGGGGTGTTAATTCCATGATCTTAGACACCTCACATAGTCATATGTAGTAAACCAGTGGCATTTGTCCTTGTACTTCTCCTTGGACCTCTCACCGGATGCCCATGAGATGACCAGGAGAGGAAAGACATCCCAAGGAACGATTGTGATTGGTTCATAGGGATGTCTTTCTTTACCAAAAAAAGATTCCTTCCTTCTTACATTATTTGACTACTGGGTTTTTAAGTGATTATACCATTTTGGCTCTGACGTTGCTGATTCTCTGTGAGATCATCTGATTCAGATGAGAACCCTACTCCTTCAAGTAAGACACCTCAGCCACCCAAGGAATCCTTAATCTGGCAATTTTTTCAGAAGAAGATTGGTGAGAGGAAAGTATCTGCCAAATATGTAATTTGTAAGATATGCAAAAAAGAGTTCAGTAGGGGCAGCCTGAACAAGCAATATTCAATGAGTACCACTGGGATGTGGCGACATTTGAGAGCTATGCACCCTTAATGCCTTGCTCGGGCTGGTCTAACCCATGCTGCACTATGCCTGCCCAGGTAGTCACCGCTCAAGCAGATAACAACCCTGCATATCTGTACAAAGCCCTTTTTTGCTGCTTATGCTTATGCTTATGGAGATTAATAATTATTCTGAGAAAAGTGGGGCTGCACAGGACTGGCTTGTCCACGATCATAAATGCCCACCTAGGCAGCAGTTTTTTTTAAACATTTTTAAAAATATTTTCCTCCTCTTTGTTTTGAAGGTGATGTTGCTTCTTTTTTACTCCCACTTTCTTGTTTTTGTTCTATCCCTTTTTATAAAACATACCACAAAATTAAAAATGTTAAAAAATACAAAAAAAAGTTGTTCAAAATGTTACTTGAAACAGCTCTTTTTAGAGCTACCTTATACTTTCATTAGGTATGTTATTTATACAATGCACCCCTTTTTTTCCTTCTTGATGTCTCTCATGAGACACTTGCGAAAGCCATGATGCTCCCATGCATAGCACGAGTGATTCTCGAGAACCTCTCATGAGAATCAGGTCCACAGTCTTCCTCATTAACTGAGAGGGGGCAGTGTTTGCCTTTGTGAGCGTCTTGCGAGACTGAACTTTTATAACAAACTTTGCATTTTCCTTGAACATATCCTGTTGTAAAAATATAATTTATATGCACCAGCTTTTTGTTACCCCTCCACTTTTCTTTCCTGCGATCCTGTGAGACTCTTGCGAGATCATAAAAATAGAGGAAAATTTTACATTTCCTTCATTACAATAGTTATCCTTCATAATCCCCACTACTACACTATAGGGAGAGACGTGCCTCTCCATTGATACCTGTGCATTAAGATTACGGCTGGGCAGAACTCGCGGAGTTGTACACTGCAGAATCCCACAGATTCACAAAAAAACTCTGAGGGATTCCTCGAAGTTCTGCCCCAATCCAGTTATATCCCGTTTGATTTCCAGGCACTGCAAATGAGGCAGACAGGATGATTTACTTTAATCTCCTTCACTTTCTGTACACAACAATGGGACCAATCATCTCCTTACTGATCTGGTGCTCACAGTTGGTCTCTCTCAGCATATCAGCAGTAGGCATGACTAATGAGTTCTTTCACAGTCTGATGCCTTCAGGGCCATGGGCTGCAGTTGGTCTCAGTCTCACCCGCAGGAGCAGATTACTCAATGCAATTAAACTGCTCTGACATTCCTCTTGAACATTCCTCAGTTCCATTATTCATGTAGTAACACATTTTCACAGGGTGCTAAACTGCTAAAGAAATGGAAAAGGGCTTGGTGCTGCTGAATGAAGTTTGTGGCAGGCTAGTGGACATTTTGTGTTGTAAAGCCATTTTAGTGATGCCTTTGGGCACGTTATTTTAGCAACTAGGCCTACTCCCTGCGCCCTTAAGCCTAGCAACATTTAATTTTATTTCATTTTATTCTTCTATAATCAGCCACATTCATGGTGGTGTTTTCTTTTGCTTTATCTTGTTGTCCTTTCACCTATGAAAGCATAACATTTCTTAGCACAACGTTCTTTCACTCTGTGCTTTCTTCAAGGCTGCAGCGAGATAAGATTGCCGGCACAAGTGGTACACTGTACCTCTAATATTCACAGAAACACACATATCTGTATGTGGGGACACTTTGTCAGAACATCATTTGTTTTATCATTAAAACATTTCCCTGTCTAATGTATGTTAGAGGGAGGTTCTAGCCATATAACTTCGACTCCATGGTGTCTGGCTTCATTACAGCTGCTCACTGAGATCACCAGTTCCCAGGCCCACATGGGGATGGTGTCTCTGTAGATAACAGGATTCTTCACTACTATCATACTTAGGCATGAGGGATGATGTCTTCCCTGGGGGGAATCCTAAAGGGTGGATTAGGGCTTATCCTGCTGTGTTCTAACATAGGTTATTTAGGAATTACATATATCGTGCATAGTGACAGTATGGTTGGACTTTTCCTGTCTTTCACTTTTTTTGTAACCATTTTGCTTCTAATATGTTTCATCACTCTAATTACTGCATTTCATGTTATTTTATCTAAGACGCAGCTGATTCAATTAATCTTTTTGACCATTTCTGGCCTCTGTTTGTCTTTGCATGTGTGAGACTAATGTAAATGAGAGAAAAGGATGAAATCTGATCCAACCAGATCCAGCAGCCTCATTGGTACAATGAGATCTAACGCAACATTTGCAAGCAGTCCAGAAAAGGCTTTTCTAAGGCATCTCAGACTTACTATACTATTAAGAATGCAAATTCCATCTTGCCGTTATATTCCGAAAACTTACACAGTAGAGTGGCGATGTGACAAAATACATTGCATTGCTCATGGGCTATAATTAAACATGTGCCACTCCACTGGGCCCACATTCAATATGTAAGCAGTCCTCTCTTACCTGCAAGTAGCAGCAGTGAGCCACCTGGGTCAGCATTTTTTGATAAAGCATAGCTCTTGATGAGTGCCCGTTTGATGGCAGAGTTCTCCTACTGAAACAGCAACTGCAACTCTGCCATTTTCCAGCATTCCCCTCCAGTCACAGCCCAGCCACCATGAGCCCTGCACCCGGGATTCTGGGATTGTGAATGCCAGCCTCTCTCTCACGTACACAGCCTAACGCCTCCAGATGTCTGGGAAATGTAGTCTTCCCACATCTTCTTCTTCTTTAGCCACAGTTAAAGGGATCTGGGCACCAGTCAACTCCACTACGCAGCGGATGATGGAGTTTTGCCTAACTCCACTCTCCAAATGGAGTGCGGAGTGGCAAAAACTCTGTCAACTTCACTGGCAGAGCAGAGTTTGCACCCACCCCTAATTAAGATAACTAGTTTGTAGAGTAAGCTATAAAGAGACAGTGTCTCTCCATTCACACCTTTCCCAGGCTCAGTAGTATGCATAGTAAGTTGGGAATGGTACTCACCTCACATGTAAGACTTAACTATTCCATATTAAGTATAATAAGCAATAACCTTTCTACTGACACCTCTCTTCAGGGAAATAACCATATTCATTAGTTTGTGGGAATGGATTTTCCTGTCCACTCACAACTCTCCCCAGCATGACCAATATATACAATAGTATGTAGGGAAAACATACACCTGATTTAGATATTGGCGGACAGGTTACACCATCACAATATCTAAATCAGGCCCATTGTCTTCTGCACTAACACCTATCTCCTAGTCAACTTGGATATACAATACAGTTAGTGAACCAGTGGCATCTGTCCTCATGCCTCTCCTTAAAACAACAGTGATATATAGTATGTCTGGGAAGGAAATCATCTCTCTGCTAGCACATCTTACCATGAAAAGAGGTGCATCTACAAGGGTTTGAGAGAAACATATTTCTCTACTTATACCTCTTCTCTTGCTGACAGGTATGCATAGTAGGCTGGGGGAAGTAGCTGCCATGTTTCCTGAGACAAGTCTCGTGCATGAGAACTCTGTGTAGTATAGTGTGTAGAGAGACTTGCCTCCCTCCTGGATATGGCTCTTGGATAATGCTTGTGCAAATTAGGGTGTTCAAAGTAACTTAGCTTTGTGGTCACATCGCTCTCCATTATAAAAGAAGTACAAGTAAAGTCTGTAGATGAAATTACCTTTATGCTCATAAGTATATCTTGCATATACTATGATGTGAAAACGTACTGCCCTCTCAGCTGAGACATCACACACCAATGTGCAAAATACGCTGTGGGTAGAAACTGCTGTCTCTGTCCATACCTCTCTTCATGATAATGAATGTTATTAGTAGAGTGTAAATGGCGTATCATGTCTGTTGACAAAAACTGAAGTGGCTGAACCTTGTTTTTGGGTAGTTTCATGAAGATTTCTCAAATAGGGCAAAGTTATTAGTAAAGCAAAACATCAATTTCCTATGGAAACCTGGTCCTAACTGTAACTACACAATGGTAACGCCCCTTGCAATTTCCATAGACTTCTCTAGACATGGCTTAAGCAAAAACTGCTGAATGGAATTACACCAAATTTGGCAGGAGGCAAGATCGTGGTCTGCAGATTGTGCTTTGTGTAATTTGGTGTAAATCCGGTCAGTAGTGTTTGAAACATGAAGGGTAAAAATGATTGAATATTTGGATGGTTGGGCTTGCAAGAGTCCCATGGCAGTCCAGTTAGAGTGTGAATTTAAAAATGGAAGTATGTAATTGAGGGAGAGGCCTGTTTTTTCCTGTGAGCCTTCACACTCTTGTGAAAGGCTCCTGTGAGTCTCGCAAGAGTGAATGTTCTGATTGGCTGGCTGTTGGAATGTTAGAAATGAAATGGTGGCCATTACAGTTCACTGCAAAAAAATTTGACGTATTCTGGAAATAAAGTAAAACAGAACTATACAAGGGGGTAGCAGAAAGGCAATGTGTCCCCCTAGATTTAGGAAGGAAGTGTTTCAGCGTTAAATACTGTGATAAAAATAAATGTATATTGTTTTTACCTTGTTTTTACATCTTGTGTGATCGTGAATAGTAAAAAAAGGGGTAGATGAGTTCTGAATACACTCCATAAGTAGGAAAGCATATTGTGGTCATTGGTACTGTGATGAGTAGATGGTTAATTCCTTTTTTTTTTTAAATGTTACAATTTCGCAAGACTCTTGGGGGATCATGAACAGTAGAAAGGAGTAGGTGATCTTTGAAAACACTGTAGTATGCATACTTGCTACTGTAGGAAGGAGTATTACTAGAGATGGTGTTTGTCAGAGTGTACTATTTACACCCATCGGCTTTCTAAGAGTGGTGAATAGGGTATAGTCTCTTCCTGCGCCCTTCTATGCACACACATTGTCCCTGGACAGAGCATACTATGAACACCTGTCATGCACAGATCATACTATGCACACCTGTCATCCAAGCGAGAAGTCTCAGCGGAGAGGCCAATCTCCTACTATGCACACCTATCATTTGAGTTATTACAGAAGAGGCCAGTTCATGTACACAGCTTAATATGCACACCTGTCATTTGAGAGGAAGGTCTAGCAGGAGAGGCTAGTCCATGTGCATGCCCTACTATATACAGCCATCATCTGAGGCAGGGGTCTGACAGAACAGGCTAGTTCATGTATACACCCTACTATGTACACCAATTATCTGAGATAGAGCTCTCACTGGAGAGGCCCATCTTTCTCCACACACCCTACTACGCACACCCATCATCTGAGGGAGTGATATTGAAGGAGAGAGTAGTCCATGTAACACACCCTACTATACACAACCATCATCTGAGACAGAGGTCTGACAGAAGAGGCCAGTCCATGTACACTCCCTAATATATACAGACCTCATCTGAGAGAGAAGACTTAGTGGAGAGGCAGTCTCTCACCATACACGCTACCACATAAACCCATTATCTGAAAGAGGTCTGTAAGGTTAGGGCAGTCCATGTATACACCTTACTATCCACTCCTGTTATCTGAGAACGAGGTGTGGAAAGAGAGAGCAGTCCATGCAGACACCCTACTACGCACACCTTTCATGTAAGAGAGCGGTCTGAGGTAAGAGGTCAGACTCTCCTCACACTCTACTGTGTACACCCATCATCCAAGAGAAGGGTTTCACTGGAGAAGCCAGTCCCTCCATATACACTGCTGCGGACACCCATCATGTGAGATAGAGGTTTCACTAGAGAGGCCAGTCTTTCTCCACATACCCATCATCTGAGAGAGAAGTCTGGGAGGAGAGGTTAGTCCTTGGACATACCTTATTATGCACAGCATTTATCTGAGACAAAGGTCTGACAGAAGAGGCCAGTCTATGTACACACCCTAATACGTACACCTGTCATCTGAGAGAGAGGACTTAGTGGAGAGGCAGCCTCTTCCCCCACCCTACCACAAATACCTGTCATGTAAGAGATAGGTCTCAGTGGAGAGGATACTCTATCCCTTATACTGCTATGTACAATTTTTTGGTGATTCCACAAGACTCTTGCGAGAGTAGTCACAAGTCTCAGGGAGTAAAGCTTGCTGCTTGGACATGTGCGATCTCGAGAGAGGGGCTTGTGTCACCTGATGGGGAAATTACTGAGCCTACCCGAGGTATTTTCCAACTCCGCAAGCCTCTTGAGAGACCCGCATGGAACATTACTGGGCCTGCAACAAGGTGTTTTATAATCCCACAAAAGTCTTGTGAGATCTTATTGGAGGAAGTAAAAAAAAGGGCCAAGGCTTAACTAATAGTTACTATTCTTTTAGATATTTGGAGAAATGCTGTGATGTGTTTGGGTGCAGAACCAGGGATACCGAAGATTGTTCTTGGTCATTTGGAGGAGAAGGAAGCCTGTTGGAGTTGTGCTCAGCAGAAGTGACTGAATTTGGAACTGAGACAGACTGGTGTCTTTAGCTATGTATATAAGAAACTGCTTAAGGTATGGTAATTAGAAATATACCTTATGAACTTTTTTGAGACATATCCTTAAGTGCACTACTGTTGGTAGATCTATTCTATACAAGGTTTAGTGAGTCAAAAGCTGTTTGTAGGAGTGCATGTTTATTAATATAGGTTTTGAAAGGTATACTTGGCAGACTTATGTGGAAAGATGTCCCTAAGTATCCGTTGTGTTAAAAAAAGACATGTTCAGTCTGTATGTGGAAGTAGGTAAATAAAAGAGGCAGTGACTCTGAAATTATAAAGCAAAGCATCTGCAATCTGTTAATACAAGTGCTTTTAAGAACCTTACTGTGCACATATCCCATGAGATATTTGAGTGGAAATGTTGTCTTTTCTAGAGTAAACCTCAGTGCTCACTGTTAGGAAAACTATGTAAAGAGGAGTGTGTTACTTTACAAATTGTTTTGGAACCATTTTTGAAGACATGTTATAATTAAATTGTGGATACAAAATGCAATGTTTGAGGCTCTAGAATCTTTTAACATAATGGAACAATGAGTTAGTGGTACAGCAAATATAAATATGAGATTGTGGGTGAAAATGTAGAAATCATCATAGAATGTTGTGATGTATCATTGTACTCAATTATTGATCAGTATGTTATTTTATATTTTTTTATTATATTGCCTTTTTTACGGACAAAATGGAAAACAGGAGCTCTGTAGAAGTGCCTTTCACATGCTACATAGAGGAGTACAACAAAAATTGTTTACTTTAGAAGAAACATGGAACAGTAACTGTGTGGAAAGTCAGTAAAAAATGTAATAACACCAATGATGAAGTTATTACTGCATTTGGTGACATTTTTAACCCTGGAGAAGCTTGTTCTGTGTAGCTATATTTATTTTTGATAACAAAATGATCTGCTTACCTAAGCAGCAAAAAAGTATTTTATTTATATGAGGACGGTTGTTATCTGCTTGAGCAGTGAGTACCTGGGGAGAGATTTGTGGTCATTACAACCCTGGGGGTCAGTGTTAAAGCGTCGGTAAGACCGCCAACAGGCCGGCGGTAAAAAATTTGCAATTACGACCGTCGCAGAACCCGCCAACAAAGACAGCCACTTTAACACTCCGACCGCCACGGCGGTACAAACAAACAGCTTGGCCGTCACCGCCAACAGACAGCCGGAGGTCAATGTACCGCCCACAGTATCACAACCTACCAATCCGCCACCTTTTTCGGGGCGGATTCACCACGGACAAAAACACAGTGGACTTCAAAGGGAAAACGCTCACCTCTACACACCCCATAAGGAATCCAGACGCCATGGAACCAGAGCTCCAGATCCTGCCAGCCCTCATCTTCTTGCTCCTCTACCAGGAGCACGAACACCGGCGGCGAAGACAACAGTGAGTATTGCACCTACGACACAGGGGAGGGGGGAGGGAAAAAACAGGGACACACATGCAACACCCCCACCCTCACCCACTACAACACACATACTAATACAGCATGATATATCACAGTTACACCCCCAAACCCCCCGGAAGAATGCAAAGACAAAAGCAAATGAGTGTAACCATTGTAATCTACTAAAATCCAGGACGCAAAAATATATATACACTATAAACAAATATATACACCAAGAATAGTAGTCCAGGTAGTGCTCCATTGAAGTCCGTGGAACACTGGGCCCAGACGGCATGGGCGAGGCCCAACCTCAATCCCCGAACATGACGGAGAGAACACTGCAGGGGCATCAGATAGCAATAAAACAGGCACCTCAGGGGGAAGGGGAAGGTGGGGCACCTCAGCCGGTTGAGTGCACGATGCCAAATCCACGAGGGGGCCACATGCCCACTGTTCAATCCTTGGGAGTGCAAAGCCACAGTCTCTCAAGTCTCTACAGTGGGTGGGTTGCCCACTGCTGTATCCTGGGGAGTGCAAAGCCACAGTCTCTCAAGTTTTTACAGTGGGTGGGTTGCCCACTGCTGCATCCTGGGGAGTGCAAAGCCACAGTCTCTCAAGTCTCTACAGTGGGTGGGTTGCCCACTGCTGCATTCTGGGGAGTGCAAAGCCACCGTCTCACAAGTCTCTACAGTGGGTGGGTTGCCTACTGCTTTATCCTGGGAAGTGCAAAGCCACAGTCTCTCAAGTCTCTACAGTGGGTGGGTTGCCCACTGCTTCATCCTGGGGAGTGCAAAGCCACGGTCTCTCAGGTGGATGCCTTTCTCCACTGGTTCTGGAGGGGGCCTGTGCTTCTTCCTGCCAAGGACTGAGGTAGTGGATGTATCTCTCCACTAGTTCTGGAAGGGGCCTTGTGCCCAGAGTGCTTCATCCTGCCAAGGACAGAGGTAGTGGATGTATCTCTCTACTGGTTCTGGAGGGGGCCTTGTGCCCAGAGTGCTTCCTCCTGCCAAGAACAGAGGTAATGGATGTATCTCTCCACTGGTTCTGGAGGGGGCCTTGTGCCCAGAGTGCTTCTTCCTGCCAAGGACAGAGGTAGTGGATGTATCTCTCCACTGGTTCTGGAGGGAGCTTTGTGCCCAGAGTGCTTCATCCTGCCAAGGACTGAGGTAGTGGATGTATCTCTCCACTGGTTCTAGAGGGGGCCTTGTGCCCAGAGTGCTTCATCTTGCCAAGGACTGAGGTAGTGGATGTATCTCTCCACTGGTTCTGGAGGGGACCTTGTGCCCAGAGTGCTTCATCCTGCCAAGGACAGAGGTAGTGGATGTATCTCTCCACTGGTTCTGGAGGGAGCATTGTGCCCAGAGTACTTCATCCTGCCAAGGACAGAGGTAGTGGATGTATCTCTCCACTGGTTCTGGAGGGGGCCTTGTGCCCAGAGTGTGTTATCCTGCCAAGGACAGAGGTAGTGGATGTATCTCTCCACTGGTTCTGGAGGGGGCCTTGTGCCCAGAGTGCTACATCCTGCCAAGGACAGAGGTAGTGGATGTATCTCTCCACTGGTTCTGGAGGGGGCCTTGTGCCCAGAGTACTTCATACTGACAAGGACAGTGGCAGGATGAAGCATTGCGGTGGCCTCCTGGGCAGCGGGGAGGATGGCAGTGGCCTCCTGGGCAGCGGGGATGATGGCGGTGGCCTCCTGGGCAGCGGGGAGGATGGTGGGCTCCTGGGCAGTGGGGATGATGGCGGTCTTCTCCGCAGTGCTGCTCTTCCCAGACTTGCTGACTTTCTTGTGGCCCTTCCCCACCTTGGAAAGTGTCGCAGCTGACTCCACACTCCCACCTGTACCCCTGGGAGTGGCTTTGGTGGCTGGAGTCATCCCCCTCTCCCGCCGGGCACTGGCCAACTTTTGATGCTTGACAGGTGGGGGACTGTCCGTGCAGTGGCTCTGTGCCACACTGGCTGCCCTGGTGGCCGGTGCACTCCAGATTCCGGTGACTACAGGCACCACTGGTATGTTGTGACTGAGGTGCTAGGTTGGGACCTGGAGAGTCGGGCCCTAGGAGACTGACGGGGTGGGGAAGGTGAGGGAAAGTGGTCAAGGTTGGAAAGGAAACGTTTCTTGGGAACACTGGGACGGGTAGCTGGAGGGGGTTTGGGAGTGGAGGAAGACGTTGTGGTTGTAGGAGGTGTTCGTTTGGTGACTTTGGGTGAAGGTGCATGCCCTGTAGGCTGTCGTGAGGTGGATGGCTGTTGGGTGTGTGTGTGCCTGCGTTTGTCTACGTATCTTGGGAGGTAGCGTCACAGACACACTGGGAGAGGACACAGGGGACATGTGAATGGCAGTGGGGGTGGTGACTGCACGTGAGCAGGGTGTGGTGGTGTGTGTACTGGTGATAGAAGTAGTGACTGTAGATGTAGTGCATGCAGGTGTGAGTGTAGACGAGACTGGGAGGGAGGAGGGAGATGAGGAGGAGGTGGACACAATGGAGGCAGTGGATGTTAGTGTGTCTGCCTGTGTATGATGCTTGCGTGAGTGCCTGTGGGATGTGTGGTGCTTATTTTTGCCAGAGCTTCCCTTGTGTGTTGACGTGTGTGCATGCTGGTCTGAAGGTGTGCTTGGGATAGGCTGAGGTAGAGGGGACTGGGTCTGGGTGGAGGAAGTTGGAGGGGGAGGCTGGACACAGGGACAATGGCTGCCATCAGTGCTGAGGCCAGAGTCTGAAAAGCTTGCTGAAGGGCTGCCTGACCAGAATGAATGCCCTCCAGGAATGCATTTGTTTGTTGCAACTGCCTTTCTACACCCTGGATGGCATTCAAAATGGTAGACTGCCCAACAGTGAGGGACCTGAGGAGGTCAATGGCCTCCTCACTGAGGGCAGCAGTGGTGACTGGGGCAGGGGCTGAGGTGCCTGGGGCGATGGTGATGCCCACCCTCCTGGGTGAGCGGACACGGGGCAAAGGCTGAGGGGCTGCTGGGAGGGCAGTGCTGGTAGGGGAGGTGGCGGCTGTACCTGCTGTAGATGCGGGGGCACAGATGTTGCCGCCACCACAAGGGAGCTCCAATCAGAGGACGAGTCCGTATCACTGGTCTCAGCTCCTGTCCCCGCTGTGGAGCTCCCCTCGCCCTCTGTCCCACTGGTGAACTCCGAGTCCGTAGTGTCGCCCTCCAGGGCCATGTGGGATGTAGCTCCCTCCTGCTCCGGTGGCACTGCTCCTCCACCTGATGATGCTAATTCACACAAGAACAGGGAGACCACAAAAAGGGGGGGCACAGAAGAAAGACATGTTGAGTGCATGCATTACCGCTACCGTTGGCGGACACGACAGACACAGAAGCCAAGTGCAGGTGCTGTCAGTACTCCATTTCCTTGCAAGTGGGACATTTCAAACAACAGTGGCCATAGCATCAGGGATGTCCCAGCCTTTGTTTTCCAACGTGTTGTCCAGAGTGTTTTCTGCCCTGATGAAACACATGCGGAGCTACATCGTTTTCCCTCAGGTGGAGGATTTGCCTACAGTGAAAGGTGACTTCTATACCCTGGGACATATCCCCAACATCATAGGTGCCATTGATGGGACACATGTGGCTTTGGTACCCCCCTGCAGGAGTGAACAGGTGTACAGAAACCGGAGAGTTATCATTCCATGAATGTGCAGATGGTGTGTTTGGCAGACCAGTACATCTCCCATGTTAATGCCAAATTCCCTGGCTCAGTGCATGACGCTTACATCCTGCGGAATAGCAGCATCCATTATGTGATGGGTCAACTCCAGAGGCACCGTGTGTGTCTATTAGGTGAGCACCTGGAAGCAAGTCAGTGGGAATGGTTGTCTGGGTCTGGGGATATCCCTGCAGGTTAGTGTGTGTCTAACAGTTGTCCCTCTCTATTTTCAGGTGACTCTGGTTACCCCAACCTGTCATGGCTACTGACCCCAGTGAGGAATCCCAGGACAAGGGCAGAGGAACGCTACAATGAGGCTCATTGGCGAACTCAGCGGACCTTCGGCGTCCTGAATTCCAGGTTCCGGTGCCTCCATATGACAGGTGGATCCCTATTCTACTCACCAAAGAAGGTGTGCCAGATCATCGTCGACTGCTGTATGCTTCACAACTTAGCTTTGCGACAACAGGTGCCTTTTTATGCAGGAGGATGGTCCAGATGGCGGTGTTGTTGCAGCTGTGGAGCCTGTGGACAGTGAAGACGAGGAAGCAGAAGAAGAGGACATCGACAACAGGAACTCAGTGATCCTGCAATATTTCCAGTGAGACACAGGTAAGAATACAAACCTGCTTACTACATGTACTTTAACACTACTACCTCTCAACTGTCTGTCGTTTTCACCCAGTGAATGGTCACTGAGTTGTCACTTTCCCTTACGATTTCACAGATGTGGGTCCCACTGTGTGACATCTGCTTTGTTTCCTCATGGACTAGAGCTGTGTGACATAGGTATGTTGACATTACATTTGAAAGAGCATTTTGACACTGTAATTGCTAATACACTATTTTGAAATCACAGACTGACTCCAGATTGTTTTGTGCTTCAAGGGTGTTTATTTAAGTGCTCAATATTGGAGGGGGTTGTTAAATGGTGAGGGGTGATGGTGGAGGAATGCCCATGGCAGAGTCCAGTCTATTAGTCTCACAGGTGCATTGCCCAAATGGGCATTGGAAGTGGAGCTGGGGCAGTTTGAGGGTAGACAGGGTGACAAAGTGGGACAGAAGGGTGACTTTCAGGGTGGTCTCATTTCTTGGCGGGGGTCTTGGCATCATTCTCTGTCTTTGTCCTGGATCACAGGGACCGTTTGTGGGGGGTTCACCCTCTGCAGGGGGTGGGTAGCTGTTGTGGTGGTCCTGTGGCGGTGCCTCCTGTCCACTAGAGCTGGCAGAGGTGGTGGGCAGTTCATCATCCAGGCTAGTGTCAGTGGCCCCTTGTAGTGCCACAGTGTCCCTCCTGGTGTTGAGGACTTCCTTCAGCACCCCTACGATGGTGCCCAGGGTGGAATTGATGGATCTGAGTTCCTCCCTGAAGCCCAAATACTGTTCCTCCTGCAGGCGCTGGGTCTCCTGAAACTTGGCCAGTACTGTTGCCATTGTCTCCTGGGAATGGTGGTAGGCTCCCAAGATGTTGGAGAGGGCCTCGTGGAGAGTGGGTTCCCTTGGCCTGTCCTCCCCTTGTCGCACAGCAGCCCTCCCAGTTCCCCTGTGTTCCTGTGCCTCCGTCCCCTGGACCGTGTGCCCACTGCCACTGCCCCCAGGTTCCTGTTGTTGTTGGCGTGGTGGGTTAGCCTGGGTTGCCTGTAGTGGTGGACAAACACACTGCTGATTGACATGTCCTGGGGATAGAGGTATGGGCCCGCTGGGTGGGTGCTGTGCTGGTGTTTCCAGAGGGGGGAAGCTCTGTGGTGGCCTGTGACTGTGTCAGGGGAAACGACTGTCTAGAGGTCCCCGATGGGCCGGGCTGGTCTTCTAGATCCAGTTGGACAGAGCTGCTGTCATCACTGTGGGCCTCTTCTGTTGATGGTGTGGACATGTGTGGACCCTCCTGTCTGGGGATGTTGGGTAGGGGTCCTGCAGGGGTATAAAAGTATGTTTATTACATATGTGTGTGGCATGGTGTGCAATGGGTGGGTGACCGTGTACCCCAGTGCTTGCATTCCTGTGTGGGTCCTTGTGTGATGGTGGTTAAGGGGGGTGTATGGGTATGTGCAGTGGCCATGCATTGGTGATGGGTGTCCATGCTTTGTTGTTGTATGTAGGGCTTGGGTTTGGGATGTGTGGTTTGTGATATTGGGACATTTGTGAGGAGTTGGAGTGATGGGCTGAGGGTGAGGGTATGTGATAGCATGCAAGTAGGGTGGGGGATGTAATAGTTGAGATTTGACTTACCAGAGTCCATTCCTCCATCTACCACTGCGAGGCCCTCAGGATGCAGAATCGCCAAGACCTGCTCCTCCCATGTTGTTAGTTGTGGGGGAGGAGGTGGGGGGTCTGCCGCCAGTCCGCTGAACCGAAAGGTGGTGTCTTGAGACCACGGAACGCACCTTACCCCATAGGTCGTTCCACCTCTTCCTGATGTCATCCCTATTTCTTGGGTGCTGTTCCACTGCGTTGACCCTGTCCACTATTCTTCACCATAACTCCATCTTCCTAGCAATGGAGGTGTGCTGCACCTGTGATCCGAATAGTTGTGGCTCTACCCGGACGATTTCCTCCACTATGACCCTGAGCTCCTCCTCAGAAAACCTTGGGTGTCTTTGCCGTGCCATGGGGTGGTGTGGGTGATGTGTGGGGTGGTGTGTGTAGTGATAAGTGGGGTGATATTTAGTGGTGTGTTGTGTGAGGTGCGTGGAAGTTATGTGGGTGACGGTATTGTGTGCCTGTGGATGCTTGGTAGTTGTTTGTAGTGTCTCTCTCTGGCCTTCTCTCTGTAATTTTGTCGTAGGGGTTTGTGGGTGATGTGGGTGTGAGTTTTGTATTGTAATGGGTGTGTGGGAGTGGTATGTGTATGTGTATCAGGTGTTTGTATTTGGAATTGTCCAAGGTGGCTGTGTTTTGTATATGTGTGTGTATTTTGAGCGCAGCGGTGTGTACCGCCAATGGAATACCGCGGTTGAAAGACCGCCACGTGGATTCGTGGGTCGTGATAGTGTGGGTGTATTTCTGTTGGCGTGACAGTGGAGGTTTTGTTTTAACCAGTTTATCACTGACCTTTGGTGTGGCGGACTTCTGTGAGTGTCTGAATTTTGGCGGATTCTGAACAGCGGGTCATAATGACCGTGGCGGAATTCCACTGCCACGGCAGTGTGTTGGCGGTCTTCTGCACGGTGGTAAGCGGCTTTTACCGCCAATGTTCTAATGACCCCCATTGTCTCTGCCAGTTTAACAAATGTGTAGGCAGCTGAAGAACTGTATAGTTTGGCTGCACAAGCTAAGTTTGTTTTAGCTTTTCTTTTAGAATGACTGCATCTGCAATTCTTCTACATTCCTGTAAAGGATGTAACACACTGGTTGTTTCTAGTTTCCCAGCTTAACTCCTTTTTGCATACTTTTTTTATTGCCACACAGCCTGCCAGAAAAAGGCTACTAAGTGAGATATTGGCCCTCATTACAACCCTGGCGGTCGGTGGTAAAGCGGCGGTAAAACCGCCAACAGGCTGGTGGAAAAAAAATGGAATTATGACCATGGCGGAATCCACCAACATAGACAGCCACTTTAACACTCTGACCGCCATGGCGGTACAAACAAACAGCATGGCGGTCACCACCAACAGACAGGCGGAAGACAATGTACCGCACACACTATTATGACAGGCCAATCCGCCACCTTTTCCGGGGCGGATTCAACGCGAACAAAAACACAGTGGAAACAGGACTTGGAAGGGAAAACACTCACCTCTACACACCCCACGAGGAACCAGGATGCCATGGATCCTGAACTCCAAATACTCCCTGCGATAGTCTTCCTGCTGCTCTACCAGGAGCACAACCGACGGTGGCGACGACCACGGTGAGTACTGCACCTACAACACAGGGGAGGGGGGAGGGAAAAGAGAGTGACACACACACGCAATATGCAACACCCCCACCCCAACCCTCACCCACAACAACACACACACAAATACATGCTGAAACATTACATTTACACCCCCCAACCCCCCTTGTAAGAACGCAAGGACAAAAGGAAATGATTGTAACCATTGTAGTCAATAAACATCCATTAGTCAAAAATGTATATACACTATAAACAAATATGTACACCAAGAATTCAAGTCCAGGTACTGCACCTATATAGTCCGTGGACCACTGGGCCCAAAATGCATGGGCGAGGCCCACACTCGATCGAAACGGAGAGAACACTGCAGGGGCATCAGATCGAAATAAAACAGGCACCTCAGCCCGATGAGTGCATGACGCCAGCTCCACGAGGGCGCTCCATGCCCATTGATGTATCCTGGGGAGTAAAAAACCACAGTCTCTCAAGTCTCTCCAGTGGGGGGGTTGCCCAATGCTTTATCCCGGGGAGTGCAAAGTCACAGTCTCTCAAGTCTCTCCAGTGGGTGGTTTGCCCACTGCTTTATCCTGGGGAGTGCAAAGCCACAGTCTCTCAAGTCTCTCCAGTGGGTGGTTTGCCCACTGCTTTATCCTGGGGAGTGCAAAGCCACAGTCTCTCAAGTCTCTCCAGTGGGTGGGTTGCCCACTGCGTTATCCTGGGGAGTGCAAAGCCACAGTATCACAAGTGGATGCCTTTCTCCACTGGTTCTGGAGTGGACTTTGTGCCCAGAGTGCTTCATCCTGCCAAGAACAGAGGTAGTGGATGTCTTTCTCCATTGGTTCTGGAGGGGGCTTTGTGCCCAGGGTGCTTCATCCTGCCAAGGACAGAGGTAGTGGATGTCTTTCTCCACTGGTTCTGGAGGGGGCTTTGTGCCCAGAGTGCTTCATCCTGCCAAGGACTGAGGTAGTGGATGCCTTTCTCCACTGGTTCTGGAGGGGACTTTGTGCCCAGAGTGCTTCATCCTGCCAAGGACAGAGGTAGTGGATGTCTAACTCTACTGGTTCTGGAGGGGGCTTTGGGCCCAGAGTGCTTCATCCTGCCAAGGACTGAGGTAGTGGATGTGACACTCTACTGACAGTGGGGCAACATCGAAGCTGCCCAGGCCCCTGGAACTGACCAGGATGTCACGTGGCCGCTGGCGGTGCTTGCGGCGGGGTAAGTAGCGGTGGTGCTTGCGTTGGTCATTGGGGTGGCGGTGTTTGCGGTGGTCATTGGGCCGGCGGTGCTGATGACAGCTTCACTGACTGCAGTGCAGGTGGCTGGCTCACTGACTGCCGTGCTGATGGCTGGCTCACTGACTGCCGTGGTGGCCGCAGTGTCAGTAGCGGCGGTGCTGGTGGCGGGCTCACTGACTGCGGAGCTGGCGGCGGTGTCAGAAGCGGTGGTGCTGGTGGCGGGCTCACTGACTGCGGTGCTGCTGAAGGGCACAGTGTCTGCGGTGCTGGTGAAGGGCTCCGGATCTGGGGTGCTGGTGGCGGTGTCCGTGGCGGCGGTGCATGTGGCGGTGGCGGTCTTGTTCACCGTGCAGGTTGGCAGCAACATTGACTCGCCTTTCTTTTTCAGGCCCTTCCCCACCTTGGATGGTGGCGCAGCTGACTTGCCACTCCCAACTATTGTCTTGGCTGAGCCCTTGGTGGCAGGTGTTTTGGCCTTCTCCCTCTGGGATGTGGGCATCTTCTTCTGTTGTGGAGGTGGGGCACTGTCCTTGGACTCGCTCCTTGGGACACTGGCAGCCCTGTTGCTTGGCGCACTCCAGAATCCGGATATTGCTGGCACCACTGTGCCCGGTGATGTGGTAGCTGAGGTGCTGGGTTGGGACCTGGAAAGGCGGGCCCTAGGGGGACGGATGGGGGGGGAGGTGTAGGGAAGAGGTCAACATTTGAGAGGAAAAGGTTTTTTGACACACTGCGATGGGTAGATGGAGGGGGTTTGGGAGTGGAGGAAGAGGTAGTGGTTGTAGGCGGTGTTCGTATGCTGACTTTGGGTGAAGGTGCATGGGCTGGAGGCTGTCGTGAGGTGGATGGCTGTTGGGTGGGTGTATGACTGCGTTTGTGTAGTTTGGGAGGAGGGCTCACAGACACACTGGGAGAGGACACAGGGGATGTGTGAATGGTAGTGGGGGTGGTGTGTGCATGTGAGCAGTGTGTGGTGATGGGCGTGCTGGTGATGGAGATAGTGGCTGAAGATGTAGTGCATGCAGGTGTGAGTGGAGACGTGACAGGGAGGGAGGAGAGAGACGTGGAGGAGGGGGACACAGTGGAGGCAGTGGATGTTGGTATGTGTGCATTGGTATAATGCTTGTGTGAGTGCTTGTGGGATGTGTCGTGCTTATGTTTGCCAGAGCCACCCTTGTGTGTTGAGGTGTGTGCATGCTGGTCTGATGGTGTGCTTGGGATAGGCTGAGGTACTGGGGATTGGGTCTGGGTGGAGGAAGTTGGAAGGGGGAGGCTGGACACAGGGACAATGGCTGCCATCAGTGCAGAGGCCAAAGCCTGAAATGCTCGCTGTTGGCTGCCTGGCCAGAATTAATGCCCTCCAGGTATGCATTTGTCTGTTGCAACTGCCTCTCTACACCCTGGATGGCATTCAGAATGGTAGACTGCACAACAGTGAGGGGTCTCAGGAGGTCAATAGCCTCCTCACTGAGGGCAGCAGGGCTGACTGGGGCAGGGCCTGAGGTGCCTGGTGCAAAGGAGAGGCCCACCCTCCTGGGTGAGTGGCCACGAGACACATGCTGAGGGGCTACTGGGAGGGCGATGCTGGTAGGGGGGGGGTAGCGGCTGTACCTGTTGATGCAGTGGGCACAGAGTGGCCTGCCACCGCAAGAGAGCTCCCATCAGAGGAAGAGTCAGTGTCGCTGGTCTCAGCTCCTGTCCCCGCCGTGGAGCTCCCCTCACCCTCCGTCCCACTGGTGACTTCAGACTCCGTTGTCTCCCCTCCAGGGCCATGTGAGATGCAGCTCTCTCCTGCTCCGGTGGCACAGCTCCTCTGCCTTATGATGCTAATGCACACAGGAACAGGGAGACCACAAAAAGGGGGGGGGGAGAAAGAAGAAAGACGTGTTCAGTGCATTCAATACCACTACCGTCGGCGGACACTACAGACACAGCAGCCCTCTGCACTACGCCATGCACTTAGAGTTTCCTAATTAATCACAGGGACATGGGGTTCATGGCCTATGCCCGATTGGTGCACACATGGAAGTCACAGGAGCCTGACTAGGTGTAGATGGCTCTTACCACTGGTGGGGATGGGGTGCCACTTAGCCTGCTTCACAAAGGGTCCTTGTCTACAAAGCTCGCCCTAGCCTAGGGGAACCCACAGCCCAGCTCCCCCACCCAGACACCTCCAATGCACGCAGAGGCAGATGGATGTGACGGTACTCACCCCCTTGTGGCTGCTGTGATGCCCTCAAGCGCCCATCCAACTCTGGACATGCCACCGCCAGGATCCGGAACATCAGGGGGGTCATGGTGCGATGAGCACCCCTCCCACGTTGGGAGGCCATCCCCAGCTGGGCCTCCACCGTCTTCTTGCTCCAGCGGAGAATGTCCTCCCATCTTTTATGGCAGTGGGTGCTCTGTCTGTTCTGGACCCCCAGGGTCCGGACGTCCTTGGTGATGGCACGCCAAATATCCTTCTTTTGGTGAGCGCTGACCTAGAGGAATAGTACTGGGGAAAATGTAAAACTTTAACCGTCCGGACCGTCACATTCATTGTCCCACATTTCCACCCTTGCCCTGACGCACATACACTCACCGTTCGATCATGCAGACCTCATCTCCCCCCGTATCTTCCATCCACACCACACCAAACAGGCATTGCCCATACAGCATGCTCACAGTGAACTCACCTGTTTGTCTTGAGGACCGGAGAGTAGCGTGTACTGGGGGAGGACCCCATCCACTAGTTTATCCAACTCCTCCGATTTGAAGCCAGGGGCCCTTTCCCCAAACACATGAGCCATCGTCGCTTCCAGACTGAGGTCACAGCAGCACTTGCAGTGTAGGCCCTCTCCTGTCGAAAATCAGGTATCAAGTGAGTGAACAGACAGAAAATGGCGGTCACGTCCACGGCGGTGCGTACCGTCACCGCTGGTGTACATCGTCATTGGCTCCTGGAACCCATAGGGCCCAATGTTAACCAATGCAGGATTGCGCAGCGGTCTTCGACCGCCTACCGCAACAGTGTGGAACGCCAGCGCAGTTACCTCATGTCCCCTTGTCCCACATTACAGGTCAGGCAGCCGCCATTTCAGGGGACCACATGGCATTAATTGTTAATGCGTCACACATATATAGGCCTTGCATATCCACAGAGACAGGAACATAGCGTATTGACAAATGTGTGCAATAAAATTGTTTTTTTACTAGTGTTGGCTGACTCTGTGCTCGCTGTTCTCATCCATAGGGCACCTCTGCTGGGGCAGGTGAGGAGATGGCGGCATCCTCCAGTGTACAGATCATTGGTGGACCTGTCGACAATGGAAGAGAGACATATAATAGTCACCTACAGACTTGATCGTGCCACAATCCAGGAACTGTGTGCCCAGTTTGAGCCAGACCTGATATCAGCTATCCGCCATCCCTCAGGAATCCCCCTTCTAGTGCAGGTCCTGCCAGTACTCCATTTCCTGGCAAGTGGGTCTTTTCAAACAACAGTAGCCATTGCATCAGGGATGTCCCAGCCCATGTTCTCCAATGTGTTGTCCAGAGTGTTGTCTGCCCTGCTGAAACACATGCACAGCTACATCGTGTTCCCTCAGGTGGAGGATTTGCCTACAGTGAAAGGTGACTTCTATGCCCTGGGACATATCCCCAACATCATAGGTGCCATTGATGGGACACATGTGGCCTTGGTCCCCCCGCAGGAGTGAACAGGTGTACAGAAACCAGAAGATCTACCATTCAATGAATGTGCAGATTGTGTGTTTGGCCGACCAGTACATCTCCCATGTGAACGCCAAGTTTCCAGGCTCAGGAAATGACGCTTACATTCTGAGGAATAGCAGCATCCCTTATGTGATGGGGCAAGTCCAGAGGTATTGTGTGTGGATAATAGGTGAGGACAAGGACCCTATACCCTGTGAATAGTTGTCTGGGTCTCGGGTTGTCCCTAAGGGTTAGTGTGTGTCTAACAGATTTCCTTCGACATTTGCAGGTGACTCTGGTTACCCCAACCTGCCATGGCTACTGACCCCATTGAGAAATCCCAGGGCAAGGGCAGAGGAACGCTACAGAGAGGCACATGGGCGAACTAGGAGAGTGATAGAGAGGACCTTCGGCCTCCTGAAGGCCAGGTTCTGGTGCCTCCATATGACAGGCGGTTCCCTATACTACTCACCAAAGAAGGTTTGCCAGATCATCGTGGCCTGCTGTATGTCGCACAATTTGGCTTTGCGATGACAGGTACCTTTTCTGCAGGAGGATGGTCCAGAAGGAGGTCTTGTGGCAGCTGTGGAGCCTGTGGACAGTGAAGAAGAGGAGGCAGAAGAAGAGGACATAGACAACAGAAACAATGTGATCCAGCAATACTTCCAGTGAGACACAGGAAAGAAGACATCACTGCCTCCTACATCTGATAAAATTGTTAGACCTATCCTCTGTCTGTCACTTTCACCCAGTGTATGGACCCTGAATTGTCACTTTGCCTTTCCATTTCACAGATGTGGCTCCCACTGTGTGACCTCTGCTATGTTACCTCATGGACTAGAGCTGTGTGACATAGGTATGTTGACAATAGAATGGACATTGCTATTTTCCTCAGTTATGTTATTGCAAATATAGATTTGTGAAAGCACAGACTGACTCCAGATTGTTTTGTGATTTAAGGGTGTTTATTTAAGTGCTAAATAGTGGATGGGGTTGTAAAATGGTCAGGGGCGATGGTGGAGGAATGTCCATGGCAGAGTCCAGTTATTAGTCTCACAGGTCGGGCTGGTCATCTAGATCCAGTTGGACAGAGCTGCTGTCATCACAGTGGGCCTCTTCTGTGGGGGGGCTGGACATGTCTGAAACCTCCTGTCCGGTGACGTTGGGTAGGGGTCCTGCAGGGGTGTAAAGGCATGATTATTGCATCTGTGTGTGCCATGGTGTGCAATGAGTGGGTGACCCTGTACCTCAGTGCTTACCTTCTTGTGCAGGACCTTGTGTGATAATTGTTTTGGGGTCTGTGTGGGTTTCTGTAGTGGACATGCTTTGGTGATGGGTGTCCATGCTTTGTTGTTGCATGCAGGGCTTGGTGTTGGGATGTGTGGTTTGTGATAATGGGACATATGTGAGGAGTTGGAGTGATCGGGTGAGGGTGGGGGTATGTGATAGCATGCAGGTAGGGTGGGGATATGGTAGTTAAAGAGTTGACTTACCAGAGTCCATTCCTCCTGCTACTCCTGCGAGGCCCTCAGGATGCAGTATAGCCAAGACCTGCTCCTCCCATGTTGTTAGTTGTGGGGGCGGAGGTGGGGGTCCGCCGCCAGGCCTCTCAACTGCAATGTGGTGTCTTGAGACAACGGAACACACCTTCCCCAGTAGGTCGTTCCACCTCTTCCTGATGTCATCCCGTGCTCTTGGATGCTGTCCCACTGCATTGACCCTGTCCATGATTCTGCGCCATAGCTCCATCTTCCTAGCTATGGATGTGTGCTGCACCTGTGATCCGAATAGCTGTGGCTCTCCCCGGATGATTTCCTCCACCATGACCCTGAGCTCCTCCTCACAAAACCTGGGGTGTTTTTGCGGTGCCATGGGGTGGTGTGGGTGATGTGTGACGTGGTGTGTGTTGTGTAAGGGGATGTGTTTGTGTGTGTTGTGTGAGGTGCGTGGATGTTGTGTGAGTGATGGTGTTGAGTGCCTGTGGATGCTAGTTTGTTGATGGTGGTGTCTCTCTCTTGCCTTCTGTCGCAATTCTGGTCGTAAGAGTTTGTGGGTGATGTGGGTGTGTGTTTTATATTGTATTGAGTGTGTGGAACTGGTGTGTGTATGTGCATCAGTTGTGTGGATTTCGAATTGCCCAATGTGGTAGTGTTTTGTAAATGTGTGTGTATTTTGAGCACAGCGGTGTGTACCGCCAATGGTTTACCGCGGTTGAAAGACCGCTGCGTGGATTTGTGGGTCATGATAGTGTGGGCGTATTACTGTTGGCGTGACGGTGGAGGTTTTGTTATCGCCAGTTTATCACTGACTTTTGGTGTGGCGGACTTATGTAGGTGTCTGGATTTTGGCGGATTACTAGTTGTGGGTCGTAATAGCTGTAGGCGGTCTTCTGCACGGCGAATAAGCTGGATTTACCGCCAATGTTGTAATGAGGGTTATTGTTTAGCAGGCTAAGGTGGCTGAAACAAAGGAAAAGAAGATTCATATACATCAAAATCCAGTGGGCAAATGAAGCAAAAGGAAAAGAGGTATTACTAATAATCAGAGGGAAGACAAAATGTAAATAGTTTGTAAAGTTTGTTGTTCTGTTTTTTTACTGTTGTTGGTATAGTTTACTAATGTTGTTATTGTTTATGTTGTTAACTTGTTTTCCTAATAAAACGTTTAAAGTTACTACTGATTTGTTTCCTTAATAGCTTTTAACAATTTGAAAGATTGCAGTCTTCTAAGGTGAATTAAAGTGGTAGTTCCATGTTCATGTATTTATATTTTTAAGGTACTGTAGAGAGATTGGTGCTTCTTCCAACTGTAGAATGAAGATTATACAAGAGGCAGGTTTTGGCACAGTGACAAATACATTCTTACAGTATGCAACGTGCTGCTGTCTGCTGGTGGAGAGGGCAGTTCCTTTGCACATCTTATTATATATGCTTGTCACTCTGGGGAGAAGTTTATGTGCAGTTCTCTGTCTTTGTGTACGCCACATTACACATACACGTCCTCATAAGGTGATGTCTGAGAGAAAGCTGAGTGTGTCGTTACATTCAATTGTGCACACTAGTTGTTCAAGACACAGTTGATTTCATTATGGTATCTTGTTTACCTCAAAGGGTACTCCCCTAAGTAATGTATTTGATTATTGTACATAGGTGTGCATGCACATAGTACCCCTACACACTCTGTCCCTCATTTCTTTATTATCTCCTGATGAGACCCATGTATTTTTTATAGGAGTTGAAATGCTGTTGACATAGATAACAAACAAACTCAACTTTGTTGAACTTTTATCCTTCCAAAAGCCCATAATTTCCACAAAGTTGTTTGTTATTAAGCCACTAGCTATTTTTTTATTTTTTTATTGGGATTTGGTTCCACTTTTGTTTTGGCTTCAGCACCGGGAACACATTGCACTTTATTTCATTTATATGCTCTTGTGTGGATCATTCTAAAAATAAATTCCTATTTTTAATTATGATTTTGATGATTAGATGTGTGTCATTATTTTATGTTTTCATGTTTTTTCCATATATACAGAATGAATCCTTCCCTGTGTAATAATCCAAGAAGAAGCCACAGTTTGGTGCAGAATGTCTACCCAACCTGAGTACTTTCTACTGGCTAATTAGTAAGTGCTACCTCGTTGGGTGTATGTATAGTGCATCTCCTAAACTACAGCTGCTTAAAGGACACAGAGAAAATGTCTCCCCTAACCTTGTGTATCTGTAACTTTGCCATTTTTATGGTTTCTTGAGCATCTTCATCAGATAACTTTTCAAGGAGGAACTACAGAGAAACGAAACTTGGATCATGTCGGGGACTGCGGGGAAAGTCTCAAGGCCCCCGTGGTCCCAGCTGGTTCCCTGCCTCCTACAGGAGCCAGCATTGTTCCTGCACTTAGGGAGCTGCTGAAAATGCAGCTTCCTGTGTGAGGGAGCAGTACTTTCATCTCTTTCCCTGCTCGCATGTCTGTGGGCAGGGAAAGAGATGAAAACTCTACTTCCAGCAAGCAGGAGCATTTTGACAGCTCCCGGTTGCTGGAAGCGGAGTGTCGCAGCTTCTGCCATGCAAAAGCAAACAGCTATCTCCCGAGGGCTGGCAACTTGGGCGATAGCCCCGGGGTGTGGCATTCCCCAGGACCATTAATTGCACTAGGAGGTGCGGCCACAGTCCCTCTCATTTCTTTTGCATTGGCCAGGCCTGGGGAAGTGGGGGTCCCCCAGGCCAAATATGGAGGTGGGGTGCTCAGCACCCCTCCCTCCATATTTTGAAAAATGTAATTGGCCCTGGAGAGGTGGTGGTCCCTGGGAACAGGGTACCTACGCAGACCCCCTATTTAATGTTCACTGCAACCCCAAGGAGGTGGTGGCCCCCGGGGCCCAGGAGGGTCTGCGCAGCCCCTCTAAGATTTTTTTGTATGTAGCCCCCAGGGAGGTGGTGGCACCCTTGGCTTTTAAGAGCCCAAGGAGGGGAGGCCCATGTGCTCTCCTCCTTATTTGTTGTTAAATTTGTAATGCCCCCGGGATGCAGCCCACCCGGGTTGTTTTTGAAATTTTCTTCAAAATTCATGGATCCACCATGGATTTTGGCAAAATTAAAAAAAAAGAAAATCTATTTCCCTGGCGAGGTCCCATGGGGGGCCCAGCACCATAGATAGGGGACTAGGGTATTCCTACCCTGCTCCTTTTTCTTTTATTTCGAACAGCAGCAGCCTACCAGTCGATTCCCTAGTGTTCTACTGCTGCCTCACAGAGTGTTCTTAAGAACAACTAGAGTGCAAAAGGTCTTACCAACGACACAATTGTGACACCTGAAGTCATCTTGACGAATGAAACTAGTAAAATGTAAACTATTTAATTTAGGAAAGAACAAAATGAGGGGCTTAATTTTGTCATGGAAAGTATGTATAGGGCTCCAGAAAGAAAAATTAGAACGTTTTAAGTCAGTTCTCAAATATCTTCCTCTTCTATTTAATTAAAAATGCTGATATGCAGACTGAAAATGCACTTTCAACACCAGCAGCAGACTACCACTTAACTCCCTGGTGATCAGCAGCTTGCAGTGTTTGAATGAGCAACTATAGTGATAGCATTCTGAATTTATGCCAAATATGAGAAACACCTGAATACCATCTTGATGGAATCAAAGTTGAAATCTGAAAACATTTTCTACTGAGGATACTGTATCAAATGAGAAGATTAGGGAGCTTCATAACAAATAAATCTCCCGAGATGGCCACCAGAGAAAAAAATAGTCAGAATGTAGCACAAATATCACCCAAATGTAGCCTAAGTACAGCCAGTGACATAAGTGTGCAAAACACTGCATTTTTTTTTTCAGTTTTTTTTTTTTGCAGTTTTATATAGTTCAGACTTGATCTGAAGGTAGTGGGGTGCGTCACATGAGCATCAGTTACATTACATAAGGACACATTCATTTTGGTTTTAGGCAAAAGGGAGATTAAGGGGGTCATTACAACCCTGGCGGTCAAAGACCACCAGGGCTGTTTTGACAGAAGCACCGCCAACAGGCTGGCGGTGCTTCCCATGGCATTACTGCGGCGGAAGCGCTGCGGTCGCACCGCCGGGCTGGGGGTTTCCCGCCACAACGGCCCCGGTTTCAACCGCCAGGAAAAGGCTGGTGGTACGGGGAGTCGTGGGGCCCCCCTGTCAGGGCCCCGTGCAGCTTTTCACTGTCTGCACAGCAGACAGTGAAAAGCGCGACGGGTGCAACTGCACCCGTCGCACGGCCGCAACACCGCCGGCTCCATTAGGAGCAGGCTCCTGTGCTGCGTCCGAGATCCCCGCTGTTTATCTAACTAGGTTTCCACCCGCCGGCCCAGCGGGGATCTCCAAATGGCCACGGCGGGGGGGTGGCTGCATTGGGCCTAAGTGATTTGCCTGGAATCACAGGATGTGGAGCTGATGCTGAAACTTGAAACTGGTTCCCAGTTCCATAGTCTGCAGCTCTGACCGTAATACCACATATTCTCCCCTAAGTGAAACCTATAATCAAGTCATTGTAGGAGGCTGGACTGGCTTGTAGTGAGTACCAAGGGGTACTTGCACCTTGCACCAGGCCCAGTTATCCCTTATTAGTGTATAGGGTGTCTAGCAGCTTAGGCTGATAGATAATGGTAGCTTAGCAGAGCAGCTTAGGCTGAACTAGGAGACGTGTGAAGCTACTACAGTACCACTTAGTGTCATATGCACAATATCATAAGAAAACACAATACACAGTTATACTAAAAATAAAGGTACTTTATTTTTATGACAATATGCCAAAGTATCTTAGAGTGTACCCTCAGTGAGAGGATAGCAAATATACACAAGATATATATACACAATAGCAAAAATATGCAGTATAGTCTTAGAAAACAGTGCAAACAATGTATAGTTACAATAGGATGCAATGGGGAAACATAGGGATAGGGGCAACACAAACCATATACTCCAAAAGTGGAATGCGAACCACGAATGGATCCCAAACCTATGTGACCTTGTAGAGGGTCGCTGGGACTATTAGAAAATAGTGAGAGTTAGCAAAATAACCCTCCACAAGACCCTGAAAAGTGAGTGCAAAGTGCACTAAGGTTCCCCTAAGGACAAAGTAGTCGTGTTAGAGGAATAATGCAGGAAAGACACAAACCAGCAATGCAACAACTGTGGATTTCCAATCTAGGGTACCTGTGGAACAAGGGGACCAAGTCCAAAAGTCACAAGCAAGTCGGAGATGGGCAGATGCCCAGGAAATGCCAGCTGCGGGTGCAAAGAAGCTTCGACTGGACAGAAGAAGCTGAGGTTTTTGCAGGAACGAAAAAGGCTAGAGACTTCCCCTTTGTGGACGGATCCCTCTCGCCGTGGAGAGTTGTGCAGAAGTGTTTTCCCGCCGAAAGGACGCCAACAAGCCTTGCTAGGTGCAAATCGTGCGTTTGGCGTTTTTGGACGCTGCTGGGGCCCAGGAAGGACCAGGAGGTCGCAAATTGGACCTGAATTGAGAGGGGACGTCGAGCAAGACAAAGAGCTCTAACTGAAGCAGGTAGCACCCGGAGAAGTGCCAGAAACAGGCACTACGAGGATGCGTGAAACGGTGCTCACCGAAGTTGCACAAAGGAGTCCCACGTCCCCGGAGACCAACTTAGAAAGTCGTGCAATGCAGGTTAGAGTGCCGTGGACCCAGGCTTGGCTGTGCACAAAGGATTTCCGCCGGAAGTGCACAGGGGCCGGAGTAGCTGCAAAGTCGCGGTTCCCAGCAATGCAGCCCAGCGAGGTGAGGCAAGGACTTACCTCCACCAAACTTGGGCTGAAGAGTCACTGGACTGTGGGGGTGACTTGGACAGAGTCGCTGGATTCGAGGGACCTCGCTCGTCGTGCTGAGAGGAGACCCAAGGGACCGGTAATGCAGCTTTTTGGTGCCTGCGGTTGCAGGGGGAAGATTCCGTCGACCCACGGGAGATTTCTTCGGAGCTTCTGGTGCAGAGAGGAGGCAGGCTACCCCCACAGCATGCACAAGCAGGAAAACAGTCGAGAAGGTGGCAGGATCAGCGTTACAGAGTTGCAGTAGTCGTCTTTGCTACTATGTTGCAGGTTTGCAGGCTTCCAGCGCGGTCATCGGTCGTTTCCTTATCAGAAGGTGAAGAGAGAGATGCAGAGGAACTCGGATGAGCTCTTGCATTCGTTATCTAAAGTTTCCCCAGAGACAAAGACCCTAAATAGCCAGAAAAGAGGGTTTGGCTACCTAGGAGAGAGGATAGGCTACTAACACCTGAAGGAGCCTATCAGCAGGAGTCTCTGACGTCACCTGGTGGCACTGGCCACTCAGAGCAGTCCAGTGTGCCAGCAGCACCTCTGTTTCCAAGATGGCAGAGGTCTGGAGCACACTGGAGGAGCTCTGGACACCTCCCAGGGGAGGTGCAGGTCAGGGGAGTGGTCACTCCCCTTTCCTTTGTCCAGTTTCGCGCCAGAGCAGGGGCTAAGGGGTCCCTGAACCGGTGTAGACTGGCTTATGCAGAATTGGGCACCTCTGTGCCCAACAAAGCATTTCCAGAGGCTGGGGGAGGCTACTCCTCCCCTGCCTTCACACCATTTTCCAAAGGGAGAGGGTGTCACACCCTCTCTCAGAGGAAGTTCTTTGTTCTGCCATCCTGGTCCAGGCCTGGCTGGACCCCAGGAGGGCAGCTGCCTGTCTGAGGGGTTGGCAGCAGCTGCAGTGAAACCCCAGGAAGGGCAGATTGGCAGTACCAGGGTCTGTGCTACAGACCACTGGGATCATGGGATTGTGCCAACTATGCCAGGATGGTATAGAGGGGGCAATTCCATGATCATAGACATGTTACATGGCCATATTCGGAGTTACCATGGTGAAGCTACATATAGGTAGTGACCTATATGTAGTGCACGCGTGTAATGGTGTCCCCGCACTCACAAAGTTCAGGGAATTGGCTCTGAACAATGTGGGGGCACCTTGGCTAGTGCCAGGGTGCCCTCACACTAAGTAACTTTGCACCTAACCTTTACCAGGTAAAGGTTAGACATATAGGTGACTTATAAGTTACTTAAGTGCAGTGTAAAATGGCTGTGAAATAACGTGGACGTTATTTCACTCAGGCTGCAGTGGCAGGCCTGTGTAAGAATTGTCAGAGCTCCCTATGGGTGGCAAAAGAAATGCTGCAGCCCATAGGGATCTCCTGGAACCCCAATACCCTGGGTACCTCAGTACCATATACTAGGGAATTATAAGGGTGTTCCAGTAAGCCAATGTAAATTGGTAAAAATGGTCACTAGCCTGTCAGTGACAATTTGGAAAGAAATGAGAGAGCATAACCACTGAGGTTCTGATTAGCAGAGCCTCAGTGAGACAGTTAGTCACTACACAGGTAACACATTCAGGCACACTTATGAGCACTGGGGCCCTGGGTGACCAGGGTCCCAGTGACACATACAACTAAAACAACATATATACAGTGAAAAATGGGGGTAACATGCCAGGCAAGATGGTACTTTCCTACAGTCATCAACTGGATAAAAAAACGTAAAGATAGCGAATAATTTAACAGTGCTTTGTCAGTATTTGGGCACTCAGACAATCTGTCCTCATTTTACCTATTTACACCACTAACCATAATTTCTATGGAAATTAGACCCTCTCACTTTTATAATTTCTAAAGGAAATGTTTTAGGTATTACAGTATTGATTACATCAAGATGACGTCAGACTGGCCACACTTTTGTAATAAATACAGAATGTTAGCAATCTAGTTGTTCATTAGAACACTGAGGTGTGGCAGAGGCCTGGGGCATGGACTCAGATAATTGAGGGCAGGAGGGTGCAGAAGCAACAAGTTGACCATGATGGACAGGCAGGAGGGGCAGTGGCACCACAATCGACCAGGGAGTGCAGGGGAAAGGGAGGAAGGGGCAACAAACCAACAATGCAGGATAGGCAAGAGATGTTGTGACCATGTAAAGGACCACTGAGGGCAGAAGAAAGAGCCAGTGGCAGTACCACCATACATGCTAACAGACCCGATTCAGTCTGTTTGTAAGCCCAAGCTTAAAGGGCTTTCTTTTATCTGTCTCCTGCCAGAAATTCCTCTTTTTCAATTTAATTCAACGGGGAAAATGAATTTCATTACAAGACCACAGGCTCCCATTTGGTATGCATTATTTATTTAATGTCTCTCCACGCAGTGCTTTAAAGTATTTACATCATAAAAGAAACATTACAGAACAGAACATGCATCACATTATAATAAGACCATATTAACAGCAATCTGTCTAGTTTAAATGCTTTTTCCACACAGCAAAGTATACTAGAGCAATTTATCTCATGTTTGTTGATGTTATTTTATTAACGTATTAATGTGTCTTTTGATTACTGGTTCCAATTTATGGAGCTTTCATAGTAGATGGTTGTGCTTGACTTTACTTTAACTTTCATGTTCATCACCTATTATGTTATGGGCATCTGCGACCACTCGACTCAGAAGAGCGCATTGCACATCATTTGGCTGTCTTATCTTGACCACTAGGGATCCTTTGTCCGTTTGGGTCCTTTCACCAGGGATCGCTGGCACCAAGACAGGTGCAAGACTGATTTGTGTGTTTGGACCACCACTGGCATGTTACCTGCTAATGTTGGTGCGGTGCCGAGTCCAGCAACTTGATCTGACACAGGCTCCCTCTCTTTTAAGCTGATTCTCACCAGGGCCAACATGTCCTAAAAATAGCTCTTGACGCGTCAGGACAGATTAGAGGAAACCACTCGGCAACAGCCAATGTTAGTTTTCCTGGGCCAACACGTCTTCGTAAGACTTGACGCGTCAGCCACAGATTAAATTAACTGACCAGGCAACAGCCCACTTTTGATTATATTGAGTACTCAGGGTCTTGGTAACCTGTCACTTGTGAAGTTGACACGTACAAGTTTAAAACAGCTGTTTCTGTGTCGTACCCATTAATTCTTTTGCTCTGGCTCATTTACCTTTTAGGAAAGGTTGCAATTCATTATTTTTAGGGAGTTTAACTAAAATTACTTTAATTTTTTTCTTTAGCTTTTGGTGCTTTGCCTTGATATTTGGGATATCTTGTTAGCACTTTTTTATACTACCATGGTGTAGGAAAGTAGCCTCTTTCTAGCTTGGTTACCCCCACTTTTGGCGTGTTTGTCAGTGTATTTGACTGTGTCTACTGGGATCCTGTTAACTAGTACCTCAGTAGGTATGATCACTCCCTTCAAATTAGTTGTTGGTTACTGTTATCACAGTTTTGCACCCACAATTGGCACACTGGTGCCCCATTCTAAGTCCCTAGTATATGGTACCAAGGTACCCAGGGCATTGGGGTTCCACGGGATCCCTATGGGCTGCAGCATATATTTTGCCACACATACGAAGCCCATGCAAAGGCTTTTGCAGGACTGCCATTGCAGCCTGTGTTTAAAGGTTGAAAGCACCCGTTCACTGCCATTTTTCACTACACCAGGTCAGTTATAAGTCACCCCTATGGCAGGCCTTCTAGCCCAGAGGGCAGGGTGCAAAGTACCTGTGTGTGAGGGCACCCCTGCGCTAGCAAAGTTGCCCCATGAGCTTCAGGCCAATTTTCTAAGGCTTCGTGAGTGCGAGGATGCTATTTTATGTGTGTACTGGACATAGGTCACTACCTATGTTCAGCTACATAATGGTAGCTCTGAACATAGGCATGTTTGGTATCAAACATGTTGGACTCATTCCCCAAGGGTTTTGCAAGCATTGGTTGTATGATTCCATGCACTCTGGGGGCTCCTTAAGGACGCCCAGTATTGCCATTTCAGCCTTCTGAGGGTATCCAGGCAGCCCAAGCTGCTACCACCTCCCAGACAGGTTTCTGCCATCCTATATATTGAGAAGCTCAAGCCCAGGGGGGGGCAGAACAAAGGATTTCCTTTGGGAGAGGGGTGTTACACCCTCTCCTTTTGAAAATAGGTGTTCCAGGCTGGGGAGGGGTAGCCACTGGAAATGCTTTGAAGGGCACATTTGGTGCACTCCTTGCATAAACCAGTCTACTCCAGTTTAGGACCCCCTGTCCCTGCTCTGGCATGAAACTGGACAAAGGAAAGGGGAGTGACCACTCCCCTGTCCATCGACACCCTACGGGTGATGCTCATAGCTCCTCCAGAGGGTCCCTGGGTTTTGCCATCTTGGATTCAAGGTTGTCAGGGAAGTCTGGGAGCATATGAGTGGCCAGTTCCAGCAGGTGATGTCAGAGACCTCCCCTGATAGGTGCTTACCTGGTTAGGTGACCAATCCCCCTTTCAGGGCTATTTGGGGTCTCTCTTCTGGGTGGTTCCTCAGATTCGGATTGCAAGATTTCCAGCAGGAATCCTCTGCCCTCTCCATTTTGACTTCTGATCAAAGAAACTGCATTTGGATTCTTCAGGACCCTACAAGCAGCAACAAAGAAGCAAGATGCCTTATGCAACATTGTATCTCCGACTCCTTTCAGCAACTGCAACATTTCCCCAGTCGTGCATCCTCTGAGGACAGCCAATTTTCAGCCTGCATCAGAAGAAAGAAGGAATCTCCCTTGCGGTGAAGGACAACCGGCTGCATGGATCCCCTCTCCAGCTGAGCTGCGTGGATCCAGCATCACGGGTGGTGGACTGAAGTGGTTCCAACGGTCCTCTCTTCCAGCTGTTTTGGTGGATGTGAGACCTTGCCTTCAGACGCAAGACAGTACCCCTGTGCTCAGTGTCATTTGCAGCTGCCAAGGTTTGTTGGCATCCTTCTTCCAAGATCTTCATGCATCTTCAAGCTCTGGCCCCCAGCACTCTGTCCTGCGATGCACAGCTTCCTAAGTCATTCTCCAGCTGTGTGGGAGCCTTTGTCATAGTACTGCGTGGGCCTCTTCTGCAATCTTCTTGTCCCCATCCTGTCCCCTCCTGTCTGTGCTGCCTGGTCATCTGTGGGCCCTCTATGGCGCTGAAGGGCCCATCTGACTCCCCAATCTGGGTAAAGTCCACATGGTCCTTCCTGGTTCCTGGCAGCGCCATTTTCCATGAACAGCGAGCTTTGCGTGTGCCAAGGCTTGCTGGCGGACTCCGATGATGCAAACCCAACTGCAGTTCTCAATCCCGCGTGGGACATCACTTGCACCCTCAGGAGCCCGACTGTGTCTTCTTTGGTGCAGTGTTGACTTTTCTTCTTCACCGGTGGTTCACCTTTTGCTCCCTCATCTGGGTTAGCAAGGGCTCCTGCCCTACCTGGACTCTTCTGTGCTTCTTGGACTTGGTCCCCTCTTTCCACAGGTCCTCTGGTCCAGGAATCCACTGTTGCTGTCTTGCAGTCTCTTCTGGGTTTTGCATAGTTCTTTTCTTTTCTGTGTGTGGGAAACTTACTGTGATTTACTCCTGTTTTCCTGGTCACTGGGGTGGGTTGTGGTACTTACCTTTGGGCTTTTTTAGTACTCCCAGCTCCCCTCTACACACTACACTTGCCTAGGTGGGAGACTGACTTTCGCATTCCAACTTCTTAGTATACGGTCTGTGCTACCCCTAGGGCCCTTTTCTAACTATAGTGATTTTCACTAATTGCGCTGTTTTCTAACTGTTTTTATGCTTATTTCTGCATAATAGAGTATATCATTTGTGTATTACTTACCTCCTAAGGGAGTACAGCCTCTATGGTATTTTTTGGTATTTGTGTCACCAAAATAAAGTACCTTTATTTTTGTAACACTGAGTGTTTTCTTTCATGTGTGTGAGTACTGTGTGACTACAGTGGTATTGCATGAGCTTTACATGTCTCCTAGATAAGCCTTGTCTGCTCATCCACAGCTATCCCTAGAGAGCCTGGCTTCTAGACACTGATTCCACTACACTAATAAGGGATACCTGGACCTGGTATAAGGTGTAAGTGATATAGGTACCCACCACACACCAGGCCAGCCTCCTACACATGGCTACCATTGATGGTGAGAACCCTAATATCCCTCAGCACCTTGTTAATGAAGAATTAATCAAAAGATTAATTTAGACTGAAATGCGCACTTGCCTGAAAAAGACCCTGGATAAAGTTATGTCTTCAAGGGGCCCTGAGTCAACCTCAGAAGAGATCCCCATTGGAGATATAAAAGGGGGTAAAAGGAAAGGAAATCGAAACATATGGAGAAGGCTGACATATCTTACAAAACGACTGGTGGCCTAAGCACCTCACCTGAGAAAGGGAGGTCCATACACCTCACAGAGAAAGAGAAGTCCATGCACCTCGTGAAGTGTGGGTGTCCCAAGAAGCACAAGGTTGAAAGCTGTCGCTCAAGATTCAGCTGACTCAATCACTCCAAGTGTCCTACAAGTAGTTGATGTTGGGGATTTGGAGCCACCCGACGAATCCCCAATTGATGAGTATATTCTTGACTTGGATCAAGGAGATCTGGATAATGTTGAGCTTTTGGGGGATATTGACAGTCCTTCTTCCTCTAAGGATGTAATAAAGGACCTCTTGGGTGAAGAGATGTTTTCCCCAGACAGGATTAATCATCCTAGGAGCTCTGAGTGGTGGCCCCTAGATTATGTGTCCAAGTTTATTAAGAAGTGAATTAGGAATCCCCTTGGTAATAGCGCACGTAACAGATTAAGGGCTGAATACTTCAGGCCAGTAATTGAAGATAAGGTATGTCATACACCCGACTTAGTTCTTGAACTGATAACATTCCTATTTATGCTGGGTAGAGCCCCTACAAAGGGCCTTGAGAGATTGCTCGGGTTTTGTCAAGATCGCCTTTTTGAGGTCATTGGTCCTCTGTCTAGGATTATATATATGGCTGAGGAAGCTTTAATAAATACTGTTATTACCCTTAAAAGAGATTATCAAGATCCAGAATGAGATAAGTTATGTCCTTAAATGACAGGAACTTTCCAGGCTACTGGGCCTCTTGGCATCATCCTTTAAGGCAAGTTGTCTGGTCCCATTTCACTATCAGGCTTTACAGAGGATAAAGGCAAAAGCCCTTCAGAAAAGGCTTTGGTAGAGAGACAAGGTATTGTTGGACAAGGAAGCAAGGGAAGAATTGTCTTGGTGGTTGGAGAATGTAGATGCATGGCATGGCAGAGAAATCTTCTGTTGTTCTCCAGACTCTGTTTTGGAATCAGATGTCAGTTTAGCTGGCTGGGGTGCACGTTTGGGTCTTCAAGAGACGGGTGGCTATTGGTCTCAGGCAGAAAAAATGCATCATATAAATTATTTAGAATTGACCGCAGGTTTCCAGGCTCTAATAAGCTTTGTTTACAAGGCAGGGCGGTATTGTTGAAAATGGACAATGTTTCTGCTTTTGCACATATAAATCGCTTAGGTGGTACAAGGTCCCTGGACATCTCAGAGTTGCAAAGAAACTTTGGTTATTTTGTTTGGAACACAAGATCAGCCTGAGAGCACAATATTTGCCTAAAAAGGCAAATGTTACTGCAGATTGGAATTCAAGAATGTTATGAGATTTCAGTTTACACCTGTTTGGCTTATTTAATTTACCTGTAGGTCTCTTGTGAATTGGTATACCACATACCCAGGGCCTGTAAATGTAATGCTACTAGTGGGCCTGCAGTGCAGATTGTGCCAACCGCAGAAGAAGACTTTCAAACATGTATCAGGCCTGCCACTGCAGTGCCTGCCTGTGCAGTTTACTGCCACAATGACATAGCAAGTCAAACTACTTGCAAAGGCCTAAGCTCCTGTTTTTACTACACCTAAGTCACCCCCAAAGGTAGGCCCTAGATGTTCCTATGGGCAGGGGCCTGTGTATGTAAAAGGTAGGACATATGTCTTTATGTACTATATGTCCTGGTAGTGACAAACAGCCTATTTAGTTTCTCACTACTGTGAGTACTGCTCCTCTCATAGGATTGTATTGGACATGCCCTGACATACCTCTAAGCGTGGGCATGTTTAGTATGTCTGGAGTAGTGGTGAGAAATACTGCTTACTGGTGTGGGTGATTTCTTTTATTACCATTGTAGAAATGCCACTTTTAGAAAGTGGGCATTTCTCTGTGCTGATAATTGTGTGGTTGTTGCAGCTTGACTCCTATCCACATCTAGGGTAGAGTGACAGCTGGGCTTTGTGCATACTTTCCAGACAGCCATTACACTGGGAGGGTGAAGGTGTAACAAGGGTACATCTGTATACTGAATGGTTTTCCTTGGCTGTGAGAGGTGAAGGTGTGGTACACTTGCATCTGTAAAGGTTGTGCCTGGCCTCACAAAAAGGGTGCGTTTATCCCCTACTGATGTCTGGAGCCAGTGTTGGACGAAAGGGGACATTCCTGGAACTGGTTAGAGCTGGTTGGAACCACATCTCCACCTTTGTTGAAGCTGTGCAAAATGAGTATAAGTACAAGGGGTTGTTCCCCATATTTGGACATGGAGACTCTAATGGACACCATAAGGACTAGACACCAGATGCTGGAAGGACTTGCCAGGATCTGCCTTGGGACCGCCCTGCTGTTGTGCTGACCTGTGACATGGTAGGCTACTAGGAGGACTGCTATTGCTACAGCAGGACCTTGTGCTGGCCTGCTTCTCTGGGTCCTTCCAAGCTGTCTCCAGGGGCTGGGTTGTGTGGTCCCTCTGTCTCCTCTGCATTTATGTGATTTTGGTGCCATTCTCCTTTGATGGGTACCAGTGGAGTGCCCCCTGCCCCTTGTTGAGAGTGTGAAGAGTGCTTTATTGACCCAGCCCATGAAGAGCTCTTTGTGCCCAATTATTTCAGCATGAGGGAAGCACTAGGTTTGTGCGATCAGGAGCACGACAAGAGTGCCCCCGTTTACTCTGTGGTTGGGGCCCATGGTGTAGCTGCTTTCCAAACCCCCTTCAGAAAGACCGTGGGGGGGCAGAACCCAGCAAAACCGTGGCCCGTCCCAAGAGAGTGTGGGACGAGCTGCGCACTAGCCGTGGTGCCCCAGGGGCACAAACAGACACCTCCTGTTTACAAATCACTGCGCAGCCCGGCCAGGTGCAATGGCCCCTGCCGCTGGAGATCGGGCCTGCCAGAACGTCTACACTTAATTTCCCTGATCCCGGAAGAGCTTGGGATGCACTCCAGGAGGGGCGTGCAGCCAGATAGGACACCTCTGGAGTGAGCAGCTGCCCGCACGAAGGCGGAAGACTGCCTGGTGGTTTCTTCCCTTGAGAGGGGCTCTGCACTGTATGTGACAGTCCTGTGTGCCCCACTCTCTTTTACCTTGCCTCAAGGGAGGGGCCGGTAGATATAGAGCCTTGCTGATGTCAGTACCAGACCCAGGTGGTGACTCTCGAAGGAGATCCCCTGGTCCTGCCAGTATCATTTTAGCATTGCTGTCCCAGGAGCTCCTGGATATCGACCTGTGCATCCCTTTTCACCGCATTTATTGTGGGAGGAGCATGTGAGCCCCCTTTGTTAGACAAGGCACTCGTGTTCCGAACTTCCTATGAGAGGAACACTGTGCTCTAGAAGGTGGTGATTGTGACTCCTGTAATACTTGCATTTCACAGGGGTATTCCTGCCCTCATTGTCTCAATATGGATCTCACCACCTGAGTTATATTACATGTCGTGCTTGCCATGTTAGGGGTAACCTACATTTTTTCAGGATTTGCTTTTTATCCAATGGGAGAGTGTGTTGTATGATGTATGCAGTATAGGAATGTTTCACTCAATGTCCATTATGGTGACAATGATTACCTGACCATTGCTTATTTTTGCAGTATGCTTCCAAGTATGTGCTGGTCTGACAGCTGCTTATTTTTGCAGAGTTCTATTAACCTGTGTGATAATCTGACAACTGCTTGCGTAGCAGGGTATTACAGATATGTGTTTGTTTTTGGTCTAATGATGTTTTGTGCAATACAATTTATTATTTTTATCTAGCTTGTTGTGGAATTTTCTTTGTGGTGTATTTAGTGTGTCACCAGTGTTGTGTGTTTTGTGCAAACGCTTTACACATTGCCTCTGGGATAAGTCTGAATGCTCGTGCCAAGCTACCAAAGGGGTGAGCAAGGGTTATCTTGGGTGAGTAACTCTCTTGTCCTGACTAGAGTGATGGTCCCTGCCTGGCTGCGGTGCCTACCCTAGCCAACCAGAAACACCATTTCTAACAACCTTTTTGCAAGCAGACTGACAAACCAGCTGAAGAGTTAGTTCAGTTGGATGCCAGACCCGGGTGCTCTAGTAGTGAATGCTTTTCTTCAGATCACTAACAGGAACACATATACGTTTCCTCCATTTGCCATGATTCCACAATTTCTTCAGAGGAGGAGACAGGAGAAGTGTTCACTTATTCTAATAACTCCATTTTGATTTTTTGGTTTCTAATGACCCTGGAACTAGCATGCAACATACCCTTTTTATTTCCTGCAGATAAAGGCCTTTTAGTAAAGGCACATGGAGAGGAACACCCTCTGGTGCTGAATGGGACTTTGAACCTTCTTGTTTGGAGAGTGACAGGAGATCTACAGAAATGTCAGGCCTTTTAGGGATAGCTGAACAGCTCCAGTAAGAATCCTGGGCTCCAGTTACCCAACGGTAGATACAGATGGATATGGAAATTGCGGGTTCATTGCTGCTTGAAGAGGGTCTGGATCCCGTGGAAGCACCTATAATGGAAGTAGTTAACTTCCTCGTAGAGCAGTTTGATAGAGGCCTTAGATATCGAACACTAAATTGCTATAGGTCTGCAATTTCTGCAGGTCTTAGTTTGGTCAATGGCAAAATGGTTGGTAAGAACGTCTTAGTTTGTAGAGTGCTTAAAAGCATCAGGTTGAGAAGACCAACATGCATAATGAGAGCCTCCGGGCTTGTAATGAAATAGCGATTATCCAAATTAAATGACAAGAGAATTTTAATTTCATTAAAGACACGGAGGCTAACATTATCACACCCTCCCAACCCTAGTGGAATGGACATAGGTTTAGTATATGAATAAATAAAAATAAATAAATAATGAAAAATGGTTACTGATTGCACTTTCCTTATTCTGTCTTTTAGAGCTTGAATTTTAAGAATTTTAAGTTTATTCTTTGCTTAAGACTGCCTTGTCTTTGAATATTCCTACCCTATCAGATGATTCAACGATGTTCTCTCTCTTCCGTGGAATAACCACTTGTTGGAATGAGAGGAAGATTCATAATGGTTAACTGCATAAGAAGATTATTATTTGGGAAGTTTCATGTCAAGAGTTTCCTTGCCTCTGTCTGACTGTGATGGATCTGACTGAGACTGACATTTAAAAGAGGCAGATTGTTGTTAACATGGTCTTATTTTTATGTGATGCATGTTCTGTTCTGGAATGTTTCTTTTATGATGTTTATACTTTCAAGTGCTGTGAAGAGCTGCATTAACAAATAATGCATGTATATTGTTAGCCGCCATGTCTTTAATGAAATTCAGATTCTCTTGTCATTTAGGGCCAGATGTAGCAATGTTCCAAACTGCGAGTTGCAATTTGCGAGTCCCAGCGACTCGCAAATTGCAACTCGCAATTTGGAATGCAGAAAGGTGTCTCAGACACCTTCTGCGAGTCGCTATGGGGTCGCAAAGACCCACCTCATTAATTTTAATGAGGTGGGTCGCAATTTGCGACCCCATAGCGATTCAGGGCACTCACGGGGATGGTGCCCTGCTGGGAACAGCAGACCACCATGTCCGTGACTGCTTTTAAATAAAGCAGTTTTTTTTTTCAAAGTGCAACCCGTTTTTCTTAAAGGAAAACGAGCAGCACTTTGAAAAAAAAAACGAAACCTTTAGTTTCGGTATTTTTCAGGGTATTTTTAATGCCAGACACAAAGGGGAAGGGGTCCCATGGGGGCCCCTTCCCGTTTGCGACTGGGTTACCATCCACTTCAAGTGGATGGTAACTTTGAGTCCATTTGCGACCGCATTCGCGGTCGCAAATGGAATTGCATCGCATTGCGAGTCGCAAATAGGAAGGGAACACCCCTTCCTACTTGCGAGTCGGAAATGCATTTTACGAGTCGGTTCCGACTTGCAAAATGCATTTCTACATAGCAAAGTGGCTTTAGCGACTCGCAAACGGCGATTTTCGCCGTTTGCAACTCGCTAAAGCTTTGCTACATCTGGCCCTTAATTTGGAGAATCGCTATTCCCCAGGTTTCATTTTCAAAACCTCCCTATTACTAAGTTCAAAATGTTGGTAAGTATGGTACATTGGATCACGGAGGGCAGGAGGAATGGGGTAGGGACATGGACTTGGATAATGGAGGACAGGATGGGGGTGGGCAGGGACACTAAACTGGCCTTACAGAGCAGGTGCCAGGTGTTGCAGAAGCAAAATACACCACACAGGGCAAGTGTGACGCTAGCGCAGCACAACAGGCCATCGAAAGCAATAGAGAGGGGACAGGGCCATACACATGCACAACAGAGAGCAGAGAGGTAAGAGGCAAGGGCAGAAAGCTGACCATTCCGAACAGACAGGCGGGACAGTTGCAGCATAACTGACCATGAAGGGCAAGAAGGAGGGGGCATGGGCATACCAATTGACCAGACAAGGCAGAGGGGAGGCGATAGGGGTCTGAACATGGAAAATAGAGTGCAGGGGTAAGGGGGTAGGAGCAGCAAGCTGGCCATGGAGGGCAGGCAGGATGGGCACTGGAAGCACAACACACCTTGGAGGGCAGCAGTGAGACTATAATCGCTTATACGCAGACAACAGAGGGAAGGTGGGAGAGGGTAAGGGCAGCAAGCTGATCACACAGGGCAGGTGGGAGGGGCAGCACAGAAGACAATGCATGCCAAGCGGGAGGGGTAGTGGCAGCACAACGGCCATGATGGGCAGGAAAGAGGAGGCAGGGGCATGCATAAAGGGACAGAAGGGAGGGGTAGGGGCTGGACACAGAAAAAAGAGAGGGCAGGGAAAGAGGCTTCACAACAGACCATGCAGAGCAGGAAGGAGAAGCAGTTGCAGCACAACAGAATATGGAGGGCAGAAGGAAGTGGCAGCAAAATGGAACATGAAAGGAGGGAGGGGATAGGGGCATGGAACTCCGACAGGCAGAGAAGAGGTGGCAGGGATGGGTGGCAGCCAACTGACTATGCTAGGCAGGAGGGAGGGGCAGTGGGAGCTCAACAGAACACTCTGAGTAGATGGGAGGAGCTGCTGCAGGTCTATGGAACATGGTAGGCAAAAAGAAGGGGCAGGGAAATGCACACAGACAGTGGAGGGCAAGGGAAGGAGGGTAGGGGCAGCAAGCTAAGAACAGAGGCCAAGCAGGATGGCAATGATGGGGCATAGAATTGGGCAAAGAAGGACAGGAAGAGTGGGCAGGGACATCAATTTAAATGGAGGGCAGTAGGAGCGCAGCAGACCAGGCAGGGCAGGACGGAGGGGGCTAGTGCATGGACTCAGACAAGAGAGGGTAGAGGGGAGGTGCATGCTGCAGCAAGCTAATGGTTCAGGGCAGGTTTTAAGGGCAGTGGCAGAACAACTGACATAGAGGGCTGTAATGTGAGAGCAGGGGCATAAACTTGGACAATGGATGGCAAGGAGGAACAGGGGGCAGGTGTAGTAAGCTTGGGTTGGGGCAGCACAATGCCAGGCTAGGCCCTGCGTCCAACTCCCCCATCGTTCATTGCAATAGGCATTGTATTTTAAGTTAAAAACAACTGTAGGAATTCACTGAGAAAAACAAAGGTTACAGGGACGTTATAGTTAGGAAATAGAATATTAACCTTAGAACTTCACTAAAAAACCAAATGTTACAGGGGCGTTATAGATAGGTTCAGATTTTACCCACAGAAAACCATGGAAATTCAGCTGTCATAGTTAGCTTTATTTCAAGTAACTATAACTGGTGCCCTAAGGTAACTATAACACGCGCCTTCGCCATGCACTGTTAATTACCCCAGATATTCACTCATGAGTTACTGTATGACATCATTAATAACATCACTGTAACATTTGCTGTAAAATTACTGATGATAAAACTGTGCATGGTGGGGGTGCATGTAATAGTTACCTAAGGGCATGAGTTATAGTTACTTGAAATAACTCTAACAGCTAAATTTCTAAATACAAGGTACCTTGTTTTACGAGAAACCTCACTCAAAGCAATTTTATATATTATTAACAAATATAAATATATATTATATAAATTAATTTAGAACACTTTAGAAGTTAAAGACACTAATCCTTAATATCTAGTTATATATATAAGTTCATATATATATATATATATATATATATATATATATATATATATATACATATATATATATATATATATATATATATAACCACACATTTATATATTTATGTGTGTACTCACAAACACACACACACACACACACACATATATATGTATATTTAGATATAAATAATATATAGAAACTGGGTAATCAATCTGACTTTTAGGACTATTTGGGGACACTTTGTTGCACCGTCCTCCAGGTAACCTCTGGTTCACCCATCACACTGCTAGCCTTGTCTATATGCAAACTGTCAGAGAACTCCCATGGATGCGCAGAGAAGGAGCTAACTATACTCACCCTACCGTACACACTTGTTGATATATCATGACTCTGTCACTACAATGACATGTATGCGCCTGAACAAGAGGGACACCATCACATACGGCTCTTATGTTTCTAGGGTGCTTGATTGAGTAACATCTTGATTCATGCATTCTACTCCACTCCACCACCCCCAGTTTTCCTTCAGGGTCTCTCACCCATAATCCACATGCTCCCCACAACTGTCCTGCTGGACCACTGGCATGCAGTGATAAGGGATATCATTTACTGTCACAGTTCTCTCTTCCATATCGACTATGGTGAGGGTGACGGCCATACCCTATAGCTAAGTGTGTCTATAGGTAGCTAAGTGCTACCTATAGACAAGTGTGGAAATGACCCATGATCATATAGTCACCTCTGCAATGATATCCTTGCCCCTACCCCTTAGTACAGACATGTTGTGACCGCATCTATTCTTCAGTCTTATGACCCTGCTCTGTATTTGTTGCCCACAACATTTCTATATATTTATTAAAGTAGCACTGAACAAACTAATTAAGAATTACTTATACTCCATTTTGGGCTAGTTGGAAACGGTGAAACCAGGAAAAGATGTTTTTTATTCACAGCCTCCACGTTTGACCAAATTGAGTGCCTTTGAGTAATTGCTTTTTGAATTTATTGCTTTGCTCCCGCTTTCAGCAGGATTGGGGATTTTAAATCAATGTAAAAACTGAACGTTAAGTGTTTGATTAAAATCAAACTGGACTGGTTGTTATTTGGGGGCAAGGGGCCCTAGCCTCATAGTATATTCATCAAAATGCAGTTTGGTGATACATTTATTAGACTTTGGAGCAAGTTGCAGGTTGCTGTATTCCCAAGTCTCCAATTTTACAAACTGCTTGATCACTGGCAAATCATAATCTCCTTGTACCTCTGTCCATTAATTTGACAGACTTAGCGGAGGAAATGAACACCAAATGCATATTTCCTGCACAGTACCTCAGCGTGATTTTCATTCACACTTTCAGGGCTGGTTAAGGAAGGTGACTTTATTTGCATTTCTACATCTGAAAGTGCTCTTAATACTGAACTGTGCAGGACACTTCCTGTGTTGCAGCTCCTACCTCCAAGCTGCCAAGGGCACCTTTTTTGCAGCTTACATAGGCCTGAAAGAATGGACCCCTTGTCATGTTGCTTGAGTTGTGCCACCTCGCAGCTCCAATCATCCTCTCTTGCTTGTCCTGTGAAAGTCAAGAGTGGTAGGAAGTTTAATTCAAGACAATTGGAATCCCGCATTGCCTCTATGTGGTCATGACAGGACCACAATTTCAGGCTCAACCTCAGGGGTGACTCCTTCGCAATGGCGAAGAAGCGTTACCCCCCTGGCTAAGAGCCAAGAGCTGTAAAATAAAACAATTTTAATTATTGTTTTATTTTACAGCTGCTGGCTCAGCCACCAGCAAGTGCAGCGAGGGGCAGGGCTGGGCCACGGGAAGGGGGAGGAGGAGAGAGTGTACTTAAGTGGGCATGGGTTTTTGACCAGCCATAAAGGCACACTTAAGTTTCTCTGTGTTTGACATCTAGGATGGAGAAACTGCATAGACCACAGGGTTGTGTCTGAGCGACTTGGACTGCCGCTCAGACACAACTAGGTTTAGCATGAACGCAGTGCCAGGATTGCTGGGGAGCCTGTGCTGGTGTCCCTGTGAATGCTGGGACACCAGAAGAGGAGCGTGAGACGGCTGGGGGTGTCCGTGAAGGTAAGTTCTTTTTGGTTCGATTTTTTTTTTATTTATGTCCCCATCCCCTTTGCCCCCCCTGTGTTTGAGATTTGCGGTGGCCGCCGTTGATCAACCTGCAAAATGTAGAAGAGTTGGCCTCATATTGCATATAGAAACAACATAGATAAACATAAATATACTTTTTATTCTCAACTGTGTAATGTTTTACACAGCCACTATAGACATATACACATACTCAAACCACATCAGTGTTTCAGATGTGTCCTCAGTGTCAATTGGAGGCATTTATAGCATGGAGAAAAATCAATTATTTTCTCCTTATGAGGCTACTTAAAATGTGTTTTTCACCTTTTTTAAAGATTAATTTCCTCCCCTCAGACTATTAACACATTTCGGCCCATATGTAATTCCTCCGAATCCTCCGGATGATTTCTTTCTACAGACCAGTCTTTAGTGACAAATAATTGATGGAGCTACTCACAGTTCACTATTCTTAAGACATCTCACCAAAGTGCTTGCATAGTGCTGTAAGTTGAACTTGGTTATGTAGTCAGGGGGTCAATGCCTAAAAACTGCATCCTGTTCTATGACCTGTGAATTGGTTAATGGCTGCTGTGGTAAGAGTACACACTATGACAGACACACAATTACATAACCAAGTTCAAATGATAATCCGGTAGCAGGACTTTATTTAGACCATCCTCAAACACTGCCTCTCTCTTTCTTGCTCCTTATTTTCCCATCTCTTGTTTGTCCTATCCATTATCACTCTCTCACTCTTCCCGTGAACTCCTTCGACCAAGAACAGGCACTGTAGAGCGAGGCACTGAAGCACCCCTATTGGTACATGCACACACAACCAGATCAGTGTCACACTTGGGAAATAGAAAATCTTAAATGTACCAGAAGCACCAGGAGCATCTTTCCCAAAATGAAAAGCTGGATCGTGAGGGCAACTTGTGAATATAGACAAAATAAATGCATTTGCCAAATATGTTAAAAGTCGATAAGCAATAATGAATGTTCAGTTGGCAGTATATGTTGCTGATGTAATGGCATCATTTTCGTGGTGCTCTATGCCCGCTACACTTTGTTATGGCTGTTAAAGGTTAATTCAGAATATTTATTAATAATTTTATAACTTTTTATTATTGATTAATTACTATTCGGATGTTATTGCTATAATGAAATAGTGTCTAACTTCTGAGTAAGACCTTTGTATTTGTATTGCCTGATCCTGGCAGAGTAGGGAAAGGGAAGACAGCTTAATACAGATTTTATGAAAGTTGCCGTATATATTTTGAAAGATAACCGAATCCATGTGATATATTTCATGAGTCCCGAACCTGAACTGCCCATAAAATCCATCACTTTTTAGCCACTTTACCAAGATGTTTATTGTAAATGCACTAGTTGGTCCTCTTAGTTCCAATTGATACTGGCGGGAGAAACTTCAGTGCCTTCTCCCAGGTCCTGGAACTCTTCTCATTGTCGAAGTAGCTTTTCTCTGCTACCACTGCACTCGTCACTGTCATTATTTATGACAAAGCATTGTTACTTTCGGTTATGAACGTTTAAACTGCATTGAAAGTGTTTCCCAAATATAATCCTAAAATAAGGTATGGGTATGTTCAATGCATCAGCAAAGCAATGTGTATTCCCATGAGTGGGTTCCCCTCTTAAGTGGGACTTTACATCTCCCAAGATGAGATGGGTACACCTTTTCTATATTACTGGGCTCATCTAATCATGATGCTCCCTGCCCTGATCAAATGAGCCTGACTCACAACAAGTAACTTTCAGGTGAATTTACCTGATTGTTTTGTCAATTCCACCCAATATGTGGTACATATTTGGCCTCCACTGGGTTGGGGAGGGGGCTACAAACATCAAGGTCAACTAAAAGATTACATCCAGATGGTAATAGGTACATAATTTGTTGCCTCATATGTAAACTTTAAACTGAGCCACCATTTACCCTGAGATTCATCTTGTTTGTAGTGGGAGGGAAAGCTGAGTCAAAGTATTACAAATTCCTGTGTCATCATATGTTAGGAAAACAAGTTTAGAGGGAAATATATTTACAGCATTTGGTTAACCTCTCCCCCATAAATAATACATTTTTTATACTCAGGATATCTTTGACTTGGTACACTAATAGGTTGTGACAAATAATTCCTTAGTTTTACCCAAGGAGGTGCCAGATTAAAACCAAAAAAGATCCTCTTGGGACACCTTTTTCCAAGAACAACTATGTATGCCAAAAGAAAGTCTGTGCAAGAAGTACTAAGGCTTCCTGAAAAAGACAGGTTTATCATTTGACCAGGGAACTAGGAACATTTTGGCCTACACTAAGCAGACATTGAAGTCTTGGATTCAGTCTGTCCACTGGAGGCCTTGTATCAGTTCTGAAGAAACAGTGTAGTATTTCAGACCTCTTGAATCAACCGGGTAAGGATTGGAGACTTTGCCAATCCAAGTCATGAATTCTAGTAGAAGAACTTCTGCAAAGACCTTATTCCATTTGTGACTTGCTTTAGGGACTGGTCAGGAACTGAAGAGATGTATGATTGAGACCAAATTCGTCGTTTGTGCTAAGAAATTCCAGTGTGGAACTTTGTTATTTGGCAACTGAGTCCTTCGCTTGCGGTATTATAGACTCTGTCCCTCAACATGCTACCTGGATTGGGACAAAGCAGTACTCTTGTTCTGATATCTTTTCAAAATCTTGCAAGATTAATTTCACAAAAAAGGACTGAGTTAAAATTATTCTCTGAAATTTTTTTCAACGTTTGTCTACCCAAAATGATTATAGAAGCACTTACAATACATCTCTATCAGCTCACCATATACTTAAATCCTATTGGATGGATAACTATTTTTGGTATCTCAATTATGATATTAATGGCCAATTTTTAAAGAGACATTTGTGATAAATACATCAATATTATTTTTGCATTCCTTTGTTAGGACTTTACCCTAGTTGTTTCTTGAACTGTTTGAATTCTGTGTGTCATTTCAATTATTTGTATCACCTCTTGAAGGGATAAGCAATGATTTTACCCATGCTACTAGGATATGAAATCCCCTGCATGGCTGTGGAACGTAGGGCCAGCATAGGGCAGTGCGATCAGTGTCATAGCACTGGGCATCGAGGTTGGGGAGGAGCTGCATTTTGAAATTTAATATAGGTTTAAATGGTACAGGTTATTTGTTATGGGTCAAAATGTTATGAGTTCTTCGCATATTAATCTCTTGTAACTCATGCAGTATGACTCAACACATGAACTCACATTGCAGCATCTCACAGCTCCTGTTCGGCAGTCTTATCAGAACTGATGTAGCGCAATGCAATTTGATGGAGGACCTCACATTGCAGCATGTCACATATCAGACCAACTGCAACCAAGTCACTCTCCAGTTGGCCAAACTCAGTCCCCTACTTGGTCTGGAATCCAGCACAGTCACCGTGAACTTGTTACTTTGTCCTAGTCAGCAGGACCAAATGACCACTCTTGGTGCTTTTTTCTGCTATTTTTCTGCTATTTTACTCACATATCTCTGGTTCTTCTGATTCAATTTTATTTGTTTTGGTGTCATTTATTCCTTAAAATGTACTCTATTCCTATAAACTGATGTGGGATTTTTCTTGTGTTGTGTTTTCACTTTATTGCTGTTTGTGTGCTACATTAACACTTAACACAATTGCTCTAAGTTATGCCTGACTGCTTTGTGCCAAGCTACCAGAGGGGTAAGCACAGGTTAATTTAGTGACTTTTGTGGCTCACCGTGACAAGGATTGTGCTTATTATTTGAGTGGGATTCCACCCCTTTCAACTAATAACCCCTTTTCTTTCAGACTCATTTGCCAAAGCCCACTCCAGAGGGTTGGTTTAGCCAGAAGAAGGAACACATTATGCTTAACAATTTGTTTGGAACCAAGTTCAGAGTAAAGGCAAGTGGCAGTTCTGGATGGTGTAGAGTATTTGTGGTAACATTGTCATTTTAAATAGTGCTACTCTGCCGCGAACATTAATTAGAAGTTTGGTCCATGTGGTTAGAGATGTCATGAATTTAGTCATTAAAGTTTCAGATTTAGGCTCTACGCTAAAGTAGTTTCCAGAGTTGTGTTCACCCCTAAACACTGAAAACTAAGGAACAGATTGTGAGAAGGTAGCCTCTTTTGAGCATTGTTACCCCCACTTTTAGCCTGTTTGTGAGTATATGTCAGAGTGTTTTGAGTGTCTCACTGGGATCCTGCTAGCTAGGACCCCAGTGCTCATAGTGAAAACCCTATTTGTCAGTGTGTTTTATATGTCTCACTGGGATCCTGCTAGCCAGGACCCCAGTGCTCATAGTTTGTGGCCTGAATGTGTATACCTGTGTAGTGCCTAACTGTGTCACTGAGGCTCTGCTAACCAAACCAAAACCTCAGTGCTTATGCTCTCTCTGCCTTTAAAATTGTCACTATAGGCTAGTGACCATTTTCACCAATTCTAAATTGGCACACTGGAACACCCTTATAATTCCCTAGTATATGGTACGTAGGTACCCAGGGTATTGGGGTTTCACGGAGATCCCCATGGGCTGCAGCATTTCTTTTGCCCCCCATAGGGAGCTCAGACAAATCTTACACAGGACTGCAACTGCAGCCTGAGTAAAATAACGTTCACGTTATTTCACAGCCATTTTACACTGCACTTAAGTAACTTATAAGTCACCTATATGTCTAACCTTCAATTGGTGAAGGTTAGGTGCAAAGTTACTAAGTGTGAGGGCACCCTGGCACTAGCCAAGGTGCCCTCACATAGTTCAGGGCAATTTCCCCAGACTGCATGAGTGCGGGGACACCATTACATGCGTGCACTACATATAGGTAAATACCTATATGTAGCTTCACAATGGTAACTCCGAAAATGCCATGTAACATGTCTAAGATCATTGAATTGTCCCCCCATGCAAAATGTGGTATTGGGGTGCCAATCCCATGCATCCCCGGGGCTCCAGCATGGACCCTGGGTACTGCCAAACCAGCTCTCTGGGGTTTTCACTGCAGCTACCTCTGCTGCCAACCCACAGACAGGCTTCTGCCCTCCTGGGGTCTGGGCAGCCCAGTCCCAGGAAGGCAGAACAAAGGATTTCCTCTGAGAGAGGGTGTTATACCCTCTCCCTTTGGAAATAGGTGTTAAGTGCCTGAGAGGAGTAGCCTCTCCAGGCCTCTGGAAATGCTTTGAAGGGCTCAGATGGTGCCCTCCTTGCATAAGCCAGTCTACACCGGTTCAGGGAACTCCCAGCCCATGCTCTGTCATGAAACTGAACAAAGGAAAGGGGAGGGGAGTGACCACTCCCCTGTCCATCACCACCGCAGGGGTGGTGCCCAGAGCTCCTCCAGTGTGACCCAGACCTCTGCCATCTTGAATCCAGAGGTCTGAGGGCACAATGGAGGCCTCTGAGTGGCCAGTGCTAGCAGGTGACGTCAGAGACCCCTCCTGATGGGTGCTTACCTGACTAGGTGACCAATCCTCCTCTGAGGGCTATTTAGGTTCTCTCCAGTGGGCTTTTCCTCAGATAACGACATGCAAGAATTCACCAGAGTTCCTCTGCACCTCTCTCTTTGACTTCTGCCAAGGATCGACTGCTGACTGCTCCAGGACACCTGCAAGACTGCAACAAAGTAGCAAGAAGACTACCAGCGACATTGTAGTGCCTAATCCTGCCCGCTTTCTTGACTGTTTCCTGGTGGTGAATGCTTTGGGGGCTGCCTGCCTTCATCCTGCACTGGAAGCCATGAAGAAATCTCCTGTGGGTCGAAGGAATATTCCCCCTACTTCAGCAGGCACCAAACTTCAGCGCCACCGGTACTCTGGGACCCATCTCATCCAGACGAGCATGGCCCCTGGAACACAGGTGGTAGACCCAAGTGACCCAGACTGTCCAGTGGTCCAACTGTCCAAATTTGGAGGAGGTAAGTCCTTGCCTCTCCTCTCCAGATAGTACTCCTGTGCACCATGGGAACTGCAGCTGCTAGGGCTCCTGTGCACATTTCCTTGAAATCCCTTATGCACAGCCAAGCCCAGGTCCCCAGCACTCTATCCTGCATTGCTCAACTCCCTGAGTTGACCTCCAGCTTTGTGGGACTCTCTTTTGCAGTGTTGAGATGACCGCTATGTTCAGACTTCTTGAACCCTGGTTCAAGTCCTTCTGCGGGTGCTAACTTCTTGTGCGTGGGCTCTCTACGTTGCTGAGGGCCCCCTCTGTCTCCTCTACCAAGTGGCGACATCCTGGCCCGTCCTGGGCCCAGGCGGTACCCTTTTTTTAACCGCAACTCTTGCAGCTAGTAAGGCTTGTTTGTGGTCTTTTGCCAAAGAAACAACTCTGCATCCTCTAGCACTCTGTGGCACATCTTCTGCATGAAGGAGAAGTTCCTAGCACCTTTCGTTGTTGTAGCTTCTTCCATCCAGAGGCAGCCATTTTGCACCTTTATCCAGGGTTTAGTGGGCTCCTACCCCCCGGCACTTTCACAACTCTTGCACTTGGTCCCCTTCCTTTGCAAGTCCTCAGGTCCAGGAATCCGTCTTCAGTGCTTCGTAGTCTGTTGTGGTCTTTGCAAAATCCTCTATCACGAGTTTAGTGTGTTTCTGGAGAAATAGCAGTACTTTACTCCTACTTTCCAGAGTCTTGGGGTGGGGTATCTTGGACACCTTTAGTGTTTTATTACACTCCCAGTGACCCTCTACACACTACACTAGCCTATGGGTCCATTCGTGGTCCGCATTCCACTTTCATAGTGGTTTGTGTTGCCCCTAGGTCTATTGCATCCTATTGTATTCTACAGTGTTTGACCTATTTTTATAATAGTTTAATAACCTGATTTTGGTTTGTGTGTATATTTTGTGTATTTTACTTACCTCCTAAGGGTGTATACCCTCTGAGATATTTTTGGCACATTGTCACTAAAATAAAGTACCTTTATTTTTAGTAACCCTGAGTATTGTGTTTCTTATGGTATAGTACCTACAGTATATGATATAAGTGGTATAATAGGATCTTTGCATGTCTCCTAGTTCAGCCTAAGCTGCTCTGCTATAGCTACCTCTATCAGCCTAGGCTGCTAGAACACTACTAATCTACTTGTAAGGGATAACTGGACCTGGCACAAGGTGAAAGTAGCAGCAGGTACCCACTATAAGCCAGGCCAGCCTCCTACATCTTCGGTATATGAGGCATGCTCCGGAGTAGTCCAAAGCCGTATCCAAAGCAGGAGGGGACATAAACGAACTTAGGGCCTATTCCCATGATGCCCAGATCCTTGGAAAGAGGAAACCGCGGGGTACTCCATGGTAGAGAAGCAAGTTTCCTTAAAAAGGGATTTTCGACTGCAGATATTTCTTGAGCTTTGACATAGCCCCATAGCTCCGTGCCAGATAAAATGGAACTAACAGCCTTAGGGCCAGATGTAGGTAGGAAAAAATTAGTGAGTCGGAAATTGCGAGTCGTTGCGACTCGCAATTTCCGACTCGCTAAATGGTATCCTAGAAGAAAAAGCAACTTCATTTTGCGACTTGCAAATGAAGTCGCACCGCAGATTGCGAGTCCGCTGTTTGCGAGGTCGCTTTTTGCGACCGCACTAAAAACGAAAATGCAAATTGCGAGTGGGTGTCGCAAATTGCGACTGTGCCGCAAATTGAATGCAGGTGCAGCAGAACACTCTGGAAAACACTTCCTGGCTCTTGATGATGACATCACAGCCAGGAAGTTAACCAATACACCTCGGAGGAGGGAGGACCACTCCCATTTTAAACTGCTGAACAGCCAACAGAAGGAACAGCAGCTACAATGGCAGAAACTCCTAGAAAGAGAAAATTGAAATTTGCTGAAAAAGAACTGGAGGTGCTGACTGAGGAATGCTGCCAGCACCACGAACAACTTTTTGGGAGGGCAGCCCTCAGTGTGCCAGAGGTGGAAAAAAGACGGATTTGGAGTGACATACAGGACAAAGTCAACTCACTGGTTGTGAGCCACCAGAGTACGAGGAACTGAAGAAACAGTGGTATGACCTGCGCTCCCGGACCAAAGAGAGGGTGGCAGAGCAGCTCCGGGAGATGAGGGGCACTGGAGGGGGACCATCCACCATACCACCACCCACACCCTTGAAGGAAAGAGTGGAGGAGACCTTGGAGCCAGAGGCAGTGTACGGGATAGGAGATCTGGACACGTCAGCGCCAGGACGATCAACCGGTGAGTACCATGAGACATGCATCTACACCCATATCTGCCATACCCCCACCCACCTAGTACACAGCAGCATGCACAACCAAAATAGCTCCATTTCAGAGTAGGTACCACCTGCATGGTGCATTATCGGCAATGTAGTCAAGTAGGCAGTTGATAGGCAACAATTTATTAGGAATCTGATAACAGATGGTAGATACTGACAGTGTGTTCCCTATGTCCCACAGGTCTCCCACACGACACCACCTCCAGCCACAGCATCCAGGGGCCACAGGTCAGCCACCAGCCAGCACAGGACCCAGGACCAGCCACCACAGGGACCTGCACCACTCAAACACAGTCCCCTCCTGATACACCAGTGGCCATACTGGAGAGTGAGCCAGCACCCGGTCCCAGCCACAGTGCCAGTGTTGAGGACACGGAACCTCCACTGCATCGCAGGGGACGTCTCAATGTCCCTCCAGTGCCACAGGGTGAAGCAGGGGATGCCTCCATGTCCGCCACCGAGGCTGCACTCCTACATGGTCAGCGCCTGCAGACAAGAGAGATAAGGATTATTTCAGGGAGCCATGCGGCGCATGGAACGCAACCAGACCACAGGGATGCAACTGGTCCACAGTGAGCTGCAACAGCTAAACACCCATGTTGGTGACCTTGCGCTCTCCTTGAGACAACTGGTGTCAGAACTTGTCACAGAGAGAGAGGGGGCAAGGTGCCGTGACCGGCAGCTCATTCACCGGCTGAACCGCATGTCTGCCTCCATCGTCCGGCTGGCTGTTTACACCACTGGGCTGTCACGGCGCACGGTCAGCCTCCAGGTGGACATGGGCCACTTTGCCAGCAATGTGGCACGTGGGCTGGGACGTATTAGCCACGCAGTTGATCTTATGGAGGCACGACAGGTGGCTAGGGGCGCGGCAGACACGCCGCAGGACAGTGAGGAGGGCTCTACCGTTAGCAGTGTCTCTGCCACAGACACCAGGGTGTTGTGCAGTGGTAGCGCACGGCAGGGCACTGCAGACGCACCAGGAACCAGCCATGGTGGGCGAGCACAGCATAGGGTGTGAGCTACGCACTGTCATTGACTTGAGGCACATGACGTTAATGTGTCCTCATGGCAGGTGGACTATTACAGCCCCTGAACTGTAGTTTGTGTAAATAGTTTTTTGGTGCACATTATTAAATTCCTTGTTTGTTCCACTTCAGACCTGGACTCTTTGTGTGTGACATTCGTGCGTGTGGTGACAGTTAGCACGTACCTTCCAAAGTATTGGTTTGCAATGTGGTCCCGTCTCTGTCTGCCTTGATTTGCAATGCTTCCATCCCCATGATGGCGATGTGGTAGCTCTTGCTCGTCATCCTCCGAATCTGGGTCTTCTGGGGTGAGAGGTAGCCCACGTCCGGTGGCAATGTTGTGCAGTATAGTGCATGCGCCAACGATCTTGAAAGCTGTCACTGGGGCATACTGGAGGGCACCTCCACTTCTGTGGAGACATCTGAATCTTGCCTTCAGCAGTCCAAAGGTCCTTTCTATAATATTTCGGGTCCTCCTATGTGCACTGTTGTATCGCCTCTCTGTCTCATTGCTGGGTGTTAAGTACGGGGTAAGTATCCATGGTCGTAGTGCATATGCACTGTCACCTGTTTGCCACAAAATGTACAATGTTAGCTGGGCATAGATGGGTTCCACATTGACCTGTGTGTATGTCTTCAAGGTGTGTTCAGCTATACCTAGGAGGTGTCCGTCTCCAAACTCCCCACGTTCTAGGCGTTGGTGTATCCCACTGTGCCTGAAAATGTAGGAGTCATGTGTACTCCCTGGAAATTTGGCAACCATGTCAGTGACAACATAATGGGCGTCACATACCACCTGGATGTTCAGTGAGTGGGTACACTTCCGGTTGCGGAACAGATATTCCAGATTTGCAGGAGGGCATATTTGTATATGTGTCCCGTCTACAAACCCTATTACATGAGGGAAGTTGGCAATCATGTAGAATTCCAACTTGGTGCTGTTGATTTCTGCCTCATTCCTGGGTAGGTATATGTATCTGGACATGTGTGTGAGTATGGCATCTAGGAATGCTCTGAAGAACCGTGAGAGTGCACTTTGGGATACCCCACGTGCCACAGCAATGATCCCCTGATAGCTACCCGAGGCCAAGAGGTGCAGTGAGCATAGCACTTGCACATGTGTGGGGATGGCGCTGCCGCGCACAATCTGGCGTTGAAGCTGCAGATTGAGTAGATCTATTAAATCTAGGATTGCTGCACTGCTAAGTCTGTATTTATTATATATCTCCTCAGTTTGTTGGAAAAGTGCCTGTCTGGTTCTGTATATCTTCTCCTGTCTCTGGCTCCTCCTCCTCATCTGCTGTGCGGCGTGGGCTCTCCTCCTCCTTGCTATTACATATATCTTCACCATCTTGAGTAACCCAGGTGCCTTCTGGGTCTCCTTTTATACTTTGGTTATGGTTACAACCTGCTCTGAGTTAGTGGTAAATTGGAAGTGCAAAAAGGACTTTTTGCGACTAGTCGCAATTTGCGAGTGGCTATTTGATATGGTTTGCGACTCGCAAATGGCGACTTCCTATTTGCGGGTGGCAAAATGGGGTCGCAATTTTTGCGAGTCGGTAATGGCTCGCGTCGCATTTTGCGATTCGGAAATGGGATTTTTGCATCCCATTTCCGATTTTGCGGGGTCGCAAATTGCGATTCGGGCCATTTGTGACTCGTGAAAGTTTGCTACATCTGGCCCAATGTCTTGTAAATCTGAAGTGCTGGGCGGATTGGTTTGATATATGAGGTGCTAAAGTCCTTGACTAAAACCCCAGTGTACTGCTTTTGCTTCAATGCCACCTTGGTGATATCGGATTTCCAAGGCAAATTTTCTAAAATTGTTAAACCAAGGTCACCAAAAGATTTCACCTTTTCAAGCGGCGTGCCTCCAAGAACTACCTTCCCTTTGTATGATTGGTAGGGGTTGAATGTCATCAGCTTAGTTTTGGAGGTATTGATCTCCAGTCCCGAGAGAGACAGAACTCGTCAAATTAATTTGAGAGTTTCTGTAAACCACTTGGGTCTTGGAGATTAAAAGAGTGTCGCCTGCAAACAACAATACGGGAACTTTACATGCACCTATACATGGTGCATCTGCCTCCAGCCTAGCTAAAAAGGGGACAATGTCATTGATCTACAATGAAAATAAAGTTGGAGCAAGGATGCATCCCTGTCGTACACCCCTTTGTACTGGGATTTTGTCAGTAAGCTGCCCCTGATCTCCCCACCTGACACGTACATAAGTATCCTCATGGAGACATATTAGTAAGGAAAGGAGGTGGGGAGGCATTGCCAAGTCAAAAAGGACTTCTCCCTGCTTATTGCAAGGTACTAAGTTAAACGTATATTTTAGATCCACAAAAGCAACATAAAGATTTCCTTTGACAGTTAAGACAATTTTCCAATATAGGAGCAGGAATCTAAAGGCTTGGTCAGTAGTAGAAATTGTTCTACGAAACCCAGCTTTCAGAGTGCTGAGAATGTCATGGTCAGATATCCAATCCTGGATCTTTCCCAGAAGGCAGTGGGAGAAGATTTTTTGCACACAGTCTAATAACCTGATAGCTCTATAACTACAGGGCAAAGATCTATCACCCTTGTTATGGATGGGTAAAACAACGGCACCCTTCCACAAATCAGCCAGCCCCTATTGCATTAGATAGAGGCATCTCTATCAGTCAAAAATAAGTTTGCCGGACACCATCTTGGCCAGCTGCCCTGAGTGCTTGAGGGTGCCTAATGAATGCACAACATCAGAAAGGGTGAATAAGTGTAGAGTTGACGAATCAGGTGGTTGATCAATGGTGACGGGAACAGCACCAATTCTGCTCATGCCCCACACTAGAGCAATCCATAGTGTATAGTTGACTGAAATCATTAACCCACTCTGATGGATCAATATTAGTCTCTATGCACAACACACCATTATAAGGGCCTTCCACAGCCAAAAACGTACACAATCCTTATCAGATGCAGCTTCATTCAAAGCAACCTAACATTTCTCATCCTGCATATGCTTGGCTTTGCAGATGGCAGCCTTGAAAGAATTTTTGGCTTTGTGGATAGAGGCAATATCCTTCGTTTTGATAGTTTGATCGACAAACTTTCTCCTTGCTTGGGGGGGGACCTGAACCACAAGCCCCAGACTCCTTAGTGACACTAGAGCTGCCGGCTGCCATTTGCGCCCGGAGGTGCGGTAAAAAGGACACTGCAAACCAGCTCCGCAGGACAAATTTTCTCCTTGCTCTGGGGGTATCCTGAACCACAAGCCCCAGACTCCTTAGCGGCATTAGAGCCGCTGGCTGCCATTTTGCACTCGGAGGCGTGGTGAAAAGGATGCTGCAAACCTGCTCTGCGGGAGGCGCCCGGGCACATGCCCAGGCCAAGAGTGGGCCTGTCTGCGCCTGTCAGAGCCCAGAGGAGGCTGGGCTGGGCATACTCTGTTGGGTTTCTCTTTTGGCTTGAGAGCTTGTATAAATCCTGCCTAGCTTAGGAAAGATTAATTATTATTGCAAGTACACTGCATATTTATAATGTGGAAAATGAGGCAAAACCAAGTAGGGAACGGTATAAGTACAAAAATCCCTAGTACCACTAATATGATCACTAACTATCTTACAGATACAATGGGGAATCTTAATGAAGAGATCATTAATGCTGAAGCACGTTTAGTGGCAACTAACAATGTTGTATATGAGGCTATCATAGAAGTGAGTACTGAGGCTGCAGATATGATTATCGACCTAAAACCCCCAAAGGAAAGTCTTTATGGGGCGGTCACTAGGTCTTCTCTAGGCCCATTAGTATCCATAGACACAATAGTAGAAATTGAATTATTGAATAATACATATGATCCAACCTCTCCACCACCGAAGAAGAAGAGAAGTAGACAGATAACTAAATCTAATTTCATACCACCACCACAGCCTCTTAAGTGTAGTAAAATAAATAGGGAAATGTATGGAGGTCATCTATCAGTTGCATTATTAGGCCATGATGGCCCTCTATTAAAAAGTGTGGAAACTTTTTTAAAGAAATTACACAGTAAATTAGACAATGTAGAGTCTAAAGTACTGACAGAAATTAAGGAGATAAAAGAACATATAAGCAAGATAGAAGTAAGTGTCAATTTAGCGATTAATGCTAAAAATGTGGACCTTGGTTGTGATATTGGCCCAAATGAAAATCAAGTGAATATAGTTACAAGGAATAACACAATGACAGGGAATGTGGACTCTAATAGAAGAGGTATAGATTGCTGTTATCCTGCACAGAGGGAACCATCTCAATTCAAGGCACCTATTATCAACCAAGCGAGGCAATTAAATGTAAACCATAAATGGCAGAATGAGAAGAAAGATAGCCTTGTGAAAAAGGTTTTACATCTACCCCCAGATTCAACTCCATATACTATCATTATAATTTTTTTTCCCAAATTGGGACTAAATACTGTTGAAACCTGGCCAGAATTACGTAATAAAGTAGTACATTGGATGTCGATGAATATATGTACCCCAGACATATTATTTTGTGAAATTTTATATGCAAGGAGAGCCCAGTGGGTGGGACACCTGGATGAAGAAGAGGGAGATTGTATAGTGGTTAATTTTTGTGATCCTCATTTTGTGGGTAATTTACTTCTAGACTTAGAACTCACAGAAGTATGAGAAGGGAGATTATGGCTGCCCCTCTAGGATACTTATAGAACACTGAATATTCTAGGTACAAGATGCACAGGGGATACAAGGAAAGCATCTAGTAAACTGGATAGGCATGATAGTTTAGAGTGTTTCAATCTATTTACCTCCTTGAGTAATATGGAGGACCAGGATTGACAGCAGGAGGATATGAATAGATTAGGGATACCCGCCCCTGATGAAATATCATCCACTACCTTAGAGCCAAAATCTAACATTCTGTGCTGTAATGGTAATGCTGAGTCTGATAGGAGGTCCTTAACAAGGAACTCAATTATTTTCATGTCGTGGAATATAGCCGGGGTGAGATCTAAATTGGCTGATAAGGAACTGCAGACTGTAATAAATTTGTCAGATATTATCTGCCTACAAGAGGCATAGCATATTGGATCTTTCTATATGGAAGGATATTCCACATTTACCATGCCAGCTATCGTCTCACGTAGTGGGAGGGCCAAGGGAGGGCTAGCAATATTGATTTCAACATTAGTACCGTTTGTGACGGTGAAATCCTTCCTTGACTTCCATTATTATCAGTTTCAGATAAATGGCATTATAGGAATTATATTAATCGATTATTGCAATGATAAATTTGATGATACCAAAAAAGTGTGGCATTAACCCTTCAGGATGATTTACAGCTATTTCTAAATGATATAACATCAACATATATATTAGTTTGGGCTGAAGATTTTAACATCAGGACATGCCAGACTACCATAGAAAAAATATGCAGATTTATTGATGATGGGGGAAATGCCCAACCTCATTTTTTACATAATAATTATGGAACTGTATTGAATGAAACGATCTCTAGATATGATCTAGAATTGGTGGAACAAGAGGGGGTCAAGGGAGTGAAGCACCCAACGTTTATAGGAAAAGGTAATTTCTCCACTATTGATCATACACTAATCTCTAGGAATAATGTAGCTATGATTGAATCTTTAAAGATTAAGCCAACTATCTATAGTGACCACCATCCCTTGCTTCTTACTATGAGATTAGATAAACCCTATAACATAGGAGATCGATTAGCATGAAACATAGGAAGAAAAAGGGAAAATGGAATTGGCATTCAATGGACTGGGATAAATGAAACAGACTTGATGACAAAAATTTGCACCTGATATAGACAAGAAATCGTAATATCACAGAATTCAAGCAAAGTCCACTTGAGATTTTAGCGTCTTTTAACCATCTCAGTAATGCCATATCAGAAAGCCTAAAAGTAACGTCTAGGAACGGAAAGAGAGTAAAATCGGGATGGTTTGATCATAATTGCTCATTACCTAGCCAGTAACTTAAGCGAGGCTTGCAGGCTCGACTGAGAAACAGGGAAGAAGTAATTAATAAACGTTCCAGCTATAAACATGCACTGGAGACTAGGAGGGTCCTATTGAGAGCTAAGGTACAGGATAATCTTGATCAAGCAGCGGCATTGAGAGATAGCACCTTATTTTGGAAAACTATTAACCAACCATTCCTAAAAAATAGAGATGCACATGAGATTACTGTACATGTTTCATCAGCGGATTGGCTCTCCCACTTTGGTACAATATGTAATCCAGATCGCTTGATTATGCTTTTTTCATTACTGGGCTAGTTGAGACCAAAGCCCCCCTTTCTGAAAGCAATCAGTCTAGAGGAAGTGAGATCTGCCATGGGAAGATTTTTGAAAGGGAAGGCACCGGGCCCTGATGGGGTGCCAGTAGATGCTTATTTGACATATCTGGATCTATGGTGCCCTATTTTGACCCAAGTTTTCCTGAGTGCGGCAAGGGGATATATTTTAACATCATGGGCTGAAAGTATAATTTTTCCCATTTTAAAAAAGGGAAATAGAGGTGACCCCAAATGCTACTGACCTATATCCCTTTTAGACTCTTCAGTTAAACTACTAGGAAGAGTACTTCTAGAAATATTAGTGTCTTGGGCAACAGATAATCATATATTTACAGAGGCCCAATTGGGATTTAGACCTGAGGTTGGTACTTCAGAACACTGTATAAACCTTAATTTAACAATAAGTAAATACACAATAGCAAAAAAGGGTCATGTGTTTCTCTGCTTTGCAGATCTTAGCAGTGCCTTTGATTTAGTGAACCATGCAAAGTTGTGGAAAGTCTTAATAGATCTGGGTGCGCCTTTCGATATAATTAGTTTTTTGACACAATTGTACAACAATTTAACAGCATGAGTAAGATATGTAAGAAATGATTAATGTACCTCAGGCGTCAGGACTGGGAGAAGTATACATCAAAGGCTGTGTTTTTGCTCCCCGTCTATTTTCCCTCTACATGAATGAGGTAGATGCCCATTTAAAAAACATGGCAATCGATACACCCAAAATAGGGGAATGTCCAGTTCCGGTCCTCTTATATGCAGACGATTCGGTATTGTTGCACAAACCGTAAATGGGCTGCAGCGGCTGATTGAGGGTTTTGTAGAATTTATGGTGGATAGAGGCATGTGTCTGAGTTTGAATAAAACAGTCGTAATGACTTGTGGCCAGGGAAAGCATAGTAAGAAAACTTATTATATTAAGGTCCATAAATGTGAAGAGGTAAATAGATTTACATATCTGGATGTACAGTATTCTGATATGGGGCACTGGACGCAACACCTAGAAATAACTAAGATGAAGTATATCAGGGCAACAGAGGCCATTTTTAGATTCTCAAAAACAATTGGCAATAAACCCCTTAGGGGAATGCTATAAATTTATAAAAGTAAGACAATCAATATCATTACGTATAGTTCTGCCCTTTGGGGACTAATGCCTGAGATATAGTCATTACAAGTGCTACAGAATAGATTCCTCTATAGACTACTAGCCGTGCCAAACACTAAGTCTACTTATATGGTACATAGGGAATTGGATTGCCCCTACGTGGAAGATTTAATATATACCAGTGCCCTACTGGCGTGGCATGGCATTTGGTCTAATGAAGGGACTAGATTTACTAAAAAGATCATAAAAGATTGCTTTACACTAGAATATTGGGATAAAATCCTATGGTTTGTGCATTTAAAAGATCTGTTCAAAAGCATAAACCTAGATTCACACTTAGACAATTCGGGTATCATTCTTCAATTTAGCAAAAAAGAATTGAAAAACCAATTAATGGAACGGAGGGATAGTGATAGAGTAAATAGAGAATGTAGGAAATCAACAGTAGCACTTTACATGACGGAAGCTAATGATACAATTCAAAACTATTTATTGACAGTTGTAAACATTTAAGATAGATTTTACTTAACCCGAATGCATTTTAGGACATTGCACTTTCTAGTAGCTTTCCCAAAGATGAGGATATGGAGTAAAAGTTTACAGAAGTGCCCCTGTATGGGACGATGCACTTTCTATATCTTGTAGATTTTATCATGACATTAGGAAAAAAAATTAAAAACCTTTATTTGTTACTTATAAATTATTTTATTGTAGAGAAGCTTTTAATTATTTATGTAAACTGGACACTTATGAGAAATGTGATGCAGTGCTAAAATTTATTTTACATGTTATAGAACAGAGTAAAAAATTGATGCATACAGAAACCCTCTGTTATGAGAATGAATACTGGCCCAATTAATCGTAATGAAGGATTTACATTTTTTATTATTGATGTTTTAAAGCATTTTATTGTATATTATCTTTGTAAATGGATTGTATATCTTTTATGGAGTAATATCCATATAAAGATTGATTTGATTTGATAGTTTGATCAATTGTTTATTTAAGGCCTGACAGTCCCTATGATATCATGGATGTTTCCCTTTGAGACTTTTGCCACTAAGGTTACCACCTACCATGAAATGGGCTGCAATACTTTCAAAGCAAAGAACATGACTTGCAATCAATTGCACATTAGTTGTGGAGCCCGCCTCTAGTTGTGCCAGCCAAGACTCTAGGACAGCTTTAACAGAAATTAAAATATCAGGCCGGGCTACTAATTGATGCCACTTCAAATGTCTTTTGTCGGTGGTCATACTAATGTCCATTAGTGGTATAATGGGAATGCTAGGCACAGACAATTGCTCACATACAGCATGGATTTGGACCGAGAGTGGATTATGGTCGCTCCCTAGCCTCCCAACAACTACTATGTCAACAACCCAAGGCTACAATCTCAAATCAACTAAGGAATAATCAATTCTGCTTGTATTGTTAGTTTTATTATAAGTATGAGAGGCCTTTTCATCTGATTTAGTGCTGCCATTAAATGCTCTAAACCCAAATTCCATGGTCAGGGCTTTTAGGTGCACAGCTGCTTGAGACCACCTATTTATGGGAGGGATGTCTAGGGATGGAACAACCCACATCCGATCTACTTCATACGTGGAGACAAGATCATCCCAATCTAAAGGCTCGAAAATGACATTAAAGTCGCCTGCTATAAAGATTTTAAAATATTGGGGGCACTGCCTAAGAAACGCTTCCAGCACGTGGAGAGTGCTGGAGGACAAGCCACCCGATCCCTCTTGCATAGATATTAATAATAATAATTACTCCGGAATTTGGCCCAAATGATAACTGAGAATCAATGGGTAACTGTAATATATGACAGTTTAATGTTGTTCTAACCCATGTGGTTAGACCACCAGAGGGTCTACCCCTCTTGCTAGGAAGTGCTGGAATATGGAAATTTAGAAACACAGACCGAAAGAACTGATCCACTTCACATGTTTCCTGGAATCGGCAGAGATTGTAATTCTCAATGAATTGGTCAAAATCTGGCGAGGAGGTAGTAGAACTTAAACTTGCCACATTCCAGGAAACAAAACATGCCCCATCAATATGAGATGCTGCGTGCAACAAAGATGCAGTCGTGGTACCATTGGCTGGACAATTAGCTGGCTGATTTAGCAGTGTCTGGCAAGATCTGTCAAAGATAGGGGGAAAACTCAGGGGCAGGAGCAGGGAGAGTGCTAATGCCAGGACCTACTTCATTATGCAAAGCAGGAACCACTGATAAATTAACTAGAGCAATCACAAATGAAGTGCTAAGTCAATCATCATCATTTAAACCTGATACACTACCCCCTGAATGAGCATTGTGGTGGGTAGGAAGTCTGGGGTATTAAAACTGCATGTGGGAGTTTCTTGGTGGGCATGTTCTTGCATCTAAGGCCACCAGATCATCTACCATGCTCATGTCCCTGAGTATGAACTCGATCACATCGTGTTGTGTATCAGGATCTGGTCTCCTGACTGCCCTAATTTTGTCCTCACAGATCGCTAACCTCTCACTTAACGAATCCAGTGTATTGACTTATTTTTAGTGGCTTCTCCACTCTCTCTAGGGGCAGCAGGGTGTAGCTTGGGTACACTACCCATCAAAACAGTGTTTGTAAATTCGGGCCAATTGAGAACAGAACCTCCCACACAATTAGAGATACCATTACCTGTAGGCCCCAAGGGTTCGCAGTAATTTCTTGGCTCCTTGACCATACCTATGTCAGTACAATTGGAAACCTGGCAACCATGTCTGAGCCTCTGGCCCGCTGGCCATTTGTCGACACAAGGAGCCAAACTAGCACTAGCAGAGCCAGACACAGGGATAGAACGCTTGTTAGGGCTGTCAAAGGAAGATTAGACAACACACCTACTGGACTGAGGGAGCTGGACACAAGGCCATGGGCACCAACCAAGGGGGTCATCACGGCCGATGGAGTCATCTACCTAACCATGGAGATTAATGTAGATACCATAGATTTGAGCTCAGCCACCTCAGCTTTTAAACCTTGTATATGAGAGAGATGTTGTAACTCAGCCGTAGTGGGGGCGACAGTTGTGACTATGGTCTCGCCTACTATAATGTTAGTGACAGGGTCATCACATGTGTCTAAGATGTCTCTTAGAGGACTAAAACGATTACTGTGAAGCAAGACATTAGTGTAATCAAGTGGCGATTTATTCGCCTGTGTTGGTGTAGTGTGAGTACCATGACCCACCTGTAGGAGACTGGCATGGTTTGTAGTGGGTACCAAAGGTACTTCCACCTTATACCAGGTCCAGTTATCCCTTTAGTGAAATGTAGTCAGTATCTAGAAGCCAGGCTGTCTAGAAGAAGCTGTAGCTGAGCAGCCAAGGTTGAACTAGGAGACATGCAAAGCTCTTGCAATACCGCTGTAGTCACACAGTACAGAGAAAATCCTCAGTGTTACAAAAGTAAAGGTACTTCATTTTGGTGATACAATGCCAAAAATACCTTAGAGACTATAATCCCTTAGGAGGTAAACAATATACACAATATAGACACTAGTAACCAAAAACAGGTAAGTACACAGTCAGAAAACTGTGCAAATTGTGAAAATCACAATAGGTTTTAATGTGCCTAGGGGAAACACAAACCATATACTAAAATAGTGAAATGTGAATGTCGGTTCCCACCTAGGCAAGTGTAGTGTGTAGAGTGGTGCTGGGAGTGTAAGAAAACACCAAAGGTAAGTAATAGAACCCACCCCAGAGGCCAGGAAAGCAAGAGTAAATCACAGTAACACACACAAACGTACTGAAACACATAAGAAGTTGTGATAGAAGATTCTGCAAGAACCAGAAGAGACTGCAAAACACCTATGATGGATTCCTGGACCTGAAGACTATGAAAGAAGGGTCCCTCTCCAAGAAGCACTGAAGAGTCCAGGCAGAACAGGAGCCCTTGCTAACCCGGATGAAGGTGCAAAAGAATAACCACTGGTGAGAAGACAAAGGCCCTCATTCTGACCCTGGCGGTCTTTGACCGCCAGGGCGGAGGACCGCGGGAGCACCGCCGACAGGCCGGCGGTGCTCCAATGGGGATTCCGACCGCGGCGGTAAAGCCGCGGTCGGACCGGCACCACTGGCGGGGTCCCGCCAGTGTACCGCGGCCCCATTGAATCCTCCGCGGCGGCGCAGCTTGCTGCACCGCCGCGGGGATTCCGACCCCCCCTACCGCCATCCAGATCCCGGCGGTCGGACCGCCGAGATCCGGATGGCGGTAGGGGGGGTCGCGGGGCCCCTGGGGGCCCCTGCAGTGCCCATGCCACTGGCATGGGCACTGCAGGGGCCCCAGTAAGAGGGCCCCTAAATGTATTTCACTGTCTGCTGCGCAGACAGTGAAATACGCGACGGGTGCAACTGCACCCGTCGCACAGCTTCCACTCCGCCGGCTCGATTCCGAGCCGGCTTCATCGTGGAAGCCTCTTTCCCGCTGGGCTGGCTGGCGGTCTGAAGGCGACCGCCCGCCAGCCCAGCGGGAAAGTCAGAATTACCGCCGCGGTCTTTCAACCGCGGAACGGTAACCTGACGGCGGGACTTTGGCGGTCGGCCTCCGCCGCCCGCCAAGGTCAGAATGAGGGCCAAAGTCAGTTATGCACCCAAGAAGACAGATGCAGGTTCCTGGTTGATGCAGAAGATGTCCCACGCCGGATAGATAAATGCAAACTGGTTTGTGTCGCTGGATTCTGCCCACAAGCCCTGGCAAATGCAAAACTCGCAGTTGGAGGAAGATGGCGCTGCCATGGACCAGGAGAGACCTGGTGGCCTCTAACCAGGAGGGGGAGACAGAGGGGACTCTCAGCAACTCAAAGAGCCCTCAGAAGACCAGGCAGCTTGCACAGGAGTCCCACAACATGGGGACAAAGAAGGGGCAAATGGAGGCTCACCCAACACAACACAAAGGGATCCCACGCCACCGGAGGAACACTCAGGAAGCTCTGCATCACAGGATGGAGTACTGGGGGCCTAAGCTGTGCTGTGCATCTAGAACGTCTTAGAAGGTTGCACAAAAGCCTTGGCAACTGCAAGTCACGTAGTGCACATGTGTACTGTCTTGCGTGGGGAGGCAAGCTCTTACCTCCACCAAAGTTGGACAACTGGACCTTTGGACTGTCGGATTCACTTTAGTCCACCAACCATGTTGCTGGATCCATGCAATCCATGGATCAGAAACAGGAGAGGGGACCCATGCCACTGGTCGTTGCTGTAGAGAGTTGCATGCTGAAGCAAGGAAGGGACTTTGGCCCTCATTCTGACCCTGGCGGTCGGTGATAAAGCGGCGGCCAAGCCGCCAACAGGCCGGCGGTCTTAAATATGCAATTCTGACCCTGGCGGGAACCGCCAACACAGCCCGCCAACTTAACACTCCGCCCGCCACAGCGGTACAAACAAACAGCGCGGCGGTTCCCGCCAACAGCCAGGCGGCAGACAATGTACCGCCCACCCTATTACGACCCACCAATCTGCCACCTTTTCCGGGGCGGGAGCACCGCCGATAAGAACACGGCGGAAACAGACTACGAACGGGAAAACGCTCACCTCTACGCACTCCACGCGAGATTCCGGCAGTATGGAACCAGAGTTGCAGGTCATCCCCGCACTCCTATTCCTGCTCATATACCAGGAGCACGCCCGGCGGCGCGGAAGACATCGGTGAGTACTGCACCTACGACACAGGGGAGGGAAAAGATTACCGGCACACACCCACCCACCCACACCCACTACAACACACACATCAATGCATTCCCACAGATCACTGTCACAACCCACAAACCACCCCCCTCCGAAATAATGCAAAGACCAAAAGAAGAGATCATAAACGGGCAGATATATTGAAATATGTACACCCGTAATCCCAATAAATAAATAAACTATGTACAAAATATATACAGCTACTAAATGTAGTCCAACCACTGTCCGTGGATCACAGGGGACCTGTGCAAAGGGGCAAGGCCCAGTCCCACGACAAGAACTCCACGGAGAGAACACTGCAGGGGCATCAGAAAGAAAATAGGACAGGCACCTCAGGGGGAAGGGAAGGGGGGGCACCTCAGCCACTTGAGTACACGACGCCAGATCCACGAGGGGACTCCATGACCACTGGGCCATCCTGGGGAGAGCAAAGCCACAGTCCAAACAGTCCATACAGTGGGTGGCCTGCCCACTGGGCCATCCTGGGGAGAGCAAAGCCACAGTCCAAACAGTCCATACAGTGGGTGGCCTGCCCACTGGGCCATCCTGGGGAGAGCAAAGCCACAGTCCATACAGTCCATACAGTGGGTGGCCTGCCCACTGGGCCATCCTGGGGAGAGCAAAGCCACAGTCCAAACAGTCCATACAGTGGGTGGCCTGCCCACTGGGCCATCCTGGGGAGAGCAAAGCCACAGTCCAAACAGTCCATACAGTGGGTGGCCTGCCCACTGGGCCATCCTGGGGAGAGCAAAGCCACAGTCCAAACAGTCCATACAGTGGGTGGCCTGCCCACTGGGCCATCCTGGGGAGAGCAAAGCCACAGTCCATACAGTCCATACAGTGGGTGGCCTGCCCACTGGGCCATCCTGGGGAGAGCAAAGCCACAGTCCATACAGTCCATACAGTGGGTGGCCTGCCCACTGGGCCATCCTGGGGAGAGCAAAGCCACAGTCCATACAGTCCATAACAGACCCCACTGCCACTGGAGGAGGCAAGTTGGCCAGAGGACATCCTGCAGCCCTGCCCGAGATAGATCCTGCCCTGCCACGTCTGCCAAAGGGCCAGCGGTTCTTGCCTTGAAGGGCCCAGTTCAGCGGTTCTTGAGACGGCGGGGCCCAGTTCAGCGCTCCTTGCCTTGAAGGGCCCAGTTCAGCGGTTCTTGAGACGGCGGGGCCCAGTTCAGCGGTCCTTGCCTTGAAGGGCCCAGTTCAGCGGTTCTTGAGACGGCGGGGCCCAGTTCAGCGGTCCTTGCCCTGAAGGGCCCAGTTCAGCGGTTCTTGAGACGGCGGGCCCAGTTCAGCGCTCCTTGCCTTGAAGGGCCCAGTTCAGCGGTTCTTGAGACGGCGGGGCCCAGTTCAGCGGTCCTTGCCTTGAAGGGCCCAGTTCAGCGGTTCTTGAGACGGCGGGGCCCAGTTCAGCGGTCCTTGCCTTGAAGGGCCCAGTTCAGCGGTTCTTGAGACGGCGGGGCCCAGTTCAGCGCTCCTTGCCCTGAAGGGCCCAGTTCAGCGGTTCTTGAGACGGCGGGGCCCAGTTCAGCGCTCCTTGCCCTGAAGGGCCCAGTTCAGCGGTTCTTGAGACGGCGGGGCCCAGTTCAGCTCTCCTTGCCTTGAAGGGCCCAGTTCAGCGGTTCTTGAGACGGCGGGGCCCAGTTCAGCGCTCCTTGCCTTGAAGGGCCCAGTTCAGCGGTTCTTGAGACGGCGGGGCCCAGCGGAGCGGTGCTTGAGACGGCGGGGCCCAGTTCAGCGGTCCTTGCCCTGAAGGGCCCAGTTCAGCGGTTCTTGAGACGGCGGGGCCCAGCGGAGCGGTGCTTGAGACGGCGGGGCCCAGTTCAGCGGTCCTTGCCCTGAAGGGCCCAGTTCAGCGGTTCTTGAGACGGCGGGGCCCAGCGGAGCGGTGCGTGAGACGGCGGGGCCCAGCGGAGCGGTTCTTGAGACGGCGGACGGTCTATGGCCAACTGCTAATTGCTTGGTGGTGCCCTCCTGGGCAGCGGGGATGGTGCTCCTTCACTGCCCACCTGGGCTGTGGGTGGTGGGGCCCTCCTGGCCAGCTGGGCTGGGTCCTCCCTGGGCAGCGGCTATGGGGGTGGTGGGCTCTCACGGGGCAGCTGTGCCGGTTCCTCCCGGGGCAGCGGCTATGGGGGTTGTGGGCTCCTCCTGGGCAGCAGGCCTGCTGCCTGACCTCTCCGACTTGCTGCCCTTGCCCTCCTTAGTCGTGGGCCTGTGGCCCTTTCCTCCCTTTGGAGCTGTGGCTGGTGACTGTCTCTGGGTGGTGTCCGGGGGGGATGTAGAAGGCGGGCTCCTGCGGCGCCCCTTCCGCCTTCTGCTCCTCTTCCCAGGGGGTGGGCTGGCTGTCCCCTTGCTGCTGGGCGAAGATCCAGACATGCGGGCTGGCGGGCTCCAATACCCCTGCACCCTTGTCAAGGGGGCTGCAGGGCTGGTGGTGGCTGAGGTGCTCTTCTTACCCCGACGAGAAGGAGGGGGGGCTCAGGGTCAGGAAAGAAGTTAGTAGTGGCGAGGAAGAGCTTCTTGGGACAATGGAGAGTGGTAGGTACAGTGGGAATGGGAGTGGAGGGAGAGGATGTGGTTGTAGGTGAGTCACGTTTGCTGTCTTTGGGTGCAGGTGCAGGAGGGATAGGCTGTCGTGAGGTGGATGGCTGTTGGGTGGGTGGGTGGCTGCGTTTGTGTGGTGTGGAAGAGGGGGTGACAGACACAGTGGGAGAGGACACAGGGGACGTGTAAATGGCAGTGGGGGTGGTGACTGCACGTGTGCGGACTGGAGTGGAGGGTGTGCTGGTGATGGAAACACTGGCTGATGGTGAGGTGAATGGAGGTGTGAGTGTAGACGTCACAGGGAGGGAGGAGGGAGACGAGGAGGTGGGGGTCACAGAGGTGGTAGTGACTGTTGGCATGTCTGCATCGGAATGTTGCGTGTGTGAATGTCTGCGTGATCTGTGGTGCTTATGTTTGGATGAGCTTCTCTTGGGTGTTGAGGTGTGTGCAGGCTGGTCTGATGGTGTGGGTGGGACAGGCAGAGGAACAGGAGACTGGGAAGAGGGAGTTAGTAGAGGCAGGCAGGAGACAGGGACAATGGCTGCCGTCAGTGCTGAGGCCAGAGCCTGGAACGATCGCTGATGGGCAGCCTGACCCGAATGAATGCCCTCCAGGTACGCATTGCTGCGATGAACCTCCCTCTCCACCCCCTGGATGGCATTCAAAAGGGTAGTCTGCCCAACAATGAGCGTTCGGAGGAGGTCAATGACCTCCTCACTGAGGGCAGCGGGGGTAACAGGGGCAGGGCCTGAGGTGCCTGGGGCGAAGGAGATGCCCGGCTTCCTGGCAGAGCGGGCACGGGGCGAACGCTGAGGGGCTGCTGGGAGGGCGGAGATGGTGCGCTGGGTGGCGGCTGTACCTGTAATGGCGGGGGGCACGGATGGTGCCACCCCCGCAAGGGAGCCCCCTTCCGAGGACGTGTCCGTGTCGCTGCAGGGTCCAGTCGTCCCCGTCGTGGAGCTCCCCTCGCCCTCCGTCTCACTGGTCCAGTCTGACTCTGTGGCATGGCCCTCCTGGGCCATGTGAGATGCAGCTCCCTCCTGCCCCGATGCCACTTCTCCTCCGCCTGATGATGCTGATGCACACAAGCACAGAAAGACAAACAAAAAGGGGGGGGGAGAGAGAAATAAAGGGATATTGAGTACATGGATCTCCGGTACAGTTAGCGGACATGACAGACACAGATGCCCCCTGCACTAAGTTGCGCACTTGGGGTCCGCTACGCATTCCGTGGAACATGCCCTACACGCCTAGAGTTGACAACTGCACCCATGGATGACACGGCCCAGGGATGGCTGTACTGACAAACTACTGAGGGTACTGGCTGGGGACACAGGGGCTTACGGGGGTGCCCAGCCTACAGATATCGCCCTGGCCTAGGGGGACCCCCAGCCCTCCTCCCCCAACCAGACACCTCCACTGCGCGACAACAGAGTAGATAATGCTTGTACTCACCCCCTTGTGTCTGCTGTGCTGCCCTCACGCGCCCATCCAATTCAGGGTAGGCCACCGCCAGGATCCGGAACATCAGGGGGCTCAGTTGACGGCAGGCACCCCGCCTACGTTGGGAGGCCATCCCCAGCAGAGACTCGGCGGTCTTCTTGGTCCCGCGGCGGATGTCCTCCCACCTCTTGCGGCAGTGGGTGCCCCGTCGATGGTGGACCCCCAGGGTCCGGACTTCCTTGGCGATGGCACGCCAAATCCCGATCTTCTCATGGGCGCGGACCTATGTGACACGTACAGGGAGGGAGAAATACCACGTTCAAGTTTGTCAGCATTTTCCTTTCCAGTGGCCCAACGCCATGCCCCCCGCCAGGCCCAACATGCCCCCCATCCCCGCCAGGCCCCCCGCCAGGCCCAACATGCCCCCCATCCCCGCCAGGCCCCCCGCCAGGCCCCCCGCCAGGCCCAACATGCCCCCCATCCCCGCCAGGCCCCCCGCCAGGCCCAACATGCCCCCCATCCCCGCCAGGCCCCCCGCCAGGCCCCCTGCCAGGCCCAACATGCCCCCCATCCCCGCCAGGCCCCCCGCCAGGCCCCCCGCCAGGCCCAACATGCCCCCCATCCCCGCCAGGCCCCCCGCCAGGCCCCCCGCCAGGCCCAACATGCCCCCCATCCCCGCCAGGCCCCCAAGCCAGCCAGTGGCCCCAAATCCATATTGAATTAAACTCACTTGTTGGTCTGGAGGACCGTAGAGTAGCGCATACTGGGGGAGGACCCCATCCACAAGTTTCTCCAACTCCTCTCCAGTGAAGGCAGGGGCCCTTTCCCCAGGCGCAGCAGCCATTGTCCCTTCCAGACCGAGGTCACAGCAACACTTGCAGTATAGGTCCTCTCCTGTGAAAGTTCAAGTCGCAAGTGGATAAGTAGATAGAAAATGGCGGTGACGTCCGCGGCGGTGTGTACCGCGGCGGTGCGTCCCGCCACCGCCGGCGCCCTTCGCCATTGGCTCCTGAAACCCATAGGCTTCAATGTTAACCAATGCGGCTTTGCGCCGCGGTCTTCGCCCGCCGCCCGCCGCGGTGTGCCACGCCAGCGCATTGACCTCACATCCCATTGTCACACTTCACAGGTCAGGCAGCCGCCATTTCCAGGGCCCACATGGCTCAATTTCAACTGTGTCACACAGGCCTAGGCCTTGCATAGCCACTCAGACACGCCATTCACTGCATAGAGAATCGTTTACTGTGCTAGCTGTGAGTACGTACCTGTGGGTTGCTTGACTGTGTGCTCCATGTTGTCCTTCCTAGGCACCGTCCGCTGGGTTTGGCGAGGAGACGGATGAATCCTCCCGTGTACCGACCGCTGGTGGACCTGTCGACAATGGAAGAACGCCACATTATCCTGACCTACCGTCTTAACCGTGCCACTATCCATGAACTGTGTGCCCAGCTGGAGCCCGACCTGATGTCCCCCATCCGCCAACCCACAGGGATTCCCCCTCTGGTGCAGGTCATGTCAGTACTCCATTTCTTGGCAAGTGGGTCATTTCAGACAACCGTGGGAATTGCTTCTGGGATGTCTCAGCCCATGTTTTCGAAGGTGTTATCCAGAGTGTTGTCTGCCCTGATGAAATCCGTGAGGAGCTACATCATTTTCCCTGAGGTGGGCGAATTGGCTACAGTGAAGGGTGATTTCTACGCCCTTGGACATATTCCCAACGTAATTGGTGCCATTGATGGGACCCATGTGGCTTTGGTTCCCCCAAGAGACAGGGAGCAGGTGTACAGGAACAGAAAAAACTACCATTCAATGAACATCCAGGTGGTGTGTTTGGCTGACCAGTACATCTCGCATGTAAATGCCAAATTCCCAGGGTCAGTGCATGACGCCTACATCCTCAGGAATAGCAGCATCCCTTACGTGATGGAACAGCTACAGAGACACCGTGTATGGCTAGTGGGGGACTCTGGGTACCCCAACCTGTCGTGGCTACTGACCCCAGTAAGGAATCCCCGGACCAGGGCAGAGGAACGGTACAATGAGGCCCATGGGCGTACTAGGAGGGTGATCGAACGCACCTTTGGCCTCCTAAAGGCCAGGTTTAGGTGCCTGCATATGACAGGTGGATCCCTAATGTACTCACCTAAGAAGGTGTGTCACATCATCGTGGCCTGCTGCATGCTTCACAACCTGGCTTTGCGCCGCCAGGTGCCTTTCCTGCAGGAGGATGGTCGAGACGGTGGTGTTGTGGCAGCGGTGGAACCTGAGGAGAGTGACGAGGAGGAAGACGACGGGGCTGAAACAGACAACAGGGACAGAATCATTGAACAGTACTTCCAATAGGACACAGGTAACATTTCAAAGATAATTTAGTAAATGTTAACTACTCTCCAGCATCTCTGCTGCCTGTCTATTTGCCCCAGTGTATGATGACTGAGTTGTGACTTTTCCCTCCCTATTTCAGATCTGGGGTCCCCACTACGAGTCCTGTGCTTCGTTTCCCCATGGACTACAGCTTTGTGGCAGCTGTTTGTTGACTTCACCATGTACAAGGACATATTTGCACTGTCATGTCAATTACAATCTATTGAAATCACAGCCAGACTCCAGATATTTTGGTGCAAAATAGGTGTTTATTGAAGTGCTCAAAATGGGATGGGTGGTTTCAAGTGGGTGGGGGCTATGGTGAAGGAATGTCCATGGCAGAGTCCAGAGTAACAGTCACACAGGTGCATTGTCCAGAGGCCTGTGGAGAGATGGAGCATGGGCAGTTCAAGGATGGACAGGGTGACAATGTGGGACAGTGGGATGACATCAGGTGGTATCCATTGCTGGCGGGGGTCTTGACATCCTACTCTGTCTTCTTGCGAGATCTCAGGGCCCTCTTGCGGGGTGGTTCTTCTCCTGCAGGAGGTGGGGGTCTGGTGGGCTGCTGCTGTGCGGGGGCCTCCTGTCCACTAGCGCCGGCGGAGGTGGTTGGCTGTTCTTGGTCCAGGCTAGTGGCAGTGGCCCTTGGGTGTTGTTCAGTGTCCGCCCTGTTGTTGACGAGGTCCTGCAGCAGCCCTACCATGGTAACCAGGGTGGTGTTGATGGCTCTGATGTCCTCCCTGTACCCCCAATAGTGTTCCTCCTGCAGTACCTGGATCTCCTGGAACCGGGCCAGTACCGTCGCCATCGTCTCCTGGGAGCGGTTGTATGCTCCCATGATGGTGGTGAGGACCTCGTGGAGAGTGGGTTCCCTGGGCCTCTCCTCCCCCCCCTGTCGCACAGCTGCCCTCCGAGTTCCCCTGTTTCCCTGGGCCTCTGCCCCCTGGCCGGTGTGCCCACTACCACTGCCCCCAGGTCCCTGTTGTTGTTGGGGTGGTGGGTTATCCTGGGTGCCCTGTAGTGGTAGACACACCGCAGATTGACGCGCCCTGGAGACAGAGGCATGGGCCCGCTGGGTGGGAGCTGTGCTGGTGTTCCCAGAGGGGTTTGGGTCTGTAGTGGCCTGGGCCTGTGTGAGGGGAACCGACTGTCCAGAGGTCCCCGATGGTCCGGGCTGGTCATCGGTGTCCAGGTCGACAGAGCTGCTGTCATCGCTGACGGCCTCTTGGGTGGGGGGTGTGGAGAATTCTGGCCCCTCCGCCGCGGTGTGTTGACGGTCGGGTCCTGCAGGGGTATAGAGGTATGGTTATAGTTTCAATGTGTGGCATATGGGTGTATCTGTGGGTTCTCGTGTCCCCAAGTGCTGGCATTCGTGTGTGGGGGCTTTGGTGAGGGTGGCTTGTGGGGGGGATGTGTATATGCATTGGGCATGCTTTGGTGATGGGTGTCCATGCTTAGTGGACGCATGCAGGCCTAGGTTTTGGGATGTGTGGGTTGTGATGGTGAGACATTGGCGGGGAATAGGTGTGCTGGGGGTGGGGGTGGGGGTGAGGATGGTGGTGGGGGTGAGGATGGTGGTGGGGGTGAGGGTGGGGGTGAGGATGGGGGTGGGGGTGAGGGTGGGGTTCGAGGATGGGGGTGAGGGTTGGGGTCTGATTTGGCATGCAGGTGGGGGGGAAGCAGTATTGAAGCTTCAACTTACCAGTATCCATTCCTCCGCCGACTCCTGCGAGGCCGTCAGGATGCAGGATGTTCAAGACTTCCTCCTCCCATGATGTGAATTGTGGGGGTTGAGGTGGGGGTCCTCCGCCAGTCTTCTGCACGGCGATGTTGTGCCTGGATACCATGGAACGCACCTTCCCCCGTAGGTCGTTCCATCGCTTCCTGATGTCTTCCCGATTTCTGGGGTGCTGTCCCACTGCGTTCACCCTGTCGACAATCCTCTGCCATAGCTCCGTCCTCCGGGCAATGCTGGTGTATTGTATCTGTGTGCCGAACAGCTGGGGCTCTACCCGAACGATTTCCTCCACCATAACCCTGAGTTCTTCGTCTGTGAAGCGGGGTTGTCTTTGGGGTGCCATGGGGTGGTGTGTATGATGTGTGGGGTGGAGTATGTGTATTTAAGTGAGTTGAGTGTGGTGGTGTGTGTTGTTTTGTGTGTGGATAGTGTGTGGGTGATGGTGTTGAGTGGCTGTGGCTGTTATTTTTTGGATGCTGGTGTCTCACTCTTGCCTTCTTTACGAATTTTTTAGCGTAGGGGTTTGTGGGTGATGTGGTTGTGTGTTTTATATTGTATTGTGTGTGTGGGAGTGGTGTGTGTATGTGTATCAGGTGTGTGGGATTCAAATCGTCCAATGTGGCTGAGTTTTGTTCGTTTGTGTGTATTCTGACCGCGGCGGTGTGTCCCGCCAATGGAATACCGCGTTTGAATGACCGCCGCGTGGATTCGTGGGTCGTAATGGCATGGGCGTATTTCTGTTGGCGTGACGGTGGAGGTTTTGTCACCTCCACCTTTCCGCCGACCGCTGGTCTGGCGGTCTGTTGTGGCGGTCGGATTTTCGGAGGTTTGCCTTCTGCGGGTCAGAATGACCGTGGCGGGTTTCCGCGACCGCGGCGGGATTATGGAGGATTTCTGACCGGCGGTAGGCGCCTTTTACCGCCGAGGTCAGAATGACCCCCTTTGTCTCTTCACAGGATATTCCTTTAGTTCTCCTGTTGCAGGCTGAAGACAGACAGTCCTCGGAGGATGCACAACCTGGAAGCTGTTGCAGTTGCTAGCAAGAGCTGGAGTAACAAGGTTGCAGAAGTTGTCTTTGCTTCTTTGTTGCAGTTTGTAGAAGATGAAGTAAAGGATGCAGAGGATTCCTGCTGGAGTCTTGCAATCTGAATCTGAAGAAACACCCAGAGGAGAGGCCCTAAATAGCCCTGAAAGGGGGATTGGTCACCTAACCAGGTATGCACCAATCAGGGGAGGGCTCTGACGTCACCTGCTGGCACTGGTCACTCAGATGCTCCCAGAGTTCCCTGTCCATCCTGAAAACAAGATGGCAGAACCCAGGGACCCTCAGGAGGAGCTCTGAGCACAATCCTGGGATGGTGATGGACAGGGGAGTGGTCACTCCCCTTTCCTTTGTCCAGTTTTGTGCCAGATCAGGAACTGGGGGTCCCTGAACTGGTGTCGACTGGATTATGCAAGGAGGGCACCATCTGTGCCCTTCAAAGCATTTCCAGAGGCTCTGGGAGGCTATCCCTCCCATGTCTGTAACCCCTATTTTCAAAGGGAGAGGGAGAAATCCTTTGTTCTACCTTCCTGGGCTTGAGCTGCTCAAGCAACAGGAGGGAAGAAACCTGTCTGTGAGGTGGCAGCAGCTGAGGCTGCCTGGAAAACCTCAGAAGGCTGGTATGGCAGTACTAGAGGGATATAGTGGGGTCCCCAGAGTGCATGGAATTTTGCAACCAATACTAGAATCAGTACTGGGGTACAATTTTCAGTTACCATTGTGAAGCTGGACATAGGTATTGACCTATGTCCAGTGCACGCGTAAAATGGTGTCCTCGGGCTCACAAAGTTTGGGAAAATGGTCCTGGATGATGTGGGGGCACCTCTGCTAGTGCAGGGGTGCCCTCACACATAGGTACTTTGCACCAAGACATCAGGGTTGGAAGGCCTGACATATAGGTTACTTATAAGTGATCTGGTGCAGTGAAAATGGCTGTGAAAGGGTGCATGCACCATTTTACGCTGTCTGCAATGGCAGTCCTGCAGAAACCTTTATATGGGCTCCCTATGGGGGGCAAAAGTAATGCTGCAGCCCATAGCGATCCCCTGAAATGCTAAAGCCCAGCGTACTTACTACTAGGGACTTGTAAGGGGTGACCAGTATGCCAATTGTGGGTGAAATACTGAGGGTTACCAGTATGTAGTGATCAATTTGGAAACAGAGAGAGAGCATAAGCGCTGGGGGTCCTGTTTAGCAGGACTCGAGTGATACAGTCAAGCATACTTTCTAAATCAGTGAACTTACTGGGGAGCAGGGCAAACAAGCCATAAGCACTGCGGTCCTGGCTAGCAGGATCCCAGTGACACAGTCAAAACACACTGACAACAAACAGAAACTGGGGGTAACATTCCAAAAAGAGGGTACTTACCTACACCGACTACCTTTTTCCTTCATGTGCACACCCCTGCAGGTCTCGTGCTTTAAATATTTCAGGGATTTTCTTGCATTTAACCCCCAAATTTATAGAAGAACACACACCCTGAGCATTTTCAGGGGCATTATCAGGTGGGGAGGTCAGTGTTTCTTCACATTCTACTAGGAGATTGTCTATCCTTGTCATCACACAATTATCTGCTGCATGCTTCCGGTTTTTACATTGTTTGTTCTGCACTGTCCCAGAACCACCCACTGCTGTCTTTCTTTTACCCATGTGATATCACTTAGTTGAGAATAATAAATAGATAGGCCCCTTCAAGGCCTGTTAGATCAGTAACCCTACTGCCAAAATACAATAACTACAGTGGCATCCTAAAAGAAAACAAATTGTTAGAGGGGTGGCCCAGCCCAGCCTCCTTCGGGCTCAGATGAGTGTGGATGGGCCTGCCTTTTGCCAGGGCATGTTCCGCGCAGTGGTGATCTCTGTAGCACTTCATAGCACTCATTGTTGGTGCAAGTGTGAGGAGCTGGGCAGGAAAGATGGCTGCCTCCAGGGGCCAAGAGCAGTCTGGTATGTGTAGTGCCCCAGGCAGAGTTCAGCACATCCCGTGCAGCAGTGATCTCGATAGCACTTTATAGCGCTCGTCGTTGGTGCAAGTGTGAGTAGCTGTGCAGGAAAGATAACCGCCTCCAGGGGCCAAGAGCAGTCTGGGACTTGTAGTACCTCAGGCAGAGTTCAGCGCGTCACCTTCCATTTTCAACCAGATCTTAAAAAACAACCTGGAGTCATTGGAAATGCCTTCCCAATCGACATTGGTACAGTACATTGATGATTTGTTGATTGCGTCCAAAATAAAGGAAGAATGCAAATACAATAGGATTTCCTTACTGAACCATTTAGGAAAGAATGGTCATAAAGTGTCAACAGCTAAATTGCAATACTATCAGAAAGAAGTGAAATATTTGGGTCACCAGATTAAGAAGGGAATTAGGAAAATATCCAGAGAAAGGGTTACAACCATTTTGCAGATGAGTCACCCAGCCACACAGAGAGATGTCAGGATGTTTTTGGGAATGGTAGGCTACTGTCGCCAGTGGATTCTCAACTTTTCAGTTATTTCGAAGCCATTGCAGAAGCTGACTCATAAAGAAGTTACCGATCCCCTAGTGTTAGATCAGGCCTGTATAAAAGCATTTTCTGAACTGAGAGAAAGTTTGTTCAAAGCCCCGGCTTAGGGAATGCCTGACTACACAAACCCCCTTACGTTGTTCTGTCATGGGCGTGATGCATGTTCTTTGTCTGTCTTAAATCAAGTCTATGGTAGTGTAAACCACCCAGGAGCATATTTCTTTCAGCTACTTTGGACCCAGTTGCAGCAGCTTTACCAGGCTGTTTGTGTTCAGTTGCGGGGGTTGGACAGAGCCTCATTCAGTGTGAGGGCATTGTGATGGGACATTCCCTGACTATTATGGTCCTTTACTCCATTGAAGTTTAACTTACACAAACCAAGATGTAATATCTTATAGGTGCTAGGCTGACTCGTTATGAAACGAGCATCCTGGGGTCCCCAAATGTGTCATTGAAAAGGTGTACAGTGCTTAACCTGGCAACCTTACTCCCTAATGAAAATTTTGAAATTGATAAACTGGAAGATGTTGACCATGATTGTCTTGAAGTAACTGATCTGTGTACAAAACCGAGACCTGACACCCGATTGGAGGAAAATGAACAAAATATATTTGTTGATGGTTCCTGTCTAAGGGGTAATATGGGAATACTGAGAGTAGGATATGCTGTATGCACAATTTCTGGTATACTTGAAGCGTCCTGGTTTCGAGGAATATACTCTGCAGAAGTGGCAGAACAGGTAGCCCTTACTAGAGCATGCCATGTTTCTGCACAGCTTAAAGTTTCCATCTACACGGACAGCCAGTATTGATGTGGAATAGTGCATGATTTTGGCCAGTTGTGGTCACAGAGAGGTTTCCTGACCTCTTCTGGTTCACCAGTCCGAAATGGTGAGAGAATTCATGAATTGCTGCAAGCTATTCAAATGCCTGAGAAGATTGCCTTGGTGAAATGCAGTACACACCTGAAATCCCAAGCTTTTGTGCCAATGGGAAATGGATATGTGGTTCAAGTCACAATGTTTTGCGCATTGAACTGTATATTGTTCAAAGATAAATGGGAACTGTTACCTGAGAAAGATGAGATATGTCCAAGTTATACATTACATGTTATAGATACCTTAGAAGAACTGAAAACATTGCAGAATAACATTGAAGGGGAAGAGAAAAGGTAATGGGTCCAGATGAAATGTGTACAGCGTCAGGATGAACTATGGGTTTCAGATGAGGGTCAATTGTTATTGCCAAACAATTTGTTGTCACAAATTGCTAGATATTATCATGGTCAAGCACATGTTGGGAGGGATGCAATAATGTGTGTGTTCAAACAGAATTGGTTTCATCCAAAGTTCAGACAGGTTGCTGAAGCAGTTTGCCCTCGTGTCATTTGTCAACAAATTAATGTGGGAAAAGGGATAGTGGTCAATTTGAGCCACATTGGAAGAGTAGGAGGTTCATTCAGCAGAATGCAGATAGATTTTATTGAGATGCCCGTGTGTGGAGGATTGAGACATGTGTTGGTGATTGTCTGTGTCTTTAGTCATTGGATTGAATCTTACCCTACACGAAGAAATGACAGCCTCACAGTAGTGAAATTACTGCTTAGGAAACTGATGCCACGTTTTGGGTTTCTGATCTCTTTAGAATCAGATAGAGGAAGTCACTTCAACAATGAAGTAATTAAGTTACTATGTTCAGCCGTAAACATTGAGCAGAAGTTGCATTGTAGCTACCACCCTGAAGCATCAGGACATGTAGAACAGTTGAATGATACCTTGAAATCAAGAATGGCAAAAATGTGTGCGGCCACGAATCTGAAATGGCCCGACACACTACTGTTATTTCTGATGACAATGAGAAACACACCCGACAGGAAGACAGGACTGTCACCGCAGGAGATCCTAATAGGCAGAGCAATGAAGTTGCAGGCGGTTCCTGCAAATGCTCTTGTGAACATAACAGATGATATGGTGTTGGACTATTGAAAAGATCTGGCTGATATGGTTCACTCTTTCTCTCATCAGGTGGAAGCCACCACACTGCAATTGTCTCAAGATCAAGGACACAACTTGAGAACAGGTGACTGGGTTGTGATCAGAAAAAACGTGAAGAAAACTTGTTTGGAGCATCAGTGGAAAGTCCCTTACCAGGTAGTGCTGATCACTACCACAGCTGTGAAGTGCGCTGGAGTTCCGAACTGGATCCATGCAAGCCATACAAGAAAAGTGGCATGTCTGTTGGACAATGAAGAGGAGTTGTTGAGAGTACCAGCAACATCCAGACTAACCCCAGAGCCGGAAAGGGGAGGAAAAAGAACTGAGATTGAATCTGAACAAATTGAAAGCAGTTCAGCCACTCCTGTGAGAGACGAAGGAGAAGACCCACAGGAAAGTGAAAGTGAACCGACCTCAATTGAGGCAGCAGGAGAGTCTAGTCAGAGAAGGGCTCCCCCAGAAGCAGACGGTCTTGAGAGACCAACAGATCAAACTTCAGATTCTGAGGGGGAAGGATCTGAGGCGGGTCAAAGTCACTGTGGTCTGACTCCTCCTGAACCAGATGCAGGTCCGTTAAGAGAAAGTCCTGCAGAGCAAGGAGAAGTTACAAGTTTGCCACTGAAAAGAGCATTAAGGATGGGTCTACTGAAAGGAGGTAAGTGGTCGGAGCCACAAGCGAAAAGAAAAGAAGCAATTACAGTGACAACAATTGAGGAGGAAGTAGACACAACAAGGAGAGAAGATTTGAGTGAAGGAGAATTAAATGGAGATCGAAAACTGAAAAGAAAGAGGATCACAAGTTGAAGGTAAGCTGGTCCTGAATGTGCATATGCAACAAGTAAATAGCAAAGAGAATTTTTGTCTTTTTTTTTGATCGAGAGCGTTCCAGGTCAATATGTTGGCACTTGAAGGATCACAACTGAACGGAACTTTTGAAACTATGAACTGAGAGAAGTGTAAGGAAAAAGAGACTATTAAAAGTAACTGAGATATACTTTTCGATAACCTGAGTTGACAAGCTGCTAAACCGATTTTTGACAACCTTACCAATTTTGACAAAAGGATCCTGGAAATAAGACTGAAAGCTGTAAATAATTCCTGAAGAAGATTGAAGATTTGTTTTTGATTTTTGCTGCATAGTCATAATCTTTCTCTTCTACTTTCTGATTCTTTACAGATCATGAGTAACCTTAGCCAGCAGGGTAAGAAGGATAGGTGCTTTAAATACATGAGTATTGGTTTGGTAATTGTATGCATGTCAATGTGCCTGGTATTGATTGTTGGTATGACTGTTCTTGACAAGAATAAAGCCAACCATACGTCAGCTTTAGAGGCAACTACCGCACTCACAGAAATAGAGAAGTCTAGATTAGATGAGAAATAGCTGCACGTAGATAATGCACAAGGAGAACCTTCTAATGTTTTCTATCGCTCATTGAGTGAGTATGTTGAGAAAATGGATGCGAGAGATTTTTATGTTTGCACACAGATTTCTTCATCAGTCGAGGAAGGAGTTACTTATCATAGTTTGCTTCTCACTTATGAGTTAAGATGTAGTCTGTTACTAACAAGATTCCATAACCAGGAGTACATTTAGTATTTCTATTCCAATTATGATGTTGTGTTTTTGTTTGTCCCTATAATTAAATCCCTGAATAGAGTAGCTAAGGAGAACACTATAGAATTAGTGAGAGAATTATTTGAACCTATCTTAACCTTTGGCGTCGCATATGCACATAGAAACTATTTGACATGCAAGCTTACACCCACAGAAAATCGCTTTTTTAATCAGACAGATGATACAAGGAAGGCATTAATGGAAAAATTTGAAAAGGGCTTAGAGAAAAGAATATTTAGAAATGATTATGCATTCAGTGACATAAACACACAAGGAAGGTTAGCTTTGGATGCTCAACACGTCGGAAAGCTGTGTATGTATAGGCCAAAATCTAGAACTGATGCGTTGTTTGAGTGACTGTAGACGTGTTTTTCTTTCAGAGTAAATGGACGTTCATGCTGAATGGACAGGATCTGGCAATTCCTGGAGTTTATTACATCTGTGGGCTAAACGTCTATTATGGTCTTCCAAGAGGATGGTATGGCACATGTTACATAGGGATAGTTTTCCCAAAGATATTTCAACTTGAAGACTTTATTTGGAGCAATCATTCCTTCAGTGGGAGTTATCCTAAATTCTATAAAGATTTGAAAGTTATCTACTATTGTGGATAACATGTTGACAAATTTTTCAGGATCCACGATCCTAATGGACACAGAAATGGCTGCGGTAAGATCTATGACTTTTTAGAACGGCTGTGCGTTAGACATTTTCTTAGCAAAGGATGGCGGAGTTTGCAAAATGTTGAATTAGAAGCATTGTTGTTCATATATTCCTGACAACAGCAAATACATTAGAAACTTACTTAGTAATCTGAATAATGATAGTGCTGATTTGAAAGAGCTGAAAGAACCAGGTGTGTTGGAAAAAGTTGGCAAAGGATTTGCTTCAGTGGGAAATTGGCTTGGCAACCTTGGGAAAGGGATAGTATTGAAAATAAGACAAGGGATACTGATTATTGTGATTTGCATAATAGGAGCATGGGAAATATGTAAATTGTATCATGTGATTAAATCAAAGAAAATTAAAAATGATCAGAGGAGGGAAGAAATTAAAATGGAGAAATTGTTTAGGGAAAATTTGAAGAGAGAATGAAAATTTCAAAGAGATAGGGTTGACAAATTTTAGGTGAGCGAAAATTTGTGTGGGAAGATGTAGGTGTGATGACATATTTAGTCATCAGACGAGGGATTGGTAACGCTGTATTTTACTAATAACATAATAATGTAGTCTGGATGCTAAATCTACATAGAAAATGAATTAATATAGAAAAAAAATATGCATCTTTGGAAACTGTGCCTACCTCAGTGACCTCCAATGATCATGGTGTCCTTGGCAACTGTTTATTGATATGAAATGTCATGCTCATGATTAGATTAATGTAGAAGTATGTTATATCAATGGTCATGTATTATGTATTTGCTTTATTAATCATAGGCCTTAAATTAGCTATGTCTTTGGCCTAGTTGCTCAGCCTCATGTTAAGTTACACTGATTAAATGAGTCACACAAAAAGGCGGCATAGAGAAGTAGATTTGTATTTTTCCACCGCGTTGACCAAATGCTAGTGGCTATTTTTCTTTCCCATGAGAACTGCTTGCTAGACTCTGCTGTACTAGCTATTGATACTTTGTAGAATTTAGTGTGTGTACAGGTGACGTTACCAGGAGCTACAATGGATGCACTGACTGGAGTATAAGGCGATACAAAATTGTTACCTGATTAGCCCAACGACGGAGACAGGAGAAGAGGAGCCAATCATTGACATATGAAAGACAGTTTAGTTATATCTTACATTTGAAGTTTTATTTTCATTGGACTACATGTAAACGTATAATTCCTTGACTAATAGCAACGTGGAAAGAAGTCCTAGGGAATTTAATTTAGCCAGACTTTACCGAGAAGGGATGACACACTTTTTCCTAACTGCACGGAGATGAGACAGCTCACTTTTTCCTAACTCTGTTGCTGGGAAGCGACATTCTGATAATGCCCGTTCCAGAGGCATTTCTATCTTAAACGTTAATGTTAAGTCCCAATGCCTCGCTTACTGAACAGATGTCCAATTGACGAAAACTATCAAAGCTTGCTGAACGATACTGAGGCAAGGTATAAGACTATGTTATTGAACCCGATGTCATTTGCTTTTATCTTTAGGTACCAACTGCTAATTATAATAGAGCCATAGTTAGACGTTTTTCCAAATTTGTGTTGAGTAAATTGTTTTGCATGAAGGTCAAACATGCCATTCTAATCAGAAGGCTAGTTAGGAGACTCACAGAAGATGTTTGCTAATGATTAACAACAGTTGATGTAATTTCTTTGCAGAATCTGAATGTATGCTATTTCTATTGCTCAGTTATTTTTGCTATTGATCTCTGCATGAATGTGTGGTGATCCATGCATTGATTAAATTGAGATTCTTCAGAAGGTTTGGTCAACCGGTATTGTTTCTGTATGTTTATAATTTGATTTTGAGACTAAGTTACATGATATTAACATTGTTAATACAGGGAAATAAACATTCTAACTTTTACATAAAGGTGTGGTTATTCATGACCAAATGGGTCATGTTGTGTGGAAATTACTGACTCCTAAGATTATTGATCCAATTGATTGGTATTGTTATCGATTGGCAATTGAAGTTGAGTGTTATGGTGGGAACTACTCTAACCTCAGTCAAAAGGTCCATCAACCCTCTAACGTGTCCCCTTATACATTAAGGAAGAGAAGCCAAATAAGGTCAGATGCTCTAACAGTAGTGACTGTCGCCACCCTCATCTTTTGCACTGTTTATTGTGTGCTATTAGGAACTCATTTGTGTTTTCATACAACGAGTATATGTGAATGGTGAAAGACAAAATTAGAATAAGGTTCTGTGACATGCACAAAAATAATGACAGAAGAAACTGTTATTACGATGGCTTTTTGCATAGTTCACATATGTCGGATAAACCTCGTTCGTGCATTCTATGTCCCAAAACACACACTAATGTTCGTGAACTTTGCAGTTTATAAACCATAAGTGATAAAAGTAAAAGACATGTGTGAAGTTGTGTGTGCTCATCTCCATGTTCGTAAACATACTTGCTACTTTTCTCCAGGGACGTCTAACAGGGCCGCCATTATGGCAAAATGTAAATACTAAGATTCATTGAAATTGAAAGGGGAAAACAAAAACCTGTGTGAGAAAACGTGTGCCATATTGGCCTGGCAATGTAGTCCTCATTACGTGTATGTCTAAACATCACGAAGGATTCGCGAGAATGACCCAATAATGATATTCAAATTCAAATAGGCTAAACTGTTGCACAATATACAGTATAAGGAAAATACAACAAAGGGTTTAAATCTCCCATGGAAATGTCTATTTTATTACAAGACCGGAGGCTCATATTATGCATTTCTTTTCTTACTTTAATAAACAGAAGCCAAAAATTACAAATCCCAGAGACCCTGGGAGAAAAAAAAACTACCAGGTTGCATCACAATGGAGTAACCAATCACACTTCGAGTATGAACATAACAATCTTGACTGAACATAAAATCTCAATTAACTAGTGTGAGATAAGGTGTGAAGAATCAACTGCAATAACTCTTATGTGAGTACTGTTGATTGCCTGAAGCTGTAAACTCCAAACAAAAGCATATTCACTTTTATTTTTTTTTAAAAGGAAACAAATCTCAGGAGCCTCAATCAGCGTAACGTGGCTCTTGTTTCGGCATAGGGTTTGTCTATATGTTATCTGACATGAAGTCACTTCTACTAAAGGAAGTGAAATAAAAAAACAATTAGGCTTTCATCCTACATAACACTAAAAGATATAAAGTAATCAAAAACAGAGACAACATAAGGAAATGTGTGAAGAAGGTGTGAAAATGGTTCTACATTGATAGCATATTGTTCATTAAGCAAAGTCGATCCATGCTACAAGAAGCAACTAAATTCAAGTCAGTCGTTGAGTCCTCGGGGAATGAGGGAATCCAATCTTTTAATCCAATAAATTTCCCTGTGTAATAACAATTTCTTTTTGTCAACCCCTTCTCTTGGTCGAACTGTCTCCAAAACTGTGAATCTCAATTGACTGACACTGTGTCTATGGATATAGAAGTGTACTGGGACTACTGATTTTTGTTTCTTCGTATGTGCTCTATGTTTATGTTCTATAATTCTGATCTTGTTTTTACTTAAGTTTTTCCTACACATGCAAATTCACACAGGCATTTCAAAAGGTAAATAAAGTTTTTGGAGTCACAAGTGACCATGGTACATAGTCTGATTTGCATTCCTTTCCACAGGTGAGTAATGATAGCACCTTTTATAATGTTGTTGCAGTTGCTGCAATGTAAACAAGCCATAGTCCCCATGTAAGTATAAGTATCCTGTGGGTTGGTCTGATGTTCAAATAACTCTTTTAAGTTTTCGGATCTTAGACAAAAAGGGAAGGTTGCCCCGGAAATCCTCTTCTGTGTGGAGCATCGGGCTGTGTGTTGATAAGGTTATCCTGTGGCCAATACTTCTGGTGGAGTGTTTCAAAACAAAAACCATTCTGGCAATTTCTCTGTTGTTATTCTTGGATTTTAAAAAGTTGGCCCAATCTTTGATGATGACCCGTGCTAAAGCTCTTCCATTACAATTCCTGGCTTCAGTTAACTCCCTGGTGATCAGCAGCTTACACTGTTCTAATGAGCAACTAGAATGCTAACATTCTGAATTTATGCCAAAAATGTGTCACATCTGAATGCCATCTTGGTGGAATCGAAGTGGAAAACTGAGTTATTTTTCTACTGAGGATTCTTCAGTTAACAAAGAACTTAAAGAGCTTTATAACAGATAGCCTCCCTAGATGGCCACCAGAGAAAAAAGAGCCGAAATGTAGCGCACATATCACCCAAATGTAGTACATGTATAGCCTGATGACAGAAGTGTGCAAAACACTTAGGCCATCATTATGACATTGGTTGTAAATGCCGCTTACCGCCATGGTGACGCCCACCAACATACCGCCACAGTGGCGAATATCCGTTTGTCATATTATGACACACACACACACACACTAATCCGACAGAATACAGCCACACACACAAATCCCCGAGCCCAAAGGTCAGTGCAAAAGTGGCAGTCCCAACACCCATACCGTTATACCAACAAAACAACGCCCATCACATTATGACCCATAAATCACCACGTTCGACATTCAATGGCGGGAAACCATTGGCAGTACATACCGCCGCACTCAGAAAGGACACCCACATACAAAACAACACTACATTGGCCAACACGGAAAACACACACCTGGCACTCATACACACACCCACCCACACCACTATAAAACACACACCCACATTACCCACAACCCTTTACAAATACAAATTATTGCCACCAGAATGACACCAAGACCACTCTGACAACTAGACACACACCACTTACACAAATATATATCTCACGCACCCCACATCACACACCCCATCACATTACTCAACACACTCTCACCAACACACACCACACAACACCCATGTCCCCACAAAGTCACCCCGTTTCACTGAGGAGGAGTTAAGGGTCACGGAGGAAATTGTCAGGGTAGAGCCACAGCTCTTTGGAGCATAGATACAGCAGATATCCATTGCAAGGAAGATAGATCTATGGCAGAGAATCGTGAACTGGATGAACGCTCTGGGTCAGCACGCAAGAACAAGGGACGACATCAGGAAGAGGTGGAACGACCTATGAGGGAAGGTACATTCCATAGCAACAAGGCACCAGCTCGCTATTCAGAGGACTGGCGATGGACCCCCACCTCCGCCTCCCCCACACCTCACCGCATGGGAGGAGCAAGTCTTGGCAATACTGCATCCTGAGGGACTCACTGGAGTAGCCGGAGGTCTGGACACTAGTAAATCAAAATGTACCACTTATCACCACCCATTCCTGCATGCCATCTCACACCCTTACCCTCACTCCCATCACTCCACCCCATCCCCTATATTGCACCTACACATATGACTAACCCCAATGCCAAGCCGCGCATGCTATACCAATGCATTGACAGCCCTCCCAGCCCTGCATATACCCTCATCACCAAAGCATGCACAGCATGGAGAACTAACAATCCCACAATACAATACCATACACAAGCAAAAGGTGGCAGGGCAAAACCAATGATAGAGAGGAAGCCAGGGATGTGCAATATGTTACACACATGAAGCATAATATATCACTTGCATCCCCGCAGACATGGCCAACATCATGAGGGAGGCAACAGCAACAGGCCCCCTCTCCACTTCCACTGCAGCTAGTGGGCAGGAGGCCCCACCAAAGGACCCACAGGCCACCTGCACCCCTCCCCCTGCAGAAGTTGAACCACCCGGCAAACGTTCCCTGCGACCCAGACAGAAGCCAGAGACACTTGCCAAGACCCCCGCCAGGAAAAGAAACTCTGATTGTCCCCCTTGTGTCCCACTCAGTCAACTTTGAACTGCCATTGCTCCCCTTCCATTGGCCCCTCGGACACTGCACCTGTGCTATAAACATACTGGAACAATACCCTGGACTTTCCTCCATCATCACCCCATTCCACTGCACTTTCCCCTCAATTTGTTAGCATTACAATAAACACCCTTGAACACAACTTGACTACTAGTATTTTATGTATTGAAAATGTGTATTTATGGAAACAGTCACATCCCTTGCAAATTAACTGTACAATGTTCTCACATAAGACCTGTAGCTGTGTTTAGTCAGCACATCAGTACACAGTTGTTCTATCACCAACATCTGTAAAATGATAAACCATAGGTGACAGTGAGTTGAGATAAAAAGGAAGTTAATGCCATCATGCTACAGCCTCACAGAATACACCAATAGCCATAGAAATGTGCAGTTGCACTGTTTCACCTGTCTGTCAATGGAAGTACTGATGGATAACTGATGTTCTGTTGTCCTTATCCTCAGCCTCTTCATCCTCACTGTCCTCAGGGGCATCTCCAGTCTACAGAAAAGGTACATGGCGTCCGAGGGCCAGGTTGTGCATCATGCAGAATGCCACTACTATCTGGCAGACCTTCTCGGGTGAGTAGCACAGGGATCCACCTGTCAGATGGAGGCACCTGAACCTGGCCTTCAGGATCCCAAAGGTCCTCTATATGATCTGTCTGGTTCGCCCATGTGCCTCATTATTATGTTCATCAGCCCCTGTCCTGGCATTCCTCACAGGGGTTATCAGCCACAATAGGTTTGGGTAGCCAGAGTCACCTTCAATTATTGAGGGAGCACATGTAGCCTCACACAATCCTATGGGGTTAACACCAGAAGGCATACACTAACATACATTTGGTGGGTACAAAGGCTCACCTATTAGCCACACCCTGTGCCTCTTTAGTTGAGCCATCACATTTCGGATGCTGCTATTCCTCAGAACAAAGGCATCATGCACCAACACAGGATACCTAGCATTGACATGGGAGATGTACTGGTCCTCCAGGCACACCATCTGCACATTCAGTGAGTGGAAACTCTTACGATTCCTGTACACCTGTTAATTCGGGCGGGGGAAACAAACGCAATATGTGTCCCGTCAATCGCCCCAATAATATTGGGGATATGTCCCATTGCATAGAATCCAGCCTTCACAGTGGCCAATTCTTCCACCTGGGGGAAAGAAATGTAGCTGCACATGTTTTTTACCAGGGCAGACAACACTCTTGCCCGCACGATTAAGAACACTGGTTGTGACATTCCTGCTGCCAAGCCCAATGTCACTTGGAAGGAACCATTTGCCAAGAAATGGAGCACTGATAGCACTTGCCAGTTGGATGACGGATAGATGAGATCAGGTCTGGCTCCAATTGGGCACACAGCTCTGTGATTGTGGCCCTGTCCATTCTATAGGTGAGGATAATGTGCCTGTCCTCCAGTGTAGCTAAGTCCAGCAGGGGTCAGTACACGGGGGTATGTCTCCATCTCCTATTCATCCGCAGCAGTAGGTATCTAAGGGATACAAGAGTGAGTAGGCTGTCACAATTGGAACAATGGAACCACAACTGCAGTCTACATGGTGCACTTATATAATGGGACAGTGTTAATGGCAAGGCATGTGCCAATCTAATCTGTGACGCAGTTAATGTCCATATGACTGTTTCCCCCCCTGAAATGCCGACCGCCTGTGCTGAATGTAGAGACAGGTGGAAGTGAGGTAATTCCGCCGACGTTGGGCGTCGTGGCAGAAGGCGGTCTTGCACCACAGTGCAATTCCTCTTTGGATAATATGGGGCTCTATGGAGTACAGGGGCCAATGGGGATCTGCACCGGCCTTGACGGTGTACACCGCCGCGGACGTGACTGCCATTTTCTATCTGATTCCTCACTTGTTTCCTGACCTTCACCAGGAGAACACCTACACTCCGTGTGCTGCTGTGACCTGTATCTGGAACATACCGTGGCCCGCATGACTGGGGAAAGGGCCTCTGCCTTCACTTTGGAGGAGTTGGAGAAACTTGTGGATGGGGGTCGTACCCCCATATGGACTGCTCTATGGGCCTCCAGACCAACAGGTGAGTAAACTTTGGGAACGATGCATGTGGGAAGAATGCATGGAGATGTGTGGGCAAGCATCGTGTAAAGGAGTGGTGGGGGGAATGTCTTGTGGTGGTGTACGTGGTGTGCGCTGGGCGATATGTCTGGCAATGATGATGGAAACGGGTATGGTGGGCCATTTGTGTGACAGGCTGGACTGTTTGTTTAATGGTGTTTTCCTGCCTGTATTGCCTCTGCAGGTCAGCGCCCATCCAAAGAATGGAATATGGCGTGTCATCGCCAAGGACATGCGGGCCCTGGGGGTCTATGGCAGGCGGAGCACCCCACTGTTGGAAACAGTGGGAGGACCTGAGATACTGGGCACCGGAAGACTGCGGAGGCCCAGCTGGGGATGGCCTCCCAACGAGGAATGGGTGCCCGTCAGACCCTTACCTCCCTGATGTCCCGCATACCAGCAGTTACCTACCCTGAGCTTGATGGGCGCTCGAGGGAATCACAGCAGCCACAACGGGGTGAGTGCAGTGGGTATCATTACATATTTTGTCAGGTGAGGTGGGATCCGGTTGGTGGATGTGTGTTAGTGGGTGCCCATAAGGCCGGGCCAGACATTGCAGCGTGAGTCATCTCAGGGTAATGGGTGTATGGTAAATACAGGTAACCTATCTTGTTATCAGTCCTTTTCAGGCAGGGCATTGTGGGTCCCAGGACTAATGCAGTTGGCAATGTGTGGTCCTCATCTTGCCTTAGCAACTAGCCATATCACTAGTAGTGCAATGCATAGTGCTTAAGCCTGTTCCCTGTGTGTGACGGTGCTGTATATGCCAACTGTGGTGTTGGTGCAGTCATTGACCTAGTGTATCCTTTGTCTCTCTCCCCCCTTTTTTGTTTTGTCATCCTGTCCTTGTGTGCATTAGCATCATCTGGCAGAGGAGCAGGGGACCAGCGACAGCGGGAGCTGCATCCCACAGGACCCAGGACGCAGAGTCCACCGACACCGAGGGAACCAGTGGGACAGAGGGTGAGGGTAGCACCACAGCGGAGACCAGAGGTGACAAAGCAGACTCAGATACCTCCTCCGATGGAAGCTCCCTGGTGGTGGCATACACCCTATCTGTCCCCCCTCCTAAAGGACGCAAACACAAACACACACACCCAACAGCCATCCACCTCACATCAGCATACAGCGCATGCACATGCACCCAAATCCAGCAGACATACACCTCCTACAACTACTCCCTCTACCTCCACTCCCATCACTCCTCCCTCCTCCCGCTCCACCTTCCCTAAAAAAGCTTTTCCTTGCCCAACTTGACCTCTTCCCTCTCCCTCCCCCCCCCGTCCTGCCCATATGAGCAGGGTACCAAAGACCCAGCCCAGCACCACCCACCCACTCGTGGTGGCAAGGATACCACACCTTCAGGCAAGAAGGGGAAGGAGCCTGCACCTCCAGGCAAGAAAGGGAAGGAGCCTGCGCCTCCAGGCAAGAAGGGAAAGGCGCCTGCACCTCCAGGCAAGAAGGGGAAGGATTCTGCACCTCCAGGTAAGAAGGGTAAACAGCCTGCACCTCCATCCAAGAAGGGGAAGAAGCCATCCACCCCTGCCAGGAAGGGTAAGGAATCTACATCCCATGTCATGGAGTGGACAAAGCCCTCTACTCCGTTGGAGGCTGTCATGACACCTCCACCCCCACCAGCGGTCACGGGGCCTCCACCGCCATCTGAAGAGACATGGTCACTTGAGACTGCTGTGCGAGGGGCGCCCTCCAGATCCAGTGGGCAAGTCACCCACCTGAGAGACTGTGGCCTTGCACTCCCCAGGGCAGAGCAATGGGCATGTAGCCCCCTCCAGAACCAGTGGGCTTGTTCGCAAATGCAGCTGAGGTGGCAATGGGCATGGAGCCCCCTCCAGGACCAGTGGGCTTGTTCCCGAATCCAGCTGAGGTGCCCTCCATGGTCAGAGGTACAGGTGAGTCCGGGTTTGGGGGCACTGTGTGTGTAATGGATGGAGTGGATTGCTCTGATGTGCGTTCCTGTGAGCAAGGATAGGGCTTGGTGCATGGAATGCTGCGTGCTACTGTCCTGCATGTCTGGGTGTACTGTCGGTCCTATGTCTAACAATCAGCCAGCTATTGCCATCGTGCAGGTGCCTGACCTCTGTGTTTCTTCTCTGTGTCTCCCTACTAGGTCAGTGCCCACCAGAAGAGGGCACATTGGCATGCCACCGCCAAGGAGGTACGGAACCTGGGGGTCTACAACCGGCAGGGCACCCACTGTTGGAAGAGGTGGAAGGACCACCTGCGGCGCTGGGCGCGGAAGATCAGTGAGGTCCACTGGGGAAGTCCTCCCAACGTGGTAGTGGTGCCCATCGGGCACTGACCCCCTTAATACAAAGGATCCTGGCGGTGGCGTACCCAGACCTGGATGGGCACTTGAAGGCTGCACAGCAGTCACAAGGGGGTGAGTACTCACAGCCAATACTTCAGCCTGGAAGGATGAGTGTGTGTGCGATAGTGCTCATGGGGCTTAGAGCAGGGTTTTGACTGGTGTCCAGCTACTGTCTGCTCCCCAAAGGGTGTAGGGGTGTCCCTGTCAGGTTTCACCTACCTCAGCTTCAATGCAATGACAGGATATGGGTGTAGGTCTGTATACTGCTCAGTAGTCAGGGCCATGGGCCTAGTGCACGGTGCTGCCTGTTGGGTGTGTCTTCTGGGTAGGTGCATGTCTGGCCATTGTGTATCAGCATTCAGCTACTTACAAGTGTCTCTCCTGTTTTGTCTCCCCATCCCTGTTCTCTTTTGTGTGTCTGGTACAGCATCAACATCAGGCGAGGGAGCTGAGGCACCGGCTACTGGGGAGACAGCGGCCCATGGATCCTCGGAGGCAGAGACAACGGACGCCCGGGGAACCAGTGGGTGGGAGGGCGAGGGGACTTCCACGGGGGAGGCTACTACCACCGGTGGTAGTGACTCTGAAACCTCCTCCGATGGGGGTCATCCGGCGGTGGTGGACACTAGTGGACAAATCACGACCGTGAGATCTTCCGCCACCACCCATACCATCAGTGCCCTCCCTACTGCTCCCCACCGAGTTGGCCATGCCCACCCACCCACCCAGAAAGGTGGGTGTCTCCTTCGCCCCAGGCACCCCCTCCCCTGCCCCAGTCAGCCCTGCTGCCCTCACAGAGGAGGCAATTGACCTCCTGAGAACCATCTCTGTAGGGCAGACAACCATCGTCAATGCCATCCAGGGGCTAGCATCAGAGGTGCAGCAGACTAATGCCTATCTGGATGGCATTCACGGTGCCATGTTTGCCCCACAGAGATCTTTTCAGGCTCTGGCCTCCTCTTGGACGGCAGCTAGTTTCCCTGGCCATTCCGTCCCCCCTCCAACCTCCTCTACCCCTTTTAGCACCTCACTCCCTTCACCCGTCCAAGGCACACATTCAGACACGCAGTCAAGCACTTCAACACACAAAAAACACACTTCCAAACACAAGCACCACACCTCCCACCACAAGCATTCACACAGCCAACATACACCTGCACACACAACAATGTCCACTTCCCCCAGTGTGCCCGCCTCTTCCGCCTCCTTGTCTGTCCCCTCTACATGCACACCCCCATGCCTTGCACTGTCACTCACTATTACTGCTCCTCTTCCTGCACTCACCACAATAGCAGACAGCCATACATGCACCCCATACACCACACCTGCACTCACCACCTCCACTGTAGTTGACACATGCAGCACACTCACCCGACTTGCAGACGCCCACCCAACATACATCCACACTAGCTGTCTGTCTTCTCCCACTGTGTCCACCCCCACCTCCCAAAACACTCAAACACAGCAAGACACCCACCCATCAGACATCCACCACACCACAGCATACTGAGCAGTCACCGGCACCCACTGCACGCACACCTACACCCCATACATTAACTCCCTCTGCCTCCACTCCCTCGCCCTCATCCACGGCCACCCCAATTGCTCCCAAGAAACTTTTCCTCTCCTGTGTAGACCTGTTTGAACCCACTGGTCCACCCTGTCTTGTCCCCAAATGTGCCCACCTCCTTGCCTTTTCCGCTCCTTCCACATGGCAGACCACCCCGGTCCATCCTTCCCATTCCTGTGCCCCTTCTCCACTTAAGAAGAAGGCCCGCTCTGAGCCTAAGGCATCCAGCTCTGCCTGTGCCAAACAGCCCTGATCCCCTTCTAAGGAGAAGCCCACCCCCCCAACCTCCTCACGCAAGTCAAAGTAGCACCCCCGTCGTAAATCCCCATCCCCATTCCGTGAGGTGCCTGGATCCCCCTATGGTGCCCTGTTGTGTGGAGTACCCAGCCCTTGTGGGAGTCAGGTGTGGCCAATTGCGTCCAAGGAAAATTGACTTTTTATGGACTGGCCATTGGCCCTGTTTTCATCATTTCGCTCAGTGAGCTTCATAATAAAGTTTTGGTGTGGCCTGTGTTTGGGCTGCACGCAGTTCCACCCTGGTGTTTGTTTAAATAATTTATGGCTGTGGTGCTATTGTATGTCCTATTACCAAGTTGCAGTGGCCTTCAGTCAGGTACGTCCCTCTTGGTGTGGGGTGTCTGACTATTGCTGCTGGGTAGGGTTGTGGGGGCTTTGCGGGGTGAGTGGGTATGTAACTTTGCCCTTTCCTCCCTTGTTTTGTAGGTTGCAGTACTTACTGTTGTCGTCTTTGTCAGCGGTCTTGGTCGTGTAGATATATGGCAAGCATGGCATGATCTGCAGCTCTCTGTCCATTGCTGCCGCTGCACGTTTTGTTGAGCTCCAGTGAGTGTTTCCTTCTATTTGTTTTTCTCGCCTCGGAACTGGCGGCGGAATGGTGGTTCATAATTTGATGGGCGGGTTGGGCCTTTCCGATGGCCTGTGGGCGGCCTCTGCCGTCATCAGCGGGAATCCTTTCCAGGCGGTGGTTGGTGCGCCGGATGCGTGAGTTTAGTTTGGTTCATTATTTGGCGTTCCGGACCGCTTTTCTGTTGGTGGTTTCTGCCACCACCGCCGGCGGTGCGGAACAGGCCGCCATGTTCATAATGAGGGCCTTAATTCAATGTGTTAAAGCCGAAAAGGGCTTTATTTTATCTGCCCCCTGCCTAAAATATCCTCTTTTTCAATGTAAGTCAATGAATTAAATCAATTCCCCAGATTTTATTTCAAAATCTCCTTCTTACCAAATTCAAAATTTTGGCAGGTATGGTATCTTGGATCATGGAGGGCAGGAAGAATGTGGTAGGGACATGCACTCGGATAAAACAGGGCAGGAGGGAGATGGGCAGGGGCACCAAACTGACCTTTCAGGGTAAGCGTCAGAGGTTGCAGCAGCACAATACACACAGGGCAAGCCGGACAGCAGTGTAGCATAACAGACCATGGAAAGCAATAGAGAGGGGATCGAGCCATACGAATGGACAACAGAGAACAAAGGGGAAAGAGGCAAGGACAGCTAGCTGATTATATCGGACAGACAGGTGGGACAATTGTGGCATACCATACCATGAAGGGCAGGAGGTAGTGGGCAGTGGCAGCACATTTGGCCATGTAGGGCAGGAGGAAGGGGGCTGGAGCAATTACTCAAACAACAGACGATAGGGTAGGTGGATGGGGCAGCAAGCTAACTGTTCAGGACAGGCGGGAAGGGCAGTGGAACAACATCAGCCACACAGGTTTATAATGAGGGAGGAGGGACATGGACTTGGACAGTTGATGGCAAGGAGGGGGTAGGGCAGAAGCTGCAAGCTTGGGTGGGGCAGCACCAACAATGTCAGGCGAGGCCCCTTGTCCAACCCCCCAACCCCTGAAACATGCATTGCAATGGCAACTTAGTTAATGGTAAAAAACCCTAGAAATTCACTGAAGAAATCAAAGGTTACAGGGACGTTATAGTTAGGAAACAGAATAAAAGAAATCTTAGAAATTCACTAAAAAAGGTTATGGGGACGTTATAGTTCAGATTTTACACACACAAAATCATAGAAATTCAGCTGTTATAGTTATTTCAAGTGACTATAATTTGTGCCCTAATGTAACTATAACTTGCACCCTCGCTATGCACTGCTAATTACCCCAGTTATTACATCACTCATGACATCTTCTTTGACATCATTGATAATATCACTGTAACATTTGCAGTAAAGTTTTTTATGAGAAAACTGTGTATAGCGAGGGCGCAAGTTATATTTATAGCACTCCTAGGCCTGGTGGAGCGGTCGCAGAGGAAATTAAGAAAAAAATGGGTGCCTGAACATTTTAAAAAATCAACATCCCTACAATGGGTCAGTGCACAGGGGCCAGCAGAAGTCATTTTCAAAGGGGGTGGGGGATGTGGTCCCCCAACCCAAGCTTATTCATGCCACCATCCCACGGGGCCCCATTAACATAAAAGGTGAGGGGGCAATGGGTCCACCTTCCCAATCCTTTACAAGCCCTGACAGCCCCGGAGGACCCAATCCCATGGAGCATTATCATTTTCACAGGGAAGTAGATGTGCAGCCCCTCTCCCCCTTCCTTTCGATACCTCTGGACCCCATCCTCCAGGGCTGTATTTTTTTAAAGGGTGTGGGTCACATGACCACCCTCCCTCAGCCTGTTCAGGCCCCAGGGACCCATCCTTCAAGGCTAAACTTATTTAAAATGGTAAGGCAGTCCATGCACCCCTCCCTGAGCTGACATCTGTCCAAGGGATCCCATCCAAGAGGACCCCATACGTAACAGTGGAGCCCATCTTCGGGGTTGTATGCAAGACTTGGCAGCAGGTGCTGTTTGATGAATCTTCACAAAACTTTAAAAAAAAATCCTACTTGCAAAGTTTTGGGGTGATTCAACAAGCACGGTATGAGAAAAATGGGAGGTCCCAAACATCAGTTTCCACATTCATTGTTCCACAGGAAGCTTGAACAGCAATACTGAAAAAAACTGTTAAACGGAATGACACAGAATGATCACTTGCACCAACCGTGGGGTTGGTGCAAGTGATTTTCAAAGGGTGGGGACATGCGGCCCCCCTGCCTAAGCCTATTCAGCTCCCACATAGGAGCTACTCATTTATCATTCACTACTCTTTGAAGGAACTCCCCATAATGCCCTGCAAGGGATCTTTGTACTTTATTTTTAGCTTTGTGATGACCTTAGAAGGAACAAGAGCCCCACAAATAATGTTATTAATGCTACTGGGGACTACAAGGAGTGCAGCAGACCCCATAAATATATACAAAAGTAAATCCCCTTGGTCATTAAATCCATGATCCCAGGTAAGCCTGAATGGCACTAGCCAATCCTATGCTTTAACACATGCTGTAAACTTGGCAAATGCTTTGTCACTTTCCTGCTCAGTGTGAATGGCATAGTGCTACTCCTATGCTTGAAACCTCTGCCAGAAAAACAGACATTTGAGGTGAGCAGATTCAAAGTGTTAGTGGTGTTGTAGGGTGCACTCTCCAACTAAACCTTGTGAACTACCCAGAGTTCCCTGATTTTTGTATATATATTTTTGCAGTACTCGTGGTATTACTTCGTGTACTCAAAGTGCAGTTTGTGAATAGGCCCTCAAGTTTTTAGATTGGCCTGTAATTAAATTGACTCCACAGTATTTACTACGGACATCACTAAGATAAGTAGATGTGAAGGTTAGAATAATAAATCTAAACTTTGTATGCTTTCCATAATGATATGTTGATACTCAATGTTCTGATGTTGAAATATGTGCAGGTTGATTTAGGTATACAACCCAGTAGATCAAAGTGTAGATATGCGGAGAATATGACAGCAAACCTGCCCCAGATATCTCAGCTCTCTATCTCATAAACATTGTATCATTCTGTATTTACATACAGCCAGAGGGCATGGCAAGTTATTCTTTCTTCAAGTTACTCCTTGTGGCCCCCCTTCCTCTTAGGTGTTTTCATTTTCTCTCTTAAGAATAAGCAACAGTTTAGCCATTTTTAGGATAGGAGCTGCAACTCTAAATACAATATTTTGCTACGCCAACAAGTCTGTTGCAAAACTGAGAGTGACTTGGTGAGTTTATTCACTAATTCTCTCATCATGAATGTACTCAGTGACTCATCCATGATCTCATGCGTCCATTCCTCTAGCCATTTACTCATTCGTGCATTTGCAGACTTGCTCCTGCACAATAACATGTGTGTGTGTGTGTGTGTGTGTACGTGTGTGTGTATTCAATGAACAAACCAATTGGTAAAGCTTAGTTAGAATTAAGAAAACTTATTTTCCCTGTACAAAGCAAGTTTAGACTACACAAACTTTAAAAAACTCTAAAGTTATAGGTATAACTTTCATTTACAATTTATCTGCCACCTTCCAATTATTTTAAGTAGTGGACCTTGTTACGCACTCGTTTCAGCTTGCCAACCAGACAGCACTAACTATAACCCACTCCTCTAGCATACACTGTGTTGGGATAATGCAATTTGAGAAGTTCTAAGTCTTAGGACTCTAAGTACTTTACCACTGCTGACCAAATGCTAAAGTGCATGGGTTTCTCCTCTAAAAATGGAAACATTTGTCTATCCACAATAGGCATATTTTGATTTACTTGTAAGTCCCTTATAAAGTGATATACCATATTCCCAGGGTGAGTAAATTAAATGCTACTAGTGGTCCTGTAGCACTGCTTGTGACACCCACACAAGTAGTTCTTTAAGTAGGCGCAGGCCTGCCACTGCAGAGGCTGTATGAGCAGTTTTACTGCAATTTCAACTTGGCATTTAAAACCATTTGCCAAGCCTTACTTATTACACCTGAGTCACCTATAAGGTATGTCCTAGGTAGTGCATAGAGCAGGGTGCTGTGTAAGTAAAAGGTAGGGGAAGCAATTTTGAGTTTTGCATGTCCAAGTAGTGAAAAACACCCACATTTGATTTTCACTACTGTGAGGCCTACTCCTCATAGGTTAACATTGGAAGTTCCTTATTATACTTTTAAGCTGTAATTGCGGATTGAGAAGGTGTAGCTATATCGTGTTTCATATCACTGGAATGGTAATGATAAATTCTCTTAACTGGTAATGTCAGATTTAATATTACTATTTCAGAAATGCCACATTTAGAAAGTAGACCTTTCTTTGCTCTGACAGAGCTGTGCCCCTGCAGGATGCCTCCAATACATGTCTGGGGTGGGATGGCAGTTACACTTTGTGTATTCCCTCTAGACAGCCACACAAACATGAAGATTAGGTGTATCTGAGCACTCACTTGCATTCTGATGGCTCTTCCTGGACAGGAAACCCTTATACCTGAATAGGCACTCCCTTCCCCCACACAAAAGGCTGGTTACCCCCTACTGATAGGCTGCAGCCAGGGCTAAGAAGAAAGGGCATGTGTGCACTTCAAAGACTCTTCTTTGATGTCATCCCACTTCAAAGGTACAACTGGGTATAAGTATTGGGTCTCTGACCACACCAAATCAGACACGCCTGGACCTACAACTAGACTCTGTCAGAAGAGGTCTGTGCTATGCAACATCAAGACTGTTACTCTGCTAGACTGCCAACCTGAAAATAATGTTTTTCTGTTCTGCTGCCCTGGTATCTGCTGCTCTCTGACCCTTCTGAGGGAGAGCGGGACTCTGCCTTGCAACTGAAGTGATCTCCAAGGGCTTGCTGGCTTGCCTCCTGTTGCTTGAGACTCAGAAAAACCAAAGCCTCTACACCTGTTCCTGGTTCACTGGAAGTAGACCCAGATACTTGCAGCAGAGAAATAGGAACATCTCCAGTCTGTTTGGAGCAGAACCAGTGCATCAACCTTGTTGCAGGAGTAGAACCAGTGCATGATTGCAGGATCAACACAAGTTAAGAGCCCCGATGATCGTAACCACCCATCACCATCACAGCAGTCTGGAGAGATCAGAGCATCCCCTCTACTGTGCAGAGAAACCCAGCGCATCGCTCTTCGGAACCAATGCATCACAGCTCAGTGCTTCATCCGTGGAAGCGACGCATTGCCACCACTGTGTAAAGACGATTGACGCATTACCTCAACTACGGGATCAGCATTGATGCATTGCACGATGCATCTTTCACCGGCTCCCTGAATCTCGCTGCTACAACCAGGATCAAGATAGTCTGTTCACTGGGCCTGTGGGATTGTTGGCCCTGACCTACACTCCATCGCGGTCAGCCTGTACCATTGACTTTGCACTTATACAGCGCTCCGAGTTAAACCCAATTGGCACTTTTTGCTTCTAGTCACTAGAACTCTTTTTATTCTTTAAGAAATGATAACTCAACTTCTACTCATTGGATTTTTGTCGTTTGGTCTTTATTTATTTATAAAATCATACACTATTTTTCTAACCTGGTGTGGAATCTTTTTGTGGTGTTTTCATTGTGTTACTGTGTGAGTGTGTTGCACAAATAATTTACACATTGCCTCTTAAATAAGCCTGACTGCTTTGCGCCAAGCTAAAAGCGGATGAGCACAGGTTATCTTTTAGTGTGTATCTGGCTTACCCAGACTAAGGTGGTGGTCCCTCCTTGGACTGGGAACAGACCCATGCCAACTACAGACCCCATTTCTAGCAGGAGTGGATGGGCATAGAGTGGAGTAGAGTGTCATGGAGTGGAACAGAGTGTAGTAGACTGTTGTAGATTGGAGTTGCACACAGTGGAGTAGAGTGTGGGAGAGTTGAGTGGCACAGAGCAGAGTATAGTACAGTGGCATACAGTGGGATAAAGTGTAGTAGCGTGAAGTATAGTGGAGTGGAGTACAATTGAGTGGGATAGTGTAGAGTGCAGAAAAGTGTCACAGAGTGGAGTGTTGTAGACTATAGTGGCGTGGAGTGCAGTAGAGTGGAGTGGCACAGCATACAGTCAAGTTAAGTGTCATAAATTTGAGTAATGTGCTGTACATTAGAGTGTAATGTGGTGTCCTACTGTATTGGAAAATGATGTAGACTACAGTAGAATTGAGAGGTATACATTCTAGTTGATTTTTGTGACAGGAATCGTTTATAGTTTAGTGCAGCGTTGTAGAGTATGGTAAAGTGGATTGGCATACAGTGTTATAGAGTACAATGGCACTGAGTGGCGTAGAGTGAAGTGGAGTAGTGGAGTAGTGGAGTACAGTGAAGTACTGTGCCCGAGTAGAGTGGGGTGCAGTGGCCTACAAGAGCTGTGTACAGTGTTGTATAGTGGACTAGAGTTTCACAGAGTAGAGTGGAGTCAAGTGTTTACAGTGGAATACAGAATAGTGCAATGTTGTACAGTGGAGTGAAGTGGGATAGACAGGAGTAAAGTGTCGGAGAGTGGCATACAGTATGGTAGAGCATTGTAAAGTGGAGTTGCATAGAGTATAGTAGTGTGTGAAACAGTAGAGCTGTGTAGAGTGGATTGTTGTATAGTAGCATAGAGTGAGGTAGTCTTGTACAGTGAGTAGATTTGAGTGGAGCGGTGTAACATAGTGTTGAGTAAAGCACAATAGTGTATTGGTGTGTCGTAGAGAAGAGTGGCATGGAGTTTACTAGTGTAGAATAGGTCGTAAACTATTATAAATAGGAGGGGGGTGTACAGTAGAGCTGAGTGCTGCGTCGTATATACAAAGTGTTATATAGTGGAATAGAGTGTTGTACATTGGAGTGTATGGGCATAGAGTGGAATATAGAGTTGGACAGTGGAGTTTACGGAGATATAATGGAGTGGAGTTTCATGAAATATGGTAGACTTTTATAGAGCAGAGTTATATAGCATGGAGGAGAGTGTCATACAATGGAGCGGCATTGAGTGGAGTGGCTTAGACTGTAGTGATGTAGAGTGGATAACCATAACATGTATTTTCATACAGTGGAATAGTGTACAGTGGGATACTGTACAATTTGGTGTAGAAGTTGGAGTGGCATAGAGTTGAATAGCATAGAGTGGAGTGGTGTACAGTCAAGTGGCGTAGAGATGAGTAGGATTCAGTAGATTAGTGTAGAGTGGGGTGGCATACATTGAAGTGGTGTAGCGTAGAGCCAAGGAAGCTGTTATAAATTTGAATAGTGTCTCATACAGTAGAGTGCTGTGTTGTATAGTGTTTGAAACTGTCGTAGAGTGGAGTAGAGTGTTGTACAATACAGTGTACAGGAATAAAGGCAACTGCAAATTTGGACAGTGGAGTGTACAGGGATAGAGTGGAGTAGAGTCTAGTAGAGTGGCACATAGTGTGATACAGTTGTGTAGAGTGGAGATATACAGAGTGAAGGACATTTCACTGGAGACGTGTAGAGTGGAGTAGTGCACACTGGGATGGCGTAGAGTGGAATATCATACAGTGGAGTGTCATAAAGTGGAATAGTATAGAGTGGAGTAGTGTAGGATGGTGTGGGGCACAGTTGAGTGGCATAAAGTGTAATAGCATATAGTAGCGTACAATGGAGTGATGTACAGTGAAGTAGTTTATGCTGGAGTGGTGTACTGTGGGGTGGAGTAGAGCATAATAGCATACAGAGGAGTGGAGTGCAATGGAGTGGGGTAGAGTGGAATACCATACAGTAGAGAGGCAAAGTTGCATAGTGTAATATTGTAGAATGGAGTGACGTAGCGTGGAATAGCGTAGAGTGGAGTACAGAGGAATGGTGTGGAGGAGTCAACTAGGCAAATAGCATAGAGTGGAATAGCTTAGAGTAGAACAGTGTAGAGTGTAGCCGCATACAATGGGTTGGTGTAGACTGGAGTAGTGTACAGTGAAGTAGAGTAAAGTAGCATGTAGTATAGTAGTGTAAAGTAGAGTGGAGTCCAGTGGACTAGTATTGAATAGAGTGGCGTAGACTGGAGAGGTGTAGACTGGAGTGACGTAGAATGGAGTAGCCTATAATGGAGTGTCATACAATGGAACAGCGTGGGGTGGAATGGTGTACAGTAGAGTGGAATATACTGGAATAGCGTATAGTGGAGTAGCATACAGTGCAGTGGCATACATTGAATTTGTGTAGACTGGAGTGGTACACGCTGGAATGGGGTAGAGTGTAATGACATACAGTGGAGTGAGGTACAAAGGAGTGGCGTCCAATGAGGTAGAATGGAGTGTCATACACTGGAGTGCCATAGAGTGGAATAGCATACAGTGGACGGTATACATTGGAATAGCATGCAGTGGAGTTGTAAACAGTGGAATTGGACAGAATGGAATGGCATATACTGGAGTAGCGTATAACGGAGTGGCATACTGTGAAGTGGCGTACACTGAAGAGGCGTAGAGTGCAGTTGCATATAGTTAATAGCATAAGAGTGGACTGGTGTAAAGTGGCGCTGTGTATAGTATACCAGTGTAGAGTGGAGTGGCGTAGAACAGAGTATTGTACAGTGGGGTGGCATAGAATGCAAAAGTCTGTAGGGGAGTAGCATACAGTGGAGTGGTGTATAATGGAGTAGTGCAGACTGGAGTGGCATACAATGGTTTGGGGTAGAGTGTAGTAGCATACCATAGAGTGGCATATAACCGAACAGCATGGGATGAAGTAGCATAGAGTGGAGTGCCAAACAATGGAGTGGCAAATCGAGGAGTAGCATACAGTAGAGTGGCATACAGTGGAATTAATAGAGTCTAGTGGTGTGCAGTAGAATGGTGTAAAGTGGAATAGCATATAGTTAAGTAGCATCCAGTGGAATGGCGAACAGTGGATTGACATAGACTGGAGTGGCATACAGTGGTGTTGTATACAGTGTAATAGCATAGAGTGGAGTGTTGTAAAGTGAAAAGCGTATTAAATAAGTTTACGTGGAGAAGTGTGGCACAATGGTTAGAGAGGCAGACCCTGATGCAGAGATCTGGCCCAGGACCAGGATTCAATTCCCACCTCGGCGGGTCTTCGCCTCAATTACCTTGGACCAGCTAATTCTTGCCTCGGTGCCTAATCTAATTAATGGGTCCCACTCTGTAACTCTGGGAAATAGCTTGCTTAATCTCCACAATGGCCCTCACAGCGCTTGGATGCCTGGCTTCACCCTGGGGCTGTCCAGGAGTCGGTGCCTCACAGGGAAAAGCCAGGAGATGTTCCACAATGGTATGCGTACAGTGCCTTGAGACCTTAATGGGTGAGTAGTGCGCTATACAAGTGCGAAGTTCTAGTTCTATGACCATGTACTGCGGTAGTTTGAAAATGTTTTGTGATATTCTGCGAAAGTACAGTGGTAAGAGGTATCACTAAGTTAAAATGCCTTTTAACTTACAAAATACTTACCCTACTTAACTGCAGTACTGAAAAAACATAATCTCTGCACCATAATGTATAATCCTGCCAAATTTCATGTAAATCCATTCAGCCGTTTTTGCGAAGTCTATGGAAAATGCATTGGTGGAATAATGCATTTTGGGAGCCCCTATTATCTTTGCACTCCCTTAAGGATTCACCAGAACAATATACATCATCTCAAAAGGTAGAAAATGCCTATTTAAAATATATCAATACATTTATCTGCCTATTATCATTTAAATGGTGTAGGTCTGAAAGGTTTTGTGATGATTCGTCAAACAGGTGGAACGTTCTTAGGGAGCTAATCAGCAGTGGACACACAAATGTCAAGGGGGGTCAGAGGGACGATGAGGGAAAAAAATGTAAAAAACAAAAAAGAACCCCAAACTTACCTTTCCTGCTATTCCTGACGAATCCTGCCGCCTCGCTTGTGGTTCTTCTTGTTGTGGTGTCCCAGCATTCACTGGGACACCAGCACAGGTTTCACAGCAATCCTGGCACTGCTTTCATGGTAACCTAGCATGGACTGTCATTCAGACACAACCGTAGGGTCTGTGCAGTTTCTCCAACCCAACTGTGTAGCACAGCTGGGCTGGAGAAACCTAAGTGCGCATGTGAGTTTGGCCGGCCTGAGACAGCTGACCAAACACACATGTGCACTTAGGTGCACTCTCTCCTCCTCCCACCTCCCACCTCCCACCTCCCATGGCCAAGCCCCGCCCCTCCCTGCACTGCTGGCTGAGCAGAGTAAGCAGATGAAAAATAAAACAATGATCTAACTATTGTTTTATTTTTCATCACCTGGCTCTTGGCCAGGAGGATGACGATCCTCCGCCATTGCAGAGGAACTGCCCCTGGAGCTAATATCCAAGCAATTCCTATCTTTGGGAAAACTAACTATAAGTACATAGTGGCAGTCAGATTTAACCCCTTCCATGCTGAGGATGAAACGTGCTGTTCTCAGCCACTGTGGTCATGTGCGGAGGACAGAACTGTTCTGTCTTCTGCACATGCCCAGGAAATCCCTCTGCTGACTGAGAATAGCTTTCCCAGCTCCTGAGGCTGTTTTTGGTTTTCAGTTATATGAACAGTGTGCATGGTGTGCTAACATCATTTCACTTAAAATGTTATGTTATGTTATGTTATGTTATGTTATGTTATGTTATGTTATGTTATGTTATGTTATGTTATGTTATGTTATGTTATTGCGGTTTATATAGCACCAGCTACCCGGAGGCCTCGTAGCGCTGATCAGTTTGAAAAGTTTAGAACATACTGGAGGAATCTCAAACTTCACTGGAGAAGGGGAAGTTAGAAGAATTTAGAATAGCCAGGTTTTAATGGCCATTCAGCTCATTTCACTTTCACTGCCTAGGCAGACAAGAGTGGTATCATTGGAAAAAGGAAAATCTTCCCTTTCCAATGATATGCTCCTCTTGGCACCAGGGAGTGGGGATACATGCAAGCCACACCATCCTGGATTACCCTATGTATGTAGTTTTAAAAAAATGTACAGATTAGCTAGGTTTCCCTAGGTGCCAGCTGAGCTAAGGTCCAAAATCTACAGCTACCACATCAGAAGAAGAGGTCCAGTTTTTGTTGGCAAAATGAACTGCGTCCATGGTGCATTTTGAACCATTTCCTGTCACGGGCACTAGGTCTTAGGTCTATCCATACAAGTGAGGTACCATTTTAATCAGGAGTCTTGACAGAATGCTGGCTGGAAGGAGATTGGGGGTTCTCCGCAGATTCCGGACTTTTTCATAAGAGAAATGTGAGGAAAATGTGTTTTTTTAATCAAAGTGTGTGGTTTGACAGGGATTCTGGGAGCAAAAAAAATGTGAGAGCCACGCAAGTCAGCCCACCCTGGATTCCTCTAGGTGTCTAAGTTTAAAATTGTACAGGTTGGCTAGGTTTACAAAGGTGCCAGCTGAGCTAGGGTTCAAAATCTAGACCTACCCGCATTGGAAAAAGAGGGTCAGTTTTCTTTGAAAAAATGGCTGCATCTATGTTGCACTTTGGGCCATTTCTTGTTGCGGGCACTAGGTCTACCCACACAAGTAAGGTACCATTTTAATCAGCAGGCTTCGGGGAGTGCTGGGTGAAGAAAGTTTGTGACTCCCCAAAGATTCCAGAACGTTTCAACATACAAATGTGAGGAAAATGTTTGAGGTTTTCAAGAGATTCTGGGTGCAAAAATGTGTTAAGAGCCACACAAGTGGGAGTCAATATTCCTTGCCATTTGTAGGAGAAAATAGACACTTTTATCTGGAGTGCTTTTTCCCTACTTTTCTCCAAAAACTAAAAATGTTGCTATATTTTGCCTATTTTCTCTGTCCCCTCCAGGGGAATCCACAAACCCTGGGCACCTTTAGAATCCCCAGGATGTTGTTAAAAAAGGACACAAATGTGGTGTGCATAGCTTATTTGCATAAAATGTTAAGAAGGCATAAGCGTGAACTACCCCAAGTAGCCAGGAAAGGTCTGAGCACTGGGGGGAAGGGCCTAGCAGCGACGGGGTTAATGCAAATTCTTTCTTTGAATTGATTGTATTTGTTATGCATTTGCTTATCGATTTAAATAATCATGTGATCATAAATGTTTCTTTTAGTCGTTTATGTAGTAATGCTAAAACTTTACATATGCAGTTTAGTTATTTTTTGGGCTTCCTTGCTACGTTTATTAAAGTTCTGCTACATGCAAAGCCCAATATGAATGAAAGCCAATCATTGTTGTTATAAAAAATACGACTATTATCTTTTTCCTAAGGGTCAATTATCACATCCTCCTTATAGTAGATTGTGTAGCTCACTGCTAGTTCACTTTACCATTTTGTTGCACAGGAGTACATAACCAAGGTGAGTTTTGTTTGGCTGGTTGGCCAAAGTTTTATTTAGTGAGCCAAATTAGCATGCAGAGAAAACATTTGTAGAATAGGATGTATTCTATGTGTTATGTATTTGTTGACAGATTTCCATTGACATGTTTTCATGTAGCCAATCTGAAAGTTTACATGTGCAGTCTAGTTTATCCTTTGGGCTTCCTTGCTATTTTTGTAGGATTGTGCTACATATGAAGGCCAAAGTGAATGAAAGGTAATTGTTATCGTTATACTAATTGAGATTATGATGTTTTTTCTGGCCGCCAATTATCACGTCCACCAAATAGTAGTTTATTTGGGTCACTGCTAGGTCAACTTTTCGTTTTGTTGCACAGCGTGCATAAGAAAAATGGGTTTTCTTTGCCTTGTTGGAACGGTTTTATTTGTGAGCCAGAGAACATACAAAGAAAGCATATGTAGATTAAGATGTATTTTATTTGTTATATATTTGTTAATGGGCTTCCATTACTCTGAGACCATAAATGGGTCATTCAGTTTTTCATGTAATAAATCTTTACATATGCAGTCTAGTTTATTGTTGGGACTTCCTTGCTACTTTTAGTAGTATTAAGCTACAAGATATCACTAATTTGAAAACCTTTATAACATAAGAACTACATTACCTACTTACCTGCTTACCCAAAAGAATCATATGCATACATTAATATCATATGCTGCCAAATTTCACTCATATGGGACTTGCCATTTTCACACTATGCAAAATATAAAAGTCTATTTAAAATGCATTGGATTTCAAGCCTGATTTGGGACTCCTCTTTTTTCTTTGTAAACCCCTTTTCCAAACACTGCAAATCTTTTAGTACTCTGACAATGAAACGGGGGCAGCAGGCCTTCAACGTTTCGTGGATGTTTGTCAAATGGGTGCAAAGGAATTAACGGACAAACATTTTAAATATCCCTATCTCTGGTTACTCTAACTACGCCTATAGAGTCAGTACCCTCACTTCACTCTACAAATCTACAACACTCTAATCTACGCTATTCATCTGTATTTTACTCCACTGTACGCTACTCCTCTCTACACCACTCAATGTATGGCATTCCACTCTATGGCACTTCATTCCACGCCATGTGCTTGGGCACCACTCTAATGTATGCCACTCCACTGAATGCTATTACACTGTACCCCACACCACTGTAGGCCACTCCAGTATACACCACTCCATTATATGCCAGTCCACGGAACGCTACTCCACTATACACTATAATACTCTATGCCACTCCACTGTACAACAGTTCATTTTGTGCTATTACTCTGTATGCAACTCCACTCTACACCTCTTCAGTGTACGCTACTCCACTGCATACCACGCAGGTTTAGGCTACTTCTTTATATGCTATAGTATTGTACATCATTCCACTCTATGCCACTCTACTGTATGCTGTTCCACTATATGCTACTCCACTGTACGCTACTCCACTCTAAGCCACTTCAATGTATGGCACTCACTATATGCCTCTCTACCCCTTGCCACTGTCTGCCACTTCAGTCTACACCACTATATCATATGCTACTCCAATATGCACTATTACACTCTATGCCACTCCACCGTACAACACTCCACTTTATGCCACTCCACTCTATGCTATTACGCTGAATCTAGCTCCACTCTATTCCTCTTCAATGTATGTCACTTCACTGTGTGCCACTTCTGTATATTCTACTCCAGTATATGCTATTCCACTCTACCCAATTTCACTGGATGCCACTCCACTGTATGCTGTTCCACAGTATGCCTCTTTACTGTATGCTACTCCACTCTGCGTCACTCCAGTGTATTCCACTCTACTCTACCACTCTGCATCACTCCAGTGTATTCTCCTCCATTCTACCCCACTCCATCTATGCTATTCCACTGGACATCACTCCACTGTACGCCACTCCACTGTATGATATTACACTCTACCTCATTCCAGTGTATGCCACTCCAGTTTACCACATTTCATTGTACACCGCTGCACAGCTACTCAACTATAGGCTATTCCAGTCTACAATACTTTACTGTGCACCACTCCACGCTAGACTGTTTCACTGTATGCCACTCCAGTATACGCTACTCCACTCTATGTCACACCATTCTACACAATTCCACCCTACGCCACTCCATTTTACACTTGTCCATTAGATGCCACTCCACTCTACACCACTCCGCTTTATGCTGTACAGTACTCCAGTCTTCACCACCCCAGTGTATGCCACTCCACTCTACTCTATACTACTCATTCTACTCTATGCTTTTGGACTCTACGCTATTCTACTCTATGACACTCCTCTGTACTCCACTCTATGCTATTTCACTAATGCCACTCCATTCTACGCTATTACATTGTACACAACTTCAATCTTTGCCTCTCTACTGTATAGTATTCCACTCTGTCCCACTCCACTGTGCCCCAATCCACTGTATGCTATTACACTCTACCCCACCCTACAATACAACACTTTAAAATAATCCTCTTCTCTGTACACCACTCCACTGCATGCTACACTATATGCTATTACACTTTATGCCACTCCACTGATTGCCACTAGACTACACACTTTTACAGTCTACACCACTCTAATGTATGCCACTCTAGTTTGGACTACTACACTTTACAAAACTATACTACACTCTGTGCCACTCTACTAAACTCTACTCCACTCACTACTCTGTCTGAATTTGCGCTCAACTCTATGCCCGTACACTTTATTGCATAAAACTCTACTCCACTCTACGAAAGTTTCCAACACTGTACAACACAGCACTCCACTCTACTGTATGAGACACTACTCTAATTTATAACAGTTTCCATGACTCTACGCTACACTACTTCAATGTATGCCACCCCACTCTACACTAATCCACTTAACCCTACTCCACTGTATGCCACTTTACTGTACACCACTCCATGCTATTCAACTCTATGCCAATCCACTCTCCTACACCAAATTGTTCAGTATCCCACTGTAGGTTATTCCACTGTTTGAAAATACACTTTTTGGTAATCCACTCTACACCAATACAGTGTAAGCCACTCCACTCTATGCCGCGCCATTGTATGACACTCTCCTCCCTGCTATATAACTCCGCTTTAAAGAAATCTACCACATTTCATGACACTTGATGACATTCTACTCCACCACATCCCCATGCACTCCACTGTCCAACTCTATACTCCACTCTATGCCCATACACTCCAATGTGCAACACTCTTTTCCACAAAGGTCAAAGCTTAGCTATAGTTAAGAAAACGTTTTTTCCCTAGAGAAATCTATGCCTCTGGGTGCAAACCTGACAGCTGTGAAAAATAGCCTTAATAAAAGCGTGTTTATTCACCCACTCAAAGCACCTTGTATAGTTCTTTCTGACAGCTCTCCATGGCTGTGAAAAGAGACAAGTGTTGGGAAGTGCTTGGATGTTCTGCAAAATATTCTTCAACATTAGCAACTTTGAACAGCTATTAAGGAAGTGGCTGGATAAATCACTGGGGAGTTTGTTTGCTTTATTCAATTCATGAGTATTGGAGATTAGAAAATCCGACTGCATGGGAGCAGTTACATCAGTCCAGCTCAACAAGAATTCTAATAAATTTTGCTGTGCTTCAGTCTCTTTACCAAGCATATGCATACAGTCGAGTTCCCCAACTGGTTTAAATCATATCCCAGGTTAGATATCCGGAACGCTCTGAAGAGGAATAGTTAACCTCTAGATCTGCCTGCTTTGTGAGCGGGGTAGAGTATCTACAAAGCTTCAAACAAAACCTTAGTTACTGACATTAGTACAGGGTTGTTCCAATCCCGCAGCACTGGACACGTTCAATGATTTTATTACTTTATGAATAACTTTCAGACAATTACATTTATGTAAAGAAATTACTTAACTTTTAACTTCAGTCGCATTCATTCAAACTTACCATATTTGTACAACGGAGCCAACGTAGCACCCTCAACTGTGAGGGGCACTTGCCCAAGCTTTCTTCTACTGGGCACTATGATGTATAAAAGGCCACCCCAGAGACTGGCTATCAATAGCACCTTCTTGTCTACAAAATATCTTTGGAAAACCACAGGAGGGCGCTTAAGGGTTGAAGCAGATTTCAGGTCATCGGTATGGCACCCAATTTGCACCTAAAAGAAATCCAACACAGGTGTTTATTGGTAATGTTACCAAGATTTTCGTTGGTAACATTGTTTGAAATGTACTATCCATCGAATTTCATTTATTTGAAAACAAACCATAGTAGTTAGATACAAGTGCTGGCCCCAGTCAGGGGAAAGTGTAGCAGTTATTTCGAATTGTTGAGAGAAGTAAGTCTTTGGTTGTTTTTGGCATGTTTAATCTAACATTAATATTATGTTATGCCACAAAAAAATCATCGTGTCACATCTGCTGCTGCCTTGATTCGAATGTGAAGAGAGAGAGAAAAGGAAAGTTTGAAAGATATTTTCTGTGTGTGTGTCTGTGTGTGTGTCGGTGGGTGTGTGAGCGTAGGTGTGTGACTGTGTGTGTTTGTGTCTGTTATACACCATCAGCAATGTCATTGTTTACTATATTATTTGTTATTATGCCTTAAAGCAGAGTTCTTCAAACTTATTTGCTCTTAACCCACTAAGCAAAATGATTTGAAGTCTGCCCCCCTCCAAAAAAGTACGGCAAGGATTGGGGGGTAGGAGTAGCAGGGTTGATCGCAGGGAGCAGGGTTTATGAGAGACTTACAGAAGACCAAAAGCATCAACCAAATACGACAACAGGCCGAAAAAACACTACTCTCCGTCATTAGGATGACATTAGCCTCTCGCATGCGTGGGTTCCAATGCAACTGCATCTGGTACACTTAAGACAGCAGCAGCTCCGAGTAGCAGGTTCTCTCCTGCCTCTTTCACCTTTCCTCCACAACATCTGGCTATCACTCTAGTCTTAAAACAGGCTGTCTGTCCCTTTAAAAAATGAACTCCCACATGTTGCCCCTCTCTTTGCCCTCAACCCTAATGTTAGCAAAGAAAATGGGTCCACATGTACCTTTTGTAAAGTAAGACAGTCACAGCTATGATGTAGTTGTACCCTCTCACTCCTGAACCCCACTGGCACTGCACCTGCTGCAATATTGGCCCTTTAAAAAAGAACCTGCAAGCTCTCAAATCTCACCCTCCCGAGGGCATCTTTCTGAGGAAGCGGTCTATGCCTATTTGAAAATTAGAAAATAGCTCCCACATAGTGCCACATCCTCTGCACCATTTATTTGATAGTATCAAAAGAAATTGCTCCTTTCCTCTTTTTCCTTGACTATTACTTTTATTTCGCAGGGGCCCAAGTATCAGGGCTCTGCATCCCAATGCAACACTGCTGTCCTTCTCCCTCTCACTCCCTGAACTCCCCTGAAAGGTTATCTGAATGTAAACAAAGGTCAACATTTGCAGAACCTATAGGGATCGCCAGACTTCTTTTTGTATTTAAAAAACAGTTCTTATACTTTCTGTTAAAAGCATCCCTATCTGAACAGGTACTGCAGGCCTTGAGGTGCCTCTGGCTGAAAACGAGGGGAGAAAGTTGTAGCTTCTGTGCTTTGAAGCCGAAAGAGGGACAGAGAGCTAAAGATATAGGCCTTCTCATCATAGTGACCGCTACCTGAAACAAATTTAAATATGAGCAATTGGTAAGCACAAAATGCAAAGGTTGTTTCGGAGTCTGTATAGACTTTAACTGATGGTGTCACTTGAGGCTTCAAGCTGACAATCACATTAAAATGTTTTCACACTGTATTACCTATTGCCAAAATATATACTTTGAACATAATTGTTTTATTTTAAATAATAACTCATTTTGTGACAGTCTGTGCTCATAGTTTGTGGCCTATATGTGTTCCCTGTGTGGTGCCTAACAGTATCACTGAGACTCTGCTAACCAGAATCTCAGTGTTTATGTTCTCTTTGCTTTTAAAATTGTCACTGCAGGCTAGTGACCATTTTACCAATTCTAATTGGCACACTGGAACACCCTTATAGTTCCCTAGTACATGGTACCTAGGTACCCGGGGTATTGGGGTTCCAGGAGATCCCTATGGGTTGCAGCTTTTCTTTTGTCACCCATGGGAGCTCAGACGATTCTTACACAGGACTGCCACTGCAGCCTGAGTGAAATAAAGTCCATGTTATTTCACAGCCATTTTTCACTTCACTTAAGTAACTTAGCAGTCACCTATATGTCAAACCCTCACTTGCTGAAGGTTAGGTGCAAAGTTACTAAGTGTGAGGGCACCCTGGCACTAGCCAAGTTGCCCCCACATTGTTCAGGGCAATTTCCCCGGACTTTGTGAGTGCGGGGACACCATTACACACGTGCACTACATATCGGTCAATACCTATATGTAGCTTCACAATGGTAACCCTGAACATGGCCATGTAACATGCCTAAGATCATGGAATTGTCCCCCCAAGCCAAATCTGGTATTGGGGTGCCAATCCCATGCATCCCCGGGGCTCCAGCGTGGACCCTGGGTACTGCCAAACTAGCTCTCTGGGGTTTTCTCTGCAGCTACCGCTGCTGCCAACCCCCAGACAGGTTTCTCTCTGTTGCTGAGCGCCCCCTCTGTCTACTCCTCCAAGGGGCGACTCCTGGTCCTGCCCGGGCAGCACCCATTATTTTCAACCGAGATTCTTTCAGCTAGCAAGGCTTGTTTGCGGTCTTTCTGCGTGGAAACAACTCTGCATCCTCCAGCACGCCGTGGGACATCTTCTGACCAAAGGAGAAGTTCCTGGCACCTTCTGTTGTTGCAGAATTTTTGGCTTCTTCCACCCAGAGGCAGCCCTTTCGCACCTTCATCCGGGGTTTAGTGGGCTCCTGCCCCCCTGAACACTTGCGTGACTCTTGGACTAGGTCCCCTTCCTTTGCAGGTCCTCAGGTTCAGGAATCCGTCTTCAGTGCTTTGCAGTCAGTTGTTGTCTTTGCAGAATCCCCTGTCTCGACTTTACTGTCTTTCTGGGGTAGTAGGGTAACTTTACTCCTACTTTTCAGGGTTTTGGGGCGGGTATCCTGGACACCCTTAGTGTTTTCTTACACTCCCAGCGACCCTCTACACACTACACTAGGCCTGGGGTCCATTCGTGGTTCGCATTCCACTTTTGGAGTATATGGTTTGTGTTGCCCCTAGGCCTATTGTCTCCTATTGCATTCTATAGTGTTCTACAGTGTTTGCAATACTTTTCTAACTGTTTACTTACCTGATTTTGGTTTGTGTGTATATTGTGTGTATATTACTTACTAAGGGAGTATATCCTCTGAGATACGTTTGGCATATTTTCACCTAAAATAAGGTACCTTTATTTTTAGTAACTCTGAGTATTGTGTTTCTTATGATATAGTGCTATATGATATAAGTGGTATAGTAGGAGCTTTGCATGTCTCCTAGTTCAGCCTAAGCTGCTCTGCTATAGCTACCTCTATCAGCCTAAGCTGCTAGAACACTACTAATCTAATAATAAGGGATAACTGGACCTGGCACAAGGTGTAAGTACCATCAGGTACCCACTATAAGCCAGGCCAGCCTCCTACACATACATATTCACGGCGGTTTCTATCACAGGCTGGGACCTCGTAGTATTATAAATATCCAGGTCACTATTCCTCACTGCATCAACTAGGATGTATTTCTATGACAAGATCTGCAGTGATTATGTTAACCAAATGAGGTTTCATAACATAAAAGATTGGATTTCCCACCTAGTTGCTTTACTAGGGAAGTCTGTCGCTTGTAAGACATTTTGGGGGTTATTACAACTTTGGAGGAGGTGTTAATCCGTCCCAAATGGGACAGATATACCACCAGCCGTATTACAAGTTCGATAGGATATAATGGACTCGTAATACGGCTGGTGGTATATCCGTCACAAAGTTGTAATAACCCCCTATGTTTACATACATGCAGCTTAGAGGCCACCTATTATTTACCTAGCTTCACTGTCAGTCTTATTTTCTGGTTTCTGTTTGGTCAGCCTGAGTTGGCTTCACTTTTGGTTCATGAGTTTCCCTGTCCCTAGAACAATAAGTTCTGCTTCCTTTTTTAGTTAGTGTCCTCCCACTGCTTCTGCTTTCTCTTTTGGCATATTTTTTTTTTTTTACTTGCAGTGCTTCGTAAGAATGTATGTGATTTTAGGTTGCCTTTAGGTTGTCTTGTTCCTGGTTTTGCACCACACTGTTGCTCTCACTGCTTGTTTCCAGTGTTTGTGTTTGCTCCGTTGACCTTTTCATCCTCTCTCTTTCTTTTCTTTGGTGCAGCATAACACCATTAGAAGGCCACAATCTGTCAGCATCGCTTTTAACAATGATGTCAAAATACATTAATGGCTTTGTTCTATTGCTATTAAGTAATCACTCATTTAGTTTGTAACAACCTGCTTTTTTATTTGTGTTTTATAATTTTTTTAGGATGTCTTGGGCAAGAATAAAATGTGTTATGCATAAACAGAGCTTGTTTTAAATTGGTTTATGTTTGCACAATTATAGCTGGATAGAACATTCTAGTGTAAAAATAACATTAATTGTAAAGCATTTTTTGCTTATTTCGCCACTCCTATTGCACTTCCTTCAGTAGCTTCATGTGTACGTTGTAAAAAATATTACAGTACCATACTACACAATGACAGGCCATACTAATATATACAATGACAGGCCATACGAAACTATACAATGGCAGGCCATAATATTATATACCATACTATGCCTACTTCATTATATCACCACATAAGACAATAGGATAAGATAGGATAGAATGGGATAGGGTAGGAGTAACCCTGTGGGCTCCCAGACTGATATCAGGTCTACCTATGTAAGATCCTTAACAGGATCAAAGCCACCTGCACTGTTACCAATTGTAAGATACCCATGGGAGTGACCTCCGTGGCAGGAGTGCTGCTTAGGTTGGAGGTCCTGACCCTTTCATACAAGAATTAACACATGGGGACATAACTACTCCCTCATTGTCCTCTCATTTCCCTTTGCTAGAGATTTACCAGGTAACTAACCTCACAGGAGACAGAGTTGCAGAGCAGAGAGCAGTGGCCAAATGAATGACAATACTGGTGCCAGAAAAGAAAATGCTAAAAGCCTCAATAGAGGAGAACGCTGATTGCCATGTGCTGAGAATGTCAAGAGAGAAGGTGGAGCTGACTATTTTAAGTGGGTGGAGCATCCCAAGGAAAGATCCACCTCCATCTAATATTAAATGGCAGTGTGAAACTTGGGTGGTTCTTACCATGAACTTCACCAGTTTCAGTCCTGTTCATCCTTCCTGGGGAAGTGCAGCGGCAGAGCTCATTTTGACTCATATAAACCACCAACTCTGGCTCACAAGAGAGAAGAAGGTGGAACATCTGATTGGAATTGAGGTTCGAATTGACATCTGGTTGGGGACCTGACTGGGAGGTAGCTGGCAGATCTGATTGGTAGTGGGACTGAGACGGGATTGGGAACCTGACTTCCCTCAGATCGCCTTTCAGTTCCTTGAAAAATGTATTTATGCTTGAGGCCAGTCATGGAGAAAAGAAGAGGTAAGATCATTTTCATTGTTGGAAGGAAGCATTATCTTTGACCTAAGCAAGGATATTACTAAAGATTCAATGTTGATTAGAAGTGGAGACTGTTACCACTTGCAGTACGAGCCTACCTTTATAACAGAAATAAAGAAGGATAACTAACTGCATGTGAAGAGTTTAGGAATGGAGATAATCTCAAACATTGATTGTATGTATTAAGGAAACCTGGAAAGAATCATCACTGCCTCTTAGTCATCCTGGGAAAAATCACAATATGCTAAATGTTTATAGAGACAAAAAGAGTGCCCTGATGTTCGGAAACAAGCAAACAACTGAGCTTTGAGAAGAGCTAGGCTTTTATTTTTTTCCAAAGGTATGGTAGTTCTGTTCAAGATGAAGGTGGTCTGGAGGTCCATTGTCTGGTAGGTATGTGAACGCTGAATTTTTACTAATAAATATTCATGTATTCCGAATTATAAATCTGCATAGAATTTGACTTAACATGGAAAGTAATGCACAATTGGGAAAATGTGCCCACTTGAGTGGCCAACAATAACCACAAAGTGTCCTTATTAAATGCTTATTGATATAAATTGATGTGCCCATGTTTAGATTAATGTAGTAGTGTGTTATATTGATGATTACCTATTGTATATTTGCATTATCAAGTATAGGTCTTAAGTTAGCGAGGTCTTGGGCCTAGTTGCATAGCCTAATGTTAAGCCGTACTGTTAAGATAAGGATGTGAGAAATGTACGGTTGAAGAAATTAATAGGTGAATTGTTTTTCACTGAGTTGCTCTTTCTTTTCTCATGAGATCTGCTTGCAAGAATGACTTGTACCAGTTTCTGATACATTGTATAGTTTAGTGTGTGAGAAAGCGATGTTCCTAGGAGCTAACAATGGATGCTATGACTGCAGGACAGAGGGATTCACAATTGTTACCTGACGAGCCTGATGATGGGAACAGGAGAAGAGGAGCCCATCATCGACATGTGAAAGACAGTTTAGTTATATCTCAGATTTGGAGTTTTACCTTCATTGGACTAAATGTAAATGTACAATTCTTTGACCAATGGCAACGTGGGAAGTGTTTTAGACAATTTTAATTTAGCCTGACTGCACAGAGGAGAAGCACGACATTTTGATAATTCTCATCTTTCATGCTCATTTCTCTTTGTCTGTTTTCCGTCGAAGAGATGTGCTTATTCCTATTTCGATTCTCCTGCTTAGAGAATTCTATCTTTAACTTTATTGCTTAAACTACTGATGCTGAATGCTGATTCCTTAGACATTGCTTTTTAAATGGTTCAGAGAGCTTAGCGCCTCTCTTTCTGAACTATTCCCTTTCATAGCCCGTTGCTGAGGCAGACCGAACAGATGCCTAACTGACGAAGATAATCACAGCTTGTTGATACATACTGAGGAAAGCTATAACAAAATGCTGTTATTCTTGCTGTAATTTGCCTTTTGTTTCTAGGTACCAACCTCTATTTTGATAGAGCCATAGTTAGATGTTTTTCAAATTTATGTTGACTAAATTGTTTTGTGTAAAGTCCAAACATGCTATTCTAATCAGAAGGGTTAGTGAGGGAAGACCCTAAAATGCTAATAGATTGCTATAAATAAATAATCGATGCTGCTCAGTTGCTAACTCTAGATGTATGCTATATCTATTGTACAGTTGTTTTTGTTATTGACTTGTATTATAACTCTTGAATGCGTAGTAACCCATGCATTAGTTGGATTGAGATTCTTTAGAAGGTTTTGTCAACCAGTGTTGTTTTTGTATGTACATCTTTTGATTTTGATACTAAGGCCCATATTTATACTCTGTTTGCACCTGATTTGCGCCATTTTTTTTACGCAACTCCAGCGCAAACTTAACTCCATATTTATATTTTGATGCTAGACCCGTCTAGCGTCAAAATATTGGTGTTAGCGTCATTTGTTACCTGCGGAAAACCACCTTGCGTCAATGAGATGCAAGGTAGGCATTCCCGGGCAAAACATGACTCTAAGGCCCTTGCGCCTTATTTATCCTCAGTTATAAAAATAAAGCACGGGAGGAGGAGGGCCTTAAATGAGTACTCTAAGCCTGCTTAGCGCCATTATTTAACGTCTGGGTATGGGCAGGCATTAGGGGACCTGTGGGCCATTTTCCATGGTCAGAGACCATGGAAACAGCCCACAGGTGCCCTTCCCTGCACCCAGGGACGCCCCCACTCACCCCCACCCACACCTGGAGGATACCTAAGGATGGGGGACCCATCCCAGGTAAGTCCAGGAAATATATATATATATATTTTTTAAAGTGCCATAGGGGACCCTAACTTGGCCCCCCTACATGGCACTGTGCCCAATGCCCATGCCCAGGGGACATAAGTCCCCTGGGCTTGGCCATTGGGCTGGTGGGCATGACTCCTGTCTTTAAAAAGACAGGAGTCATGTCCATCGGGGTTGTGCGACAAAAAAATGACACTAGTCAGGTTAGAGTCATTTTTTTTTACTCTAACCTGACTAGCGCCTTTCTTTCCTGCACAACGTCCAGTTTGCCCTACGCCTCCCTTACCCGGTTAGCGCCATTTATTTTGACGCTAACCGGGCGTCAGCGCTGGCTTGCACCATTCCTTAAATATGACACCTGGCTGGCGTCCTGGAATTGCGCTAGCCGCCGCTATACTTTTTTACGCTAACCTGCGCTAACGCAGGCTTGCCTCAAAAAGTATAAATATGGGCCTAAGTTATGTGATATTAGCATTGTTAAAATATGGAAATAAACATTCTAACTTTACTTAAAGGTGTGATTATTCATGGCTAAAGGAGTCATGGTGCGTGAGATTACTGTCTCCGAAGATTATTGATATTGCTGTTTAAAATTTGTAGATGATTTGATTTGAAATTGAGCCTTGTGGTGGGATTTACTCTAAGGTCAGTCAAAAGTTCCATCCAACCTCTAACGCGTCCCCTTCTAAATTAAAGATAAGAAACCAAACAAGGTCAGATGCGCTAACAGGTACGAAAAAAAGAACCTGCCACACGTTCGTGTTCTATGACTCTTCAGAGCAGAGAGAAATCTGGCAGAATAGTGTCTCGAAGTTCTGTTGGGTGGGTTCTGTCACTCTACAGTCCGTCCTTACAGTATACTTACTACCTGTGGACCCATTGATCTACTTTCATAGTGGCTCCTACTGTATGATGCAAACAAGGCTAATGATGGTGAGAGAGTGTAGTTTAAATATTACATATACTAGAAGTAATGTTTATATCAACGCTGAAAAGCTGCACAGAAAACAACGATAAATAGTGATTTGCTTAACGTGCATTTGAATGATAACGTACAGCTATTATCATGTACTCGAACTAATGTCGGTTATGAAAAATGATTGTTTGCATTATGATTAGTCAAGCATATATTAGCGTCTACAATATTTCATTTGTGTTAAAACCTATTGGCCTTAAGTTAGCGTAAGCTGTGGATTTAGCTGCCTAGCTCTCATATTAAAGCATTTTTCTCTGTCTTTCAGTGTGCTGACTCACAAAGGGCCATGACCCTGTATTTGTTCCTTTTCTCCGTTTCATGTATCTATACCAATTCGGTTAGCATCCGCATTCTAGCTGCCTTAGTATGAGTTTTATACAATTTTGAAACAAAAGTAGATTAAAAGAAATGTACAAGGACATTTGACCATGGACAAAGGAACTTATGACCCGAGGAAAGTGCCAGAACGATGAAGCAACCCCGGATGTGCCACCTCCGAAGACGTCAATTATGAAGACCAATCAAAGTGTTATAAATTATCGTGGGCTCACAATTGGAATTACCTAATGTATAATTTGATAGGTTAAAGATAGTGGAGTATAGTGAATGCCCAATAGAATTTTGGGGGAAGGTGTTACGAAAAAGGGATAAAAACTCATGTCACATAAGAGACGTTAGAACTAGGTAGGGAATGCTATTGATTTCATCCAGAAACTCTGTCACTCTGTTTGGTGATTGGAGACTTATTGAACCATCCTCACCCATAGACTGCCCCTTACACTTCTACTCCTTATGAGGGAAGTGTCCCCTGTCTCTTAGACGAAGCTAGATTGAAGGTGATCTGACTGATGTCCTGAAGACGAAGACTGATCCTGTGTGCTGACCTATTCCTGGAGGGTAATTATGACAATGCGAATTATAATTTGTCTGTTTGCTTTTCCTTTCTAGGTACCAACTGCAGTATTTTTGAATAGAGGCCATAGCTAGATGTTTTCCAAATTTGTGTTCTAAAATGTTTTGCATGAAGCCCAACATGCTGATGCTAATTAGGGGTTAGGTTAGGAGTTCACACTGAGTGACGCAATAGACAAATGACTGACGTTACACTGCGCTGAACTAAGATTCAAGTGATATTCTTTGTATTCTGATCTATGTTCACGCCGTGCTATGTTCTTATGTTTGTGTTTGCATTAATGAAATCTTATCAAATTTGCCATATTGTGACTATACTCTTATGCTTCTTGATTTTGAGATTGACTCTGCTGCTCATAGATTGTAATCAATAGGGAATAAAATTCATAAAATTCTATCAACAGGTGCGGTTATTCATGGCTGAAAGGTCATGGTTGCGTCGAAAATTTGATTAATGCCATACTCCAAAGTAAAGTACATTGTGGTGATAAATATTGATGAGATTATTGATATATTGCTTGACATATTGATCAGTTATCTCGTCCTACGGTGTCTCTCCATTGGGTCACAAGATTCATTGGCCTAAAACGAGTCCTAATGTGTATAAAATTGACATAGACGGACGCGTTACCAGTTATGGTAGCAGAGCGATGGTTTGGCCCTTGGGGGCCCTAGGATGGAGAATTATTGTTTAAATTGTTTTTCTGTGATAATGCAAATTGGAGGTATGATGGGTTTCTAAGTTCATCATGACTTTGCCGGGATCTCGGAGCCTGCCTAAGTGAGTTGTGAATGTTCTCGGCGCCATAATGTGTGTGGTTTAGAGTTTTTGCACTTGCTTAGCTTATGCCTTTTGCAGGTGATTGTGAAATCTGCGTGTTGATGGTGCTGTTCAGCAAGGTGCTAACGTTGGTACATTACAAAATATACGGGGTCCGAAAATGAGACACCAAAACCCGAACTTTCAGAACAATCTAGTACAAATGCAGGGGGTATAGGCTATGCAGCACATGCAAATGCCGCATTTTCAGTCAGTGCAAATGCAACCAGCACAACAGCAGATTCCTATGGTACCTAGACAGCAAATGCAATTACCAATGGCTCCGATGGGACAGCAACAGGTTCCTCAACAGGTCACAGATCAAGTAATGAGTCAAAATAATACCGTACAACAGTTCCCATTAAGAGGTGAAAATGGCATGAATGAGGAATGGTCAGACGATAGCTCAGACAGTGAGGAGTGCAGGTTTGCAGCATCCTTAGAGGTGGATCAGAGGGGTCCACATGTAGAAGGAAAGGTGATGGGCTACAAGGTTTCATTTCTGGTTGATACAGGAGCTACACGCTTCACAGTCAGAAGTGTTGAGGTTCCAAAATTGCCACTTTCAGGGCGTACCATAAGAGTGGTCGGAGTAGCAAACCAGTATTTGACAAATCCGATTACAGATCCAGTGCAGGTTGAGATCGGCAACTTCCAGGGACTACATAGGTTTGTAGTTTGTGATTCGAGTCCGGTATCCCTACTGGGAAGAGACTTATTGTGCAAGACAAAATGCTCGATTACCTGTTCCAGTGATGGAATCGAGGTGCAGACAAATAGAGACGATGAGGGGGACGAAGGGCAATTCTCAGAAGAAGACACAGGAACAGCTAATGAAGATTACCCCTTAATTACCCTGTTCCCGATGCGTACCATGATTGACCTACCTGTTGAACTGCAGGGAACGGTAACAGAGAAAGTGTGGGATCTGACTGGAAAAGAAGTGGGACTAATAAAAGGGGTAGAACCAGTTAAAGTCCAGATAAAGCCAAATGCAGTATTCCCTCAAGTGCCACAGTACCACATGACTCAAGACGTTCTCATCGAAGTGTCACAAATAATTGCAGATTTTCTCAGACAGGGGGTTCTGAAAGAAGTTTTGAGCAGTCCATGTAACTCTCCAATAATGGTTTTGAAAAAGCCCTGTGGGAAAGTTCGAATTGTGCAGGATTTGAGGAAAATAAATGAAATTGTGATAAAATGTTGCCCTGTGGTACCCAATCCAGCAGTAATAATGTTCCAGGTTCCCTGTGATGCTGAATGGTTTACTGTTGTGGACTTGTCGCAAGCCTTCTTTTCGGTGCCTCTTCATGAGGATAGCCAATTTTTGTTCAGTTTCAAATTCCTGGATAAGGTGTACAGTTGGTGCAGAATCCCTCAAGGGTTTTCTGAATCACCGTCCATCTTCAATCAGATATTGAAAAAGGATTTGGAACCTCTGGTACTGCCTTTTAATTCGACTCTGGTGCAATACATTGATGATTTGCTGATTGCATCTAAAACAAGGGACAGCTGTAAATACGATACCATTGCCTTACTAAATCATCTGGGAAAGAATGGACACAAGGTGTCACCTAAGAAATTACAATACTGTCAGAAAGAGGTGAAATATCTAGGGCACCTAATTGAAAGAGGTTCCAGGAGGATATCAAAGGAAAGAATAACAGCCATTTTACAAATGAACCCTCCAACGACAAAAAGAGATGTCAGGATGTTCTTGGGAATGGTGGGCTACTGTCGTCAGTGGATACCCAACTTCTCGATCATTTCAAAACCATTGATAAAACTGACAGGCAAAGAAATCAAGGTCGAGCCATATACCATAGCTTTGTCTAAAGAAGAACTCAAATCATTTATGGAGCTAAGAGAATGCATGTGCAGGGCACCAGCATTAGGAATGCCAGATTATACGAAACCTTTTCTGTTGTTCTGTCATGAACGTGATGCTTGTTCTTTGTCTGTTTTAACAGAGGTCCATGGAGATGCAAATCGCCCTGTAGCATATTTTTCGGCTACCTTGGACCCTGTTGCAGCAGCCTTACCGGGTTGTTTGCACGCAGTTGCAGCAGTTGGTCAGAGCCTTACACAATGTGAAGGCATAGTCATGGGATATCCCCTAACAGTAATGGTTCCACATTCAGTTGAAATTCTGTTGACTCGAACTAAAACTCAGCAAATGACAAATGCACGTCTCACAAGGTATGAGACCATCATACTGGGGTCACCAAATGTCTCCCTTAATCGGTGTAATGTATTGAACCCGGCAACTTTACTTCCTGTTGAAAACACTGAGATCAAAAATGAGGAAGAATTTGAACATGATTGTCTTGAGGTAACCAAGTTATGTACCAAACCTCGTCCACATATTCAGGACACCCAATTGAAAGAAAATTACTGTATCATGTTTGTCGATGGGTCCTGTCTAAGAGATTCTGCTGGAGCGCCGAGAGCTGGTTATGCGGTATGCACTATAGCTGGCATCGTTGAAGCCTCCTGGCTCAAGAGAGTGTTTTCCGCACAAGTGGCAGAATTAATTGCCCTTACTAAGGCGTGCCACGCAGCAGTAAACTTAAAAGTTACTATTTATACTGACAGCAGATACGAATTTGGAATTGTGCATGATTTTGGCCAACTTTGGTCTCAGAAAGGTTTCATGACCTCATCCGGATCCCCTGTGAAAAATGGTGAACAAATGAAGGATTTGTTACATGCAATTCAGTTACCTCTTGAAATTGCCGTGGTGAAATGCAGTGCTCATATTAGATCACAAGACTTTGTGTCCATGGGAAACGGTTATGCAGATCAAATCGCAAGGTTTTGCGCATTGAACTGCATATCGTTCAAGGAACAATGGGAACTATTACCACAAACTGAAAATGACATATGTTTGAATCTTGCATTACGAGTAGTGGACACCTTAGATGAGTTGAAGACATTACAGAGTTGTGCAAGCAAAGAGGAAAAACGTTCTTGGCAGAGAATGCAATGTGTACAAAGGGCAGATGATTTGTGGGTTTTAGAAGAGGGGAAACTAGTCTTGCCAAACAATCTTTTATCACAGTTCGCCAGACTGTACCATGGACAGGCTCACCTTGGGAGGGATGCAATGATCAGGTCATTTAAAATCGATTGGTTTAATCCAAAATTCAGACATGCTGCCGAAGTCATTTGTCACAGGTGCATCATCTGTCAACAGATGAATGCCGGTAAAGGAACAGTAGTAACTTTGAGCCACATTGGGAGAGCTGGTGGTCCATTTAGCAAGATGCAAATGGACTTCATTGAAATGACTGTTTGTGGAGGATTGAAGTATGTGTTGGTGATTGTATGTGTTTTCAGTCACTGGATTGAGGCATACCCTACACGTAGGAATGACAGTCTCAGAGTTGCAAAATTACTACTTAGGGAACTGATACCAAGATTCGGGTTTCCAGTCTCTATAGAATCAGATAGGGGCAGACACTTCGACAATGAGGTGATTAAACTCCTGTGTGCCACACTTAACATCGAACAGAAGCTGCATTGTAGCTATCGCCCTGAAGCATCAGGACAAGTAGAGCAAATGAACGGTACTTTGAAATCGAGAATGGCAAAAATGTGCGCAGCTACCAATATGAAACGGCCAGATGCATTACCTTTAGTGCTGATGTCAATGAGAAACACCCCAGATGAGAAAACAGGATTGTCCCCCCATGAAATCCTCATGGGTAGAGCTGTGAGGTTACCAGCAGTACCTGCAAATGCTCTAGTGAATATTACAGATGATATGGTGTTGGACTACTGCAAGGGTTTGGCTGACGTGATTCGCTCTTTCTCTCACCAGGTGGAAGCTAACACTTTGCCACCGATTTGGGTTCCAGGCCACTCTCTACAAGCTGGTGACTGGGTGGTTGTCAAAAAGCACGAGAGAAAGTCGTGTCTGGAACCACGTTGGAAAGGACCATATCAAGTAATCTTGACAACTACCACTGCTGTAAAGTGTGCCGGAATTCCAAACTGGATACATGCCGGTCACACTAAAAAGGTAACGTGTCCAGATGAAGAAGTGCCTGAAGTTTCTGGCACAACAGCTCCAGAAGGAGAAGTCTCAGGTCTAGAAAACAGTCAAGGAAGAACTGAGACTGATGGAGAGTTCACTGAGAACAGCCTCGTACCTCAAACAGTCAATGAGTTCGAGAGAGGTGACAGAGAGCCCATCTCAGTAGAGGCGACAGGAGAACAAAATCAAGGAGAAGTCCTTCCAGAAATAGACAGATACGGGTTAGAACTTGAACCCGGTACAGACCTAGAAGTGGAAGAAGAAGAAGAAGAAGAAAGAGAAATAGTAGAAAGAAATCAGAGTGAGCCAAAGTCACCTGAGCCAATTGCAGGTCCATCAAGTGAAAACACCATAGTACAAGAGGAGGGTGTTGTCCAAAGTCCTGAAAAGACACATCAAAAGAAGATGCATAAGGGTGATAACTGGCCAGATAAATCACTCATCAAGATACAAGACGTACCAAGAGACACAATAGTAGAGGAAAGTGATACATCCCGAGTAGAAGACCTAAGGGAAGGAGAACAGAAAGGTGAACGAAGGTTGAAAAGAAAAAGAATCGCAAACAGGAGATATACAGGTCCTGAATGGGCATATGCTACAACATCTGAATGGCAACAAGAATTCCTAGCATTCTGTCTTGATCGAGAAGTACCAGGCCAATACTACGGTACCTGAACGAATTCAGAGAAAACTTGGTTAAAACTGAAAATCTGAAAACTAAAAGAAAGACTTTATAAACTACCGAAAGTGACACTAAAACCGGATTGACTTTTAAGAAACCTGATTGTGACAAGCTACTAACCTGATTTGACAAGAAAGGGGTCCTGGAGTGAGTGAAGACGCTTTAAATACACGCAACAGAAAAAAGAAAAAAATGTTATAGATCATTCTCTAGGTGATTGTTATTCTGCTATCTGATTCTATACAGACGTGGCTTATAATAGAAGTAGTAGCAAGAGAAGTAAAATGTGTGGTTGTTTGAGCTTTATAGTAGGTATTGTGTGTACAATAATGATTGTGGGTGTGATTGTAGGAATGCCGTGGTTGGAGAAAAAGACTATTAATGCTACCTCAAAACCCTCAAACACTAACACCATGGGAAAGATTTGAGCAGGATGCAAGACACATGCATGAGGGAACTAATTCAAAGGGGGAACTTTCTACTAATGTCTTCTATCGCTTACTAAATGAATATGTGGAGACCATGGATGCGAAAGATTGTTATGTGTGCACTAAAATTCCTTCATCTGTGCAGGAGGGAGTTACTTATCATAGCGTCCCTTTGATTTACGGGATTAGTTGCAGCTTGCTATTAACAAGATTTTATAACCAAAAGCATGTGCAATACTTTTATTCAAATCTGGATGTTGTGTTTTCTTTTGTGCCTGTGATTGAATTTTTAAATAGATTAGCTAAAGAACATGATATAAAATTAGTTAGAGGATTCTTTGAGCCAACACTTACATTCGGAACTGCTTATGCACATCCCAATAATTTGACCTGCTTACTATCACCTGTAGAGAAAAGCTTTTTAGACCACACTGATGATAGACGCAAAGCATTGAAGGAAAGATTAGAGAAAGAATTAGAAAAGCCCACATATGCAAATGATTATGCTTACACTGCAAACAAAACACAAGGCAAATTACCTATAGATGCATTACATGTAGGTAGGCTTTGTATATATAGACCAAAATCTGAGCAAGACAATTTGTTTGTGGGAACGAGTGAATGCAGGGATGTGTTTCTGTTTCAGAGTAAGTGGACATTTATGTTGAATGGACAAGATCCAGCGATCCCTGGGATATATTATATTTGTGGACTTAATGCTTATTACCGTCTCCCTAAGGGATGGTATGGGGCATGTTATTTGGGAATAGTTTTTCCAACGATCTACCAGATTGATGACTTAAAACAAATACCTAAAACGTCTGAAATACAACATCCTAGACAAAAACGAGAATCAGGGGCGGCTGTCATTGGTGACATATTTGGAGCTATAATCCCATAAGTGGGGGTTATCTTGAATTCTATGAAGATACAAAAGTTGTCTACTACTGTGGATAACATGCTGACAAATTTTACAGGGGCTATACTCCTGATGGATACTGAACTTGCTGCAGAAAGAGCTATGACTCTTCACAATCGGCTTGCTTTAGACATTCTTTTAGCAAAGAGTGGGGGGTCTGCAAGATGCTCAACGAGCGTCATTGTTGCTCGTTCATTCCGGATAATAGTAAAAAGATTAGAAGTATGCTTACTAACCTTACTAGAGATAGTACAGATTTGAAGGAATTGAAAGAACTTGGTGTCTGGGAAAAGTTTGGAAAGGGAATTGCCAGAGTAGGAAGTTGGTTTACCAATATTTGGAATGGGGGCCTTGCAAAAATATTAATGGGTCTATTAATTGTCTTGGTCTCTCTATTAGGATTGTGGGGGGCATGCAAAATTAACTACAAAATTAAGAAAAATTGGACTAAAAGAACCGGAAGAAATGAAGAAAGTGAAAGCGAGAAAATATTCAATGAAATTTGGGAAAGTTCTCATAAAGGGCAAGATGTTGAAATGCGCAATATGCGCAAGGTGAAAAATTAAAAAGTGAAATGTTTGTGTGATGACGAGCGTCATCAGAGGAGGGACTGAGAGAGTGTAGTTTAAATATTACAAATACTAGAAGTAATGCTTATATCAACGCTTAAAAGCTGAATAGAAAACAACGATAAATAGTGATTTGCTTAACGTGCATGTGAATTATAACGTACAGCTATTATCATGTACTCGAACTAATGTCGGTTATGAAAAATGATTGTTTGCATTATGATTAGTCAAGCATATATTAGCGTCTACGATATTGCATTTATGTTAAAACCTATAGGCCTTAAGTTAGCGTGAGCTGTGGATTTAGCTGCCTAGCTCTTATATTAAAGCATTTTTCTCTGTTTTTCAGTGTGCTGACTCACAAAGGGCCATCACCCTGCATTTGTTCCTTTTCTCCGTTTCATGTATCTATACCAATTCTGTTCTCATCCTCATGCTAGCTGCCTTAGTATGAGTTTTATACAATTTTGAAACTAAAGTAAATTAAAAGAAATGTACAAGGACATTTGACCATGGACAAAGGAACTTATGACCCGAGGAACGTGCCAAAACGATGAAGTAACCCGGATGTGCCACCTCCGAAGACATCAATTATGAAGACCAATCAAAGTGTTATAAATTATCGTGGGCTCACAATTGGAATTACCTAATGTATAATTTGATAGGTTAAAGATAGTGGAGTATAGTGAATGTCCAATAGAATTTTGGGGGACTGTATTACGAAAAAGGGATAAAAACTCATGTCACAGAAGAGACGTTAGAACTAGGTAGGGAATGCTGTTGATTTCATCCAGAAACTCTGTCACTCTGTTTGGTGATTGGAGACTTATTAAACCATCCTCACCCATAGACTGCCCCTTACACGTCTCCTCCTTATGAGGGAAGTGTCCCCTGTCTCTTAGACGAAGCTAGATTGAAGGCAATCTGACTGATGTCCTGAAGACGAAGACTGATCCTGTGTGCTGACCTATTCCTGGAGGGTAATTATGACAATGCAAATTATAATTTGTCTGTTTGCTTTTCCTTTCTAGGTACCAACTGCAGTATTTTTGAATAGAGGCCATAGCTAGATGTTTTCCAAATTTGTGTTCTAAATTGTTTTGCATGAAGCCCAACATGCTGATGCTAATTAGGGGTTAGGTTAGGAGTTCACAATGACTGACGCAATAGACAAATGACTGACGTTACACTACGCTGAACTAAGATTCAAGTGATATTCTTTGTATTCTGATCTATGTTCACGCCGTGCTATGTTCTTATGTTGGTGTTTCACGCATTAATGAAATCTTATCAAAGTTGCCATATTGTGACTATACTCTTATGCTTCTTGATTTTGAGATTGACTCTGCTGCTCGTAGATTGTAATCAATAGGGAATAAAATTCATAAAATTCTATCAACAGGTGTGGTTATTCATGGCTGAAAGGTCATGGTTGTGTCGACAATTTGATTAATGCCTTACTCCAAAGTAAAGTACATTGTGGTGAGAAATATTGATGAGATTATTGATATATTGCTTGACATATTGATCAGTTATCTCGTCCTACGGTGTCTCTCCACTAGGTCACAAGATTCATTGGCCTAAAACGAGTCCTAATGTGTATAAAATTGACATAGAAAGACGCGTTACCAATGGTAAATATCTGTTTGTGCGACTGTCTCTGTGATCACACTTTCTTCAACACATCTTGCTTAAGTGTAGTGATTCAGCGACATCACATGTGCAGAGTATCTGCAAACTTAATGCACGTTATCCATCACCTTCCAAAATGGGCAAACTACAGCCAATGTCCTTTTCAGACATGCACAACAAAACGGCTCACAAGAACCTGATGTAAGTTCGAGCACACTGTGGCCTTGTGAGGGCTATGAATAACTATAGAGATGATTTAGCACAATATTAAACATTTCAAATGATGCTTTGAAGAAGGAAATGGAAGACACATGGGATTCTATATCTTGAAGTTGAAACGCCTACCTGAAGACCAACATTCACGGCAGCATCAGGAAACACAAGGGTTGCTGGTTTTCCTGGGGCCAGATAAAGACCTGTACTTCTCCAGGTCTGGAATCCTGTAAGAAATAAAACGTACATTAAAAATGTTATGTATTTCTATAGATTGAACAATGCGACATGAAATATGGGTGTCATGTGGGTTCCAGGTTTACAGTTTGTATAACTGACCGAAGACAAAACAATAACACCTCTGTGAAGCCTTAGCAAACAACGTTCAAAGGAAGGGATAATACTGCAAAATAGTTACTAGCTTCCAAGATCACAACTCATTGATTTACCCTTATCAATAAGTAAGGACAAGGTACAGCCATTGGCCGAGGGATTCTGAAGCTAAATGTGCATAAACCACGACCAAGAAATGAAAAAAGCTGCCATTGAGAATCTGCAGGTTCCAGTGTTTGCACTATGGTTGATCAGGTAAGAATCGACCAGCAGCTCTCTTTGTGGTGTGCAAGAAAGAAACGATCCTAAAACAAGAATGCGCCTGGTAAGATCATTCTGCACCTCTAGACTGGCACATTGTCACTAAGCTAATTTCCTCTTTAATTTTTAGAAAAAAACTAAAATCCACCTTTTCTAAAACCATATTTTCTGAAAGTAACGAGTACTGTTACCTCTTCTATGAATATCTTCAATAGACATAGGTAAATCGTACTATTTTCCTCTTGTACTGAACTCCATGATTTTACAGGTTAATTAGCCCTTTGTAATTAATGGGCCCCCAAGCTCACCCATATTGGAGGGGGTCCCACCTGCCCCTACTAATGTAAGTGTGTGAAGCCCCTACAGCATATTTTGCGGGGGGGGCACTGTACATACATACATACATAAATGCATGCTTGTAGGCAAGGAAGACAGCTCCCTTCTGGCTTTGTCTATAACAGGGAGGTTGCTCCCTTAGAGCATGCTATGGCTCTTCAATAGTTCTTGACCTATACCATTATTCACTTATGGAGTTTCAAGCTGTATCAAGCCTGCTGGTGTATCACAACAGAGAACACATAACACCAGCACCCAGGACATGCCTTCTCCTTCCAGCTGTGAACCCTGCAAATTTCAAAGCTCTCTACTTGGCGAACAGAGGTTACAACAGAGTTGACTAATGTTCCTGATTGATGATTGTCAATGATGCTTCCATTAGAGGTTTACCTTCTAACTAGCAATACTAACAATGTGTTTGATCTGTGAAAAGTGTGTAAAGAGGGGAAGATCATTCAATTTTCTTGTCGCCCAACCACGGAACACGTCTCATCCACATAATGGCCACAGGTGCTCATCTGGCATACAACATGTAGACTTCATCATCCCTTCAGATGTGACAGTGATCTTTATCCCTGGTAATCAGCAAATACGGTCGCACCATATTAATGCTCTCCTTGATCTTAGTGAAGATTTGGCGCCCTCCCTAACTGGCGAGTAAACCATGTTAAAACACCCATTCTCCCCAAGCTGCTCAGCCTGCTCCAGGGCATTTCTTTTCAGAGTACAGGGGCACATTAGCTATAACTGGTGACAAATCTGGCTTTTGGCTACTTGCAAGGTCTTATCCACCCAGCAGGTCAAAACGGTTATACGTTTCATTTTAACTTCGATAAGTGATGATATAAAATAATATGACGTGTAGTATGTGTTGCATGTTAGCTGTTGCATGGAAGCCCCCTCAATGTACATAGAAGGCGTAAGCCTGAAAGAAAAAGATTTCCTGGCATTGTCTGTAAATATATCCCCTGGTCTAATTACCGTGCTCTTAACACTCAGAGCTTTTAGAACGCACATGGGCATCTAAAGCATGCTGTACAACTTAAAGTGGAAACCACGAACAAGTTCACTGAGCTTTTGTCAGTGCTTAATTTGTAAATAAAAACGTGCCTGTGCCCAAAGCCCTCCTCTTAAACACGGGGCTGTTGCAATTAAATGTGCGAACACGGACTATGGAGGCAGCGCAATCCTGAAGCCATCTCGGGCCTCTTCAATCCATTTACAGCCACTGCCTTCCCCTTCAGCCGACTCTTAAAGCTTTCTGCTTTCTCCCATTGTGACGTTTTTTTGGTTTTCTCTTCCTCCGTCTTTCACATAGGTTTATTTTGCTCGCAGTAAATGCTCGAGGCAGAAAAATAAGTGGCAGCCCTCAAAAATAAGTGCCGGTGCTCCGCACCGGAAATAACAAGCACAGTTTCAGCACTGGCTTTTGTACATGATGGACAAATGATCGCTCTGGAGCACAGTTTTCATCAATGTTATCGCAATTCCCCACTGGTTGGAGGATTCTGTATGCCCTGTGAAATGTACTACTGATGTCTACTGAGCTCTACACGTATACTAAACAGAGCACTCCAAGGGAGGGAAACATTGGTGCAGAACGTGTAACAGAGAGAATAATTCAAAGTAAAATCTGAAATACGAACTTTTTTATAAAGTTAATGCACACTGCGATTATAGCAGCTAAACATTGCCAACAGCAATTCTTGTAACTGCATTCTTGTTATGCACCTTGTAGTATGATCAGACTTAAGTCAAATAAATCTTATTATAAGTGTACCAAATGTAGTGAGAGTCTTGCAGACCATGGCCTTATGATTTCTGCTGCTCTTCTTCATTAGCTGTATGGATGGCATTTACTAGATACATAACTCTTTTTTTCTGAAACTCTATGGGCTGAATCACAAAACCTTTCTTGCTAGTGCACTTTCATGTTTTTGGGCGGTAGGTTAGCCAACGCTAGGTTCAAACACTGTGGGCCTCATTCTGAGGCTGGCGGGCGGCTACATATGGCCGCTCCACGGTCGAAAGACCGCGGAGGCCATTCTGGCTTTCCCGCTGGGCTGGCGGGCGACTGCCAGAAGGCCGCCCGCCAGCCCAGCGGGAAACCCCCTTCCCACGAGGAAGGCGGCTCCGAATGGAGCCGGCGGAGTGGGAAGGTGCGACGGGTGCAGTTGCACCCGTCGCAAATTTCAGTGTCTGCTAAGCACACACTGAAATTCCTTGTGGGGCCCTCTTACGGGGGCCCCTGCAGTGCCCATGCCACTGGCATGGGCACTGCAGGGGCCCCCAGGGGCCCCACGACACCCCATACCGCCATCCTGTTCCTGGCGGGCGAACCGCCAGGAACAGGATGGCGGTATGGGGTGTTGGAATCCCCATGGCGGCGCAGCGAGCTGCGCCGCCATGGAGGATTCATGAGGGCAGCGGAAAACCGGCGGGAGACCGCCGGTTTTCCTGTTCTGACCGCGGCGTCAGAATGCCCTGCAGGGCACCGCCAGCCTGTTGGCGGTGCTCCCGCCGACCCTGGCCCCGGCGGTCCTTGACCGCCGGGGTCAGAATGACCCCCTGTGTTTTTTCCACCTATTATGAAAGTAGGGCCCAAATTTAAGAAGGGCCTAGCGCCAACCATCACCACATTAGCCTCATTTTGTTTACGTTAATGTGGCGAAGGTGTGGAAAAGACACCACGCCATATTTACAAAGTGACGCAATGCATGCATTGCACCACTTTGTAAACACTTGCGCCACATTATGCCTGTGCCAAGCATAATGTATGCAAGGGTGTGTTCCCCTATTAGGGGCCCGCAAAAATGGCCCAGTGGAATCTATGAGAATTCACTACACCATTTTTAGCGGCATTTTTAATGCCTGCACAGAGCAGGCATTAAAAGGAGGCACACCAATAATTATAATGGGCCTCTATGTACTTTGTAGGATTAGCGCCAAGATTTGTGGCACTAATCCTGCAAAGTACAACAATAGCGTCAAAAAGTATGACGCTATTTTCCCTAACCTGCGCCGTATGTTGAATATGGCGCACACATGGTGGCGTTAGGGGCGCAAAATGGGCCGCAAGAAAACTGGCGCTTCATGACATGAAGCACCACTTTCCTTAAATAAGGGCCCAGGTTCCTTGGGGTGGAAATGTGTGACAGGAGTGTTTGCGCTTTTTTTTCTCATAGTATGTTGTGGTGGTAATGTGTTCTGCCCCACCACTATTTCAACATACGGAGCATGCTTCTGGCAATCTTGGACATCTTAGCCCACAAGTAGAATTTTCTATTCTATTTCTGCTCTTTGTCTAAAGTACTGTTTTCCGGGAGGCATTTTTACGTTGTAAAAAAGAAAAGCATCACAACGCAGAAAAAGGCAGATGAAGCCATGATGCCAGAGCATTTCTAAAATTCTGATGGTGTCCATGCTTACAAAAGGTTCACACAGGATCTCATTTTATAAGCAAGCTGCTAGTATAGAAGGTCCCTAACCGTGGTTGTATGTCAAAATGTCAAGTGTCGAAGTATCGACCTGCAACAATATCGAGAGCCGAATATTACCACCACTATATCATTAGGATAAGTATATGTTCGTAAATACAGATTTACTATACTTGCTTTCACATCTATATAAAGTTATGCATATCGTCAAGGTTCATAGTTGTACAGCTAAAAATAGTACATCCATACTCATCTAAGCCTGGGAAAATATTCATGTAGGAAAGACGAAGCAGTAGTGGTGAAACTCTTTGTGAACAAGGTATAAAGCATTTAACTTAAACAGCTTAGAGACTGGGCAATGCAGCCAGAGCTTGACCAGTATGTTCTATTTTCTTCAATCAAAACATGATCAGGGCTGCTGCATTGTGCATCACCTGTGAATCGAAGATTGGGGAACTCTAGATAGAGGGGGTTATTACAACTTTGGAGGAGGTGTTAATCTGTCCCAAAAGTGACGGTAAAGTGACGGATATACCACCAGCCGTATTACGAGTTCCATAGGATATAATGGACTTGTAATACAGCTGGTGGTATATCTGTCACTTTTGGGACGGATTAACACCTCCTCCAAAGTTGTAATAACCCCCAGAGTGTGTTACAATACTCCAGTCGAGATTAAATGAAGGCACAAGCTTTTGACAACATAGGTGAACAATGCAAAAAAAGAAAAAGTTTTCTCAGGACTCATAAGCGGAAGTTCCTTGATACAGCTTTTATCTGAAAAGTTCGTTTCGAATTTAATGTGACACCAAGAGGTTCGCCTCTAGGACTGCAGTAAGTGGAGATCCCAACACTAGGAGGAGCTTATCTGGCTAAATGAGGAGTCACGATGAAAGTAAGGAGAATAAGTGCTGTACCACCATTTAGTTAGAGCCTGTTCACGCACATCGAAATGTCCACCGCCTTCATATCTGATTTAGGTTCATCAGTGGTGCTCTACAGATAGCTGGAATATTTAGTTAGTATCTGCATATGTATAACACAGGAAATAGAAAGGCTAATAGAGGCTGGCAAAAAGAGAAATGTAAATGTTACATAATTGCGAAATTACCATGCCTAGGAGTACTTGCCATTTCAAAGGATGATAAGGATAAGGACAGGCAGATATGTATGGAAGTTAATGCCAAAAACAGGTCACCCAAGATACATTGTTTCCGATGGCAAATTTATGGAGTCTGGCTAGCAGGAGGAAGTAGGCTGTAGTGTCAAAAGTAACCACGAGGCTCAAACTACCCAGGCGACTGCACAACTTAAATCTTCTGGAAGCCATAAGGCATCCATGAATGCAACTATCATTGATTCAGAGGTGATTGTAGTGTGAAAAACTGGCATTCAATGACTTATTGAAGTTAGCTTGCTACTGTCTCTGCTGTAACTTAGATACTTATGACAGTTGTGATGTGGGCCCATTATTAGCAGGGTTTTGGGATTCAATGAAGGCTTTGTTAATAATGGGGATGGAATTTGTAGATGGGTAAGCACTGTTCCTGTTGCAAGTGATGCATCTCTTATTTCTGAACGTTACCTTCAACTAGCAGGAATATAGATTTTAAGGTTGGCGCTGGATATGAGTCATAGGGTCCACAAGGGGCCATTTCAGCTCCGAATTTTAGCAAACCTCCCACTATCGAATTGCTTCTTTGTATATAAATTGTGGTTGGTTCGTAAAAAGAGGTCCACCTACAAGCAAAGAGGAATTGAATTTTGCTATTCCATCTGAGGGCTTGATTATGGGTGGACTAGAATGGGGTAAAGTGGTTAGTGCACTTAGTAAATATTGATACCTTTGGGTGGGGTAAATAACGCATGCTCCGAATTGTCATCCAGAAAATGACCTGGGAGGGGGAGTGTCATCGCGCCGTCTCGGTGCTAAAGGACTCACCGGGCTCCTGCAGTATGAGACATGCTTTGCTGGTTTCTGAAGCCAGAGTACTACAGGTGCCCAAACCACTGTGCAGCCAGAGGAGGAGGCAGGAGGAGTGTCATCCTGCTGCCTCAGTCCTAAAGGACTCACCCGGCTCCTGCAGCATGGGATGGGCGTGGGACACAGCCAGTTGCATGCCCGGTCAAAGACTTGGTCCGTCTTCATCTGTCATCGTCCGGAAGAGGCTGGGCCACCCCCTTACCATCTTGATTTAAAGAGGTAAGCGCAGCAAGTGATATCTGTATATCTTGGCCTGGGATTCGATAAGTGAGGGCCGAAATTTAACGTTAAGCTAAAATCTAAAACAACGTTTTAGGCAGTGGGATGTAGACTGTGGTGTGATTTTACACACTGATGTATTGGTCTGACTACCTGTTAGTAGCAATTCGTTTTTAGAATCGGGAAGTACAAACTACCACCCGGTGATGATATGTATACTGTTAAAAACACACTTGATGGCTTTCTCCAGAAGGCAGTTGGAGCACTTGTTAGGGAAATATAGTCTGCAGAGAGACAACTCTCATTTATCTCCCCCACCAAGACGTCCCATAATTCTCCCCGGATTATAGAACCACGCGGAGAGGCCTCAACCTTATTCCAATTAACAACTAATAGCGGTGCCTCACAGGTCAATGCTGGCTCTGAGGTACCTCTATCACAAGAAACCCCCATAAAGGCAGACCAGCCAAACAGTGAAGACACCAAAGGCAAGAGGAAACAAGCCAATAAATGCATTAAGATCAAGTGTCCTCGGAATGTGGCGACATTTTCTCTGAAAGCGCCAGAAAGGGGCATTGAGGACCACATTGAGGGTATTTTGGAACCCTTCATTGGGATGGCTGTGGAAAAACTAGAGAGGAGATTGGAATCAGTTAAAGATTGGCTAAGTGCCATTGAGGAGGTCTTGAGGAGACTTGCCCATCCGCCAACGCCTGCACTTCAGATAAAGAGCCCATCCCATCCTGTGCTGCCTTCGACAAACAATGATAAAGTTCTTCCATAACTTAGCTGTGATCCTAGACCCCAAGACCAGGGCATTGCAACTAAGGATGTCGCACACACATTGTTCTCAGAGACACAGACCCTGAGGATAACTGTGTGGGAAGGGAACAAGATCCCAAAAATCATTGATAAGACACTTGTTATAGGACTAACAGGAGAAGAGGCATTAGTGAAACAAGCATAAGATCAGTCGTACTGTAATCAATTTACCCCCGAAGCAAGTCCCTTGGTTGCATTGATAGCTAATGTATCTAGCTTGATTTCAAATACCGCAGAATCTTTTGTGCTGCTGAAACATAAGGTTCTCCATTGGTTGCATTGTTATGCAAATTTTCCCTGTCATCTAGCTTCTACCATATTGATGGTGAGGAAGTTGGCATGGGTGGGCATGCTGCCCAAGCAGTGGGAGGGAGACTGTATAATTGTCAATTTCAGCTCAGCCAAAATTGTTAAACAATGTTTTTCTAACTGTCAACATGCTGGCAACAGGTCTATAGGCCTGTTCCTGCGACCGTTTGATGCATTTTATCCCCTGGCAAGTTTTGCTCATGTGCACAGTGACCTATCACATGTAGAGATACTGGAGTCTTTCTAGCCAGCTACTCAAATCTCCAGAAAGAGGGCCAACGCTCCTTGTCCGAGATTGATTGATGCCGCGGGGTACAATTTTCATACATCAGATGGGGACATGGAGGTCTTGGCAGCCTTACCCCTTATCCTCCAGACATAAGTATTTGCATCAGGAGTCAACCAAAAAAGGTAATTTCCCCCTCCTAAGTAGTCCCAGGTTGCCTGGAGCTCAATTTTCTCCGGTAGGAACACCATGCACAAGCACAATGGTAATTTCTCTGGATTCCTCACCAGATACTCATCATCTAACTAGATTTTTGAGCTAGAATATAGCAGGAATTGGGGGTGAAACTTACTAACCCATTCTGGGGAGATTTTATAGGTAAACATCAAATATGTTTCTTCCAGGAAACATGGGCTTTGCAACCAAAGAATAGGAGTGGTTTTAAGAGTTTTTGGGTCTCCGCTTGTGGGTCGGTAGCAGGTAAGGCCTTGGGAGGTCTACCAATATGGTTAAGCAGGACACTCAAATGTACTGTGAATGAGCTAGAACTGGGGTCAAATGACATGCAGGGACTCGTTCTTTCCACAAATAAAGTGAGCTGCATTCTAATGATTAACTTGTATAACAGAAGTGTGGGTACAAGCAGTGAATCTGCGACATTGCACAAACTTAATAACCTTCTCTCAGGCTTTGAGGGAGCCTACCACCTGATTTTTTCAGAGGATCTTAATGTCACTTTTGAGCCCTATTTAGTGGCCAAGGATCTAATTCAGGGAGAAGAAAAAATATGGGGTATACCTGAATTGACCACTTCTTATAAATGCAACCTAACCAGAGCAGCTCTGCAGGTGGTGGACATTATCCTGGCACATGGGCTCCAAACATGTAATTGTCGTTTGTGCTCAGACATCCATCTAGTCCCAAATTTTAGGCGAGGGACATATAATAGCAACATTAATTTTATACTTTTAGATATTCGGCTGTGGGAGTATATGGCTGATATGAAGGTACTAGAACATGAAGAGAGTTACCCAAAGCCCCCTAATAATTTCCATCTGTAATCTTCTACCATCCACTGACACTCCCAATTCAGGGCACTTTGATCAGCAACTTAAGCTAACTAATAATTAGAGAAATGTTAAATGGGAGGCAGTAAATTGCTTTCTTTCCACAATCCCTATATTGTACTAGACACTTGCCAAGCACATGGAATCTATGACCTTGAATTGGAGCGACTATGGGAGGATTATTGAAGAGTGTCTGATTTTTTTCAACTCCCTTAAAACCCTATTTGTGTCAGATGCCACTTGAAAGACTAGGATTATGAAAAGGTATATGGAAGCCAAGACCAATCTGCTAATAGCCATCAAAGCAGGCAACAGAAGCAAAATCAGAACAACTAGAGCAGAATATAGGCAAGAATTGACCCAGGTTAAGAGAAAGTGGGAGGGGGAACATTGGGATGATTTACTTGAAGCAGCCAGGAATAATGATCAGAGGCATTTCTGGAAGCTGGTAAGCAGTGGTAATGGGAATACCCCTTCTCCTTCTGGGTCCTCAATTCTCCTGGGTGAATGGGTCACACATTTTAGTTCTCTCTATTCTGTCTTTGATGAATTTCATTATGCAAGCCCCAGTTCTACAGAGACCGAGCCTAATGTTCCGCCTGAGTTCTCAATTTCTGGAACTCTATCAGCTGTCAATTCACTCAAGTTGGGGGAGGCCCCAGGCCTTGATTAAGTCCTAGGTGATTTATAAAAATCCAATACGAGTATCTGGGTGCCTTAAATTAACACTGTCTGCAATGCTGTTGCAGCTGGCGCTCTGATCTCACTTACGTGGAAGGGAGCTGAGATAGTGCCTATATTAAAAAAGTGCAGTCCAACCGATCTATCCAGCTTCTGGCAGATCGGTCTGCTGCATAATGTGCAGAAAATATTCTGCAAACAAATCCTAGACGGGTTAGTGAAGCGGATCGATGAGAGTGACACAATTTCCAATTTGCAGGAAGGATTTATACTACTGATCTGTGCTGTAGCTCAAGTTTTTAGATTTTTTCAAATCAAGTGGAAGACTGTAGCTATTGGGGGGTGGGAGATCTGTTTGTAGCCTTTATTTATCTTTGCACAGCCTTTGACTTAGTCCCAAGAGGGAAGACAAGGAGTACATTTCTAGAAATGGGGGTCCCTCCAGAATTACTATCTCTCATTGTCCGCCTCCACAAGGGAAATTTTGCAAGGATTAAGTATGGAAATAAGGGTGAGCTAACAGACCCAGTCAGTGTTAATACGGGGGACCGCCAGGGCTGTGTCCTGGCACCCACATTCTTCCTTCTGTATATCATAGGGCCGCATAGGTTATTTAACTGTCCGTGTTAACGATTCTCCCACATTAGCTGGACAAAAAATCCAGGGCTGTTTTATGCTGACGGCATCCTTCTATTAGCTAGAACTAAGGTGGGTCTCCAGAATTTAGTGACCAGTTTTTGTGCTTTCTGCAACGATTTCGGGATGGAGGTCAATGCAGTTAAAACAAAGCTGATGATTTACACCTGGAGGAGAAAGCTGAATGGCAAAATTACTCTGAACAATGTGAGCTTAGAGAGGGAATCTGTATTTGAGTACCCGGGTGTCAGATTAGCAGACTCAAGCTCATGGGACCACAAATAACTAAAGCTTAAATGTCATTAGGTATAGAGGTGGTGCTATAATCAGGAAGTCTAAAAAAGCTCAGTATTTGCTGTCAACATCTCAATTAATATATATATCAAATGCAGGCAGCGGGTGCAGCCTTATATGAGGCCGAGTTGTGGGGGCAGAGTAACTTGAATATCCTTGGTGTAAAGGAAAATAAGTTCCTTAGGAAATTACTGGAATGGGTAGAGTGCATGCAGTCCAGAAGATTGGTAGGTTGAGGAACTTGAGGAACACTTGGGCAGTGTTGGTACTTTCAGAATTCTGGGCCACTACTGAAATAATACTACAGAATGGTACGTCTTTGGTAAAGTAGAAATTTTGAGATCAGGTTTCTTCTTGGACTGACCAGTCCAGTGACATGGGATCATTGACTACAGGCTTCCTCCAATTTAAATTTTAACCTTTGGCCGATTCAGGTAGTCAGGTCACTCCCTCTATGGTATCCTCTCAGGTGAGTAAACGTCCTTTGTCAATTGATACACAGGTGTATTGGGTCAGAGGAACACTGGGCTGGTGGTTGTAGTTTCAGAAACAGGGCCTATTGGGAGCTATAGTCAGCTCAGTCCCTCTACTTCACACACTAGACAAATGTTCTCCTCCCGGGTAAGTAAACTTCATTTGTGAGTTGATACACAGGTGTATTTGGTTCAAGGAACACTGGGCTGCTGGTTGGAGTTTCAGAAACAGAGCCAATTGGGAGCGGTAGTCAGGCCATTCCCTCTACTTCACACACTAGACAAATGGTATCCTCACAGGTGAGTAATCTTCATTTGTGAATTGATATACAGGTGTATTTGGTCAAAGGAACACCGGGCAGGTGGTTGGAGTTTCAGAAACAGGGCCTATTGGGAGCTGTAGTCAACTCACTCCCTCGTCTTCACACACTAGACAAATGGTATACTCTCAGGTGAGTAAACTTCAATTGGGAGTTGATACACAGGTGTATTTGGTCAAAGGAACACTGGGCTGGTGGTTGGAGTTTCAGAAACAAGGCCTATTGGGAGCTGTAGTCAGCTCACCCCCGCTACTTCACACACGCTACAAATGTTATCCTCCCCCAGGTGAGTAAACTCCATTTGTGAGTTGATACACAGGGGCATTTGGTCAAAGGAACACTGGGCTGGTGGTTGGAGTTTCAGAAACAGGGCCTATTGGGAGCTGTAGTCAGGTCAGTCTCTCTACTTCACACACTAGATACATTGTATCTTCACAGGTGAGTAAACATCATTTGTTAGTTGATACACAAGTGTATTTGGTCACAAGCAGACTGCTCTGGTGTTTGGAATTACAGAAACAGTGTCTGCTGGGAGTTGCAGTTAGGTCACTCTCTCTGCTACATACACTATACAAATGTTAGGTGTTACATAATCTGCATGCAGACTGCATTTAAGATTTGGGTATACATTTACCTGTTGAGACATGTCATGACAGTGTGAACAACCATATACTCTGGGTATTGAATGTTGGTGTGGTATATGAACAAGACAGGGGCAAAAAGTGAGCTATGATTATGCATGACACTACATTTTTGTGTCTTTTTTGTGTTGTGACTTACCAGACTCAACTTCCCTAGGTATTCCTGTCAAGCCCCTGGGATGCAGGATGGCCAAGACCTTCTCCACCTAGGGAAATAGATGTAATGGGGCACAGCAAATGGCCACTGCCAGTCTTCTTGGCCTGCAGATGGTGCCTGGAGACCAGGGAACGGACCTTTCCCCTGAGTTAGTTCCACCTCTTCCTGATGTCATTCTTTGTAAGCAGGGTGGTGCCTACAGCATTGACTCTGTCAACTATCCTGTCCCACATTTCCATTTTCCTACTGAGAGGAGTATTCAGGACTTGTGCTCCAGACAATTGTGGCTCTACTCTAATGATTTTATCCACCATGACTTTTAACTCATCCTCAGAAAGACGTGGGTTTTTGGAACGTGACATGGTGGAGAAAAAAAATAAAGAGGGTGACAGTGCCTAAGACATGAACAGATGGGAAGATGATGTTGAGTGTTGTTGCTCATGCAGTGGATATGCAAAGGACTGTAGTGTGTGAAGGGGTGTGTTTTATAGTGTCCTTTGCAGTAAGTAAAAATAATTGATTTAAAACACACCAAAAATCATTGCCTTTAAATATAACTCCAGAAACTCCATATTCCCATAGAAAGTTTGTAGACAGAAACCTGTAAAATAAATGTTAAATGCCCACCCAAATAATACAGCATAGTCCCAAACGTACACATAAATTAAGTTTAATCATCAAAACATAAGTAACATCTATTCTTTGTATTCTTCTATTATTTATTATTTATTTCAGATTAGTACTAATTCATTAAAAGCACACAAAAGACAATACATCAACACAATCTAAAATAGTCAATAAAATACATATTATTAAGCAAAATGCATTATCATCGTCTAAAAATAGTTAATAAAATACACATTATATCCATAGTAAAAAAAAATAGGGATCAAAAACATCTAGCATTTGGGCCACAGACACTGTAATGAGTTTACACTTAAGTAGAGAACTCAGTTAAAAAAACTTCCATAAAAACCCTCAAACCTATATACTATGACACTATAACAAATTGAGGATGAATGCACCATTTGTAAGTAGTTCAAAGCAGGCTTTACCCAATACAAATCTTTCCCGTCAGTAATGGCAATAAATATTGCTGTCTCAGGGAGATATAGTGGTCGCAAAAAAATAAATAAAATGCATAGTTTCCTGCGTGGAAAAGTTATCACAGGATTATGGTCTCTGGTTAGCCTCATTATGAACAAATTGGGGATCTGCTGACAGCCAAGGCAAAAGATGTAGGGCCTCATTATGAGTTTGACGTTCCGTGGACTGCCATGGTAGCAGTGGCAGCCCAACTGCTGCAACTTTGGCGGTCGGACCGCTGCTTTACGAGTTTGGCGCTCGGACCATCAGAAGACTGCAAGGAGACCGTCTGCACCGCCATAGTTAGTGCAGTGGGGACCATGGCAGTCCTGACTGTAGCGGCCAGTGTTGAAGGTCCCTGCATTGGGACCCCCATGGCCATTACGACCTGCAGGACTACCAAGCTTTCAATGCCGATCCCAGCGCCTTGGATAGCTTGGCTGTTAGGCAGGTAAGGGCCCAAAATGGAGGGCCCCAAGGATACAGCTCCATAGAGGGTGAGGCGGGGTACATGTGGGCCCCCCAGAAATTTGGGGGTTGGGGCGCACTGTGTCCACTGCACAATGTGGGGCATGGGCACAGTCCACCCGTCGTTCCAACAGGTAGGGAAGCATGGCCAGCAGTAGCTCCATAATGCTGCCCCTCCCCTGCTAGTCACACCAGCCCCATGGAAAACTTGTAATCCAGCGATCTTGGGACCATAGACCTGGCACTGTTCAAAAGGCCGCCACCATGGCGGTCTGGCGGTCCGACAGACAAACCAACAAAAAGGCCCTTAATCTGAACCGTGTTAAAAGAAAATAGTGATGGGGAGAATTAACTGCTCCTAGATAAGGCTCCATGCCTATACCTATTTTCAAGATAACATAGGAGTGGACCCTCAGCTTTAGGAGCTCCTCCTCCTCTCTTATAGCTTTGGATCTTGCCATAAATTACTTCTTAACCCAACTAACATCCTTCTTTTAAATATGTTCAGGGGGCTCAATTAAGGCAGGTCAACCCAACTTTTCCAAAGTGTTCCTTGTATACAGCAGCCATACAATTCTATTGCCTCTCTGAAGTACAAGGCAGTCTCAAATAATTTGCTGGTATAGGACTAGCTCTGGGTTTGACCAAACTCAAAACCAGCTGGTTATAGGGGTTAGAGAAAGCTTAGCAAAGATGGTGTCTGACTGCTGGAGACAGAGTAATCTTCGTACAAAAGCATTCTCTACTCTGAATCTCACCACAGTCCTTCTAACCCCACATCCCACTTCTATAATTTGCTATGGCCACACATTTAGCTGTACACACCTTAAGCAGTACCTGTACAGGTTGGATCCCAGTTTATCCTACTCTACGGTACCCACAAGCCTTTCTCGTCAAAAATAACACCAAGATATGGAACATTGTAGCCCTTGACACTTCCTGCCCTTCCCCATAACATTGTTTACTATCCTTCCTTGTATTCCCTATAACTATACTATGGGACTTTGAATAGTATACTTTCAGATCAAGGGAAGACATAAAATCAATGAATGAGTTATGGAGTCTTTGGAGCCCCACCGTAGTTCTTGCTATCAGCACTGTATCATCTGCACACACTAGGGCCAGTATCCCCAATTACCCAAACCGGGAAATATCCTTTTTGGCAGAACTTAACACTGGGCATGTTATAAATTTATGAAGTAAACAACAATGGAGCCAGAATGCAGCCCTTTCTCACACCCCTTTGGCTGTTTATCTTATCCGTGAGTCTTCAGCTAAATGTCTCACTACGGCCGCTAGGTCATTGTGAAAGTCATGTAAGAAGTTAACAAGTCTAATATCCAAACCCATATCACCGAACATGGCTCTATTAACCCAGTCAGATGCTGAGGCCAGATCCATAAAAGCCAAATAGAGCCTCTCACGTTCAGCCACTGTGTATTTCCCACTAATAAATGAAAATTCAAGCACTGGTCAAGAGTACCCCTACCCCTCCTAGAGAGCAAATTAAAATCCCCTAGTAGAATGATGGTATAAGGGCACCTATGAAAACACCCTAAAACAGAATGTAGTGAGCCTATATGTTTAGTCGAAAGGCCCTCTTGAGGGAATTGTAAAAGTTTAACAGAATGCTTGGGGAATCCTCAAAGTCTAATTTAAGAATCAGCAAATGCCTAGAGTCAAACACGACCTGAGTCAAGTTACACCTTAGGCTAAGGGATACCAGTAAAAGCAGGCCCCCTCTTGTTCTAGCTATCTGAGACAGTTCTGCTGGAACCAAGAAGGATATATATCAAATACACATCTAAATATACCAAAAACACTTACACACACAATACCCAGATTTTAAACATGCATCCTAAATCCCTCATACCCTTTAAACCCTTAAGAAATCCTCAAAAGGTAAACAATGTTGTACAACAATTCAGAAAAGTGTAACAAATAAATTAAATACCATAAAATATATATTCCAATCTTTTAGTATATACTAATAATCTGTTGAAATAATGTTAAAAAATGTATTACAAAAGTAAACAAATGTTAAAAAATTATAATCCATGATAAATAACTTTTGAAAATGTACATTATACAAATATGTATAAAATAAGAGTTACTTCTGTTTTCTTATAATTAAAAAAATAAAAAATATTTTATTTGCTTTACTTTATAATCGCTTTTATTTTTACCTAAAAATATATTTGTCAATATGTAAAACTGTACAATAAATTAATATTGTCAGCAAATAACATTTTTAAAATACTGTATGTTTGACATCTTTTCATTATACTTAATTTGGGGAAGGAGGTGGATACTAAAGCGGTGGGGGACATTTACTATTCCTACTCCAAATCAAAAAAATTGGGGAAGGTGTTGGACACTAAAAGGGTGAACTTTACTACTCTCACTCCAAGCTAAACTAACTTAGGGAAAGTGTTACACACTAAAGAAGTTACACTTACTATTCCCTCTCCAATCTAAACTAACTTTGGGAAGGTATTGGAAACTAAAGGGGTGACATTTACTATTCCCCCTCCAATCTAAACCAACTTTGGGAAGGTGTTGAAGAATAAAAGCTTCAAATTTCATAAATCCAGTTCAAAATAACAAATGTAACCTAGAACATTATGCATTTAAAATGTAAAATACACAATAAATAGTACACATTCTCACCCTTTAGTAAATTACAAAATATGTAAACATGTTATATTAAAAACACTAATTTAAAATACTAACCTTTATATAGAAAAATTAACAAAAATAAAAAATACATTTTAATTAATAATAACATTTTTTAAAATTGAAAAATATTTTCCATTTATAAAATTTGAAAATTTCAGGTACATTTAATTCAGATAAGAAGGAGTATGATCTGGAACTCAGTGGACGGGTGTCTCCGTCACATTGGTGACGGATATCCCGTCCGCTAGAATCTAAATCCCATTATGTCCCATGGAATTTAGATTTTGATGGAGGGATACCCGTCACCATTGTGACAGAGTAACCAGTCTGTCGAGTTTTGAATCGGGCCCAAAGTTAAAATTTTCTTTTTTTAATATTTGTTATTTTAAAATTGTGTGTGCAATTATAACAATTCCATTAAGTAATAATATTAACCTAAATATCAAAATAAATCCAAATATACTTCTATATGAAAATCTAAAAATAATAATTTAACATTTTAAAATAGTTTAATTTTTTTATCTTCTTAAAAATAATAAACTACATCTTATTTAACAATTAATGTAAAAATAAAATAATACTTTAAAATAATAAAACACATTTCAAAATAAAATTAAAAACAACATTTGCACAGCTTTAAAATTATTAACTTAAAATTAAAAATTAAAATACAACCCCACCCTTATCACGTAATAACACAACATCCCGCTATAAAAAAAAACAATTCAATACTTAGTAAAAACCACTAATACAATTTAAACATGTTGATAAATAAAACACATTATATAATGAAAACACAAAAAATATAAACACAGAATAAAAACAATACAATACAATACATTACATACTAATTAACACTATTATATGCAACATTATTTACTATATCAATATTGTTGACAACAACACTAAAACAATATTTTTACCTTCGATATTCCTGTCCACTATATATTTGAAGTCCTGACATTCTTGCTACGATATTTCTATATTTGTTTCAAATATTTTGTCCAAACACCCTGCTGCCTACATGGACAATGCCCAAATCTGAATTTCAGCAACCAAGCCAGAGAGCCTGCCTTTCCCAATGACGGTTTTCTCACCAGGAAAATCTTTGAATACATGAAGCCTAATAATGCTTCTTAGAGCCCAATTTTCACTTACATATACTAAAAACTATAGACTGACAAAGGTTTGTTTAACCGAGCAATTATGGGACATTAAACCACGTTTATGGTCTCATTTGGAGGGGGCTAGTTGCTGGGGTATGTGAAGAGATGCTTTTTTCTATGTATACTTCACCCCTATGGTAGGCCCTGGATAACCCGCAGGGTAAGGTGCTATGTTGGAAAAAGGCAGGACACATACCTGTGTGTTTTATATGTCCTGGTAATGGAAAACTCTTAAATTAGTTTTCCACTGTTGTGAGGCCTGCTCCTTTCATAGGCTCTCATGAGGGCTACCCTCATTTACTGTTTGAGTGGTAGGTAGACAGGGAATATTTAGTATGGCCAGAATGGTAATACAAAATCCTGCTGACTGGTGAGGTTGGATTTTATATTACTATTTTAGAAATGCAATTTTTGAAATTGAGCATTTCTCTGTACTTATAATCCTTCTGTGCCTTACAGCCTGTTTCCAATTCACATCTGGACTGGGCTGGTTGACAGCATCCTTTTGCATTTCATCCAGACAACCACAAACACAGGAGGCTCAGTCACACCTGCACACATCTGTATACTGAATGGCTCTTACTGGGCTGGAAGAGTGGATGGCCTGACACTTACATTTCAAAGGACAGTGGTATGCCCTCCCACAATGGACTGCTAAACACCCTACTGAAAGACAGAGTTGTAATGAAATGGGACCTTGTGCACTTCAAAACCACTCTTTGAAGTCTCCCCTACTTCAAAGGCATGTTCGGTGTATAAACTGGGTTTCTGACCCTACCAACTTTAGACACTTCCTTGGACAGACACTCTGAACCAGATCCTGCAACCTGCCAAGAGGAGCTGCCTGGCTGCCCCAACGACTCACCTGGACTGCTTTGCTGTGAAGGACTGCTTTGCTGTGAAGGACTGCTACCTTGCTGTTGCCCTGCTGCCTTGCTGGTCCCTGGCTCTGTTGAGAAGTGCTCTCCAAGGGCTTGGATGGAGCTTGCCTCCTGTTTCCTAAAATCTCAGGGCCAAAAAGACTGCATCTCTGCAAAGGGATTCCTTGTGCAGTGAAAATCGTTGCACAGCCTGCCGTTAATCGACACAAACCCTGCCTAGCAGTGAAAGAATCATCGCACCGCCAAACCGGAACGATGCAGCCCGGCTCCCCGAGTGGAGATCGATGCAGCGCCAGCATTGCGACCGGAACTTTGACACACAGCCCACTGGTTCGATGCATCACCAAACCGGAACAATGCACCCCAACTTCCTGCGGGAGAATTGACGCAGAGCCTGCCGCTCGACATAATCTCCGACGCATCACCCACCGGATTGCCATAGCACCTGTGACTTCGTTCTGCATGCCCAGGATTTCCACGCATCATCCCTGGGCGTCAAAAGACCCCACATCGCAAACATGTTTCAAGCCTGCGCACCCAAATTCGATGCAAAGTTCTTGCCATGTGGAAAAGAATTTATGCATCGTCTGTGTGCACCTGGAAATCCGATGCACTCCTTCATTTTCCATGCATCTCCTCCTCCGCAGTCCCTGTGCATGTAATTTTGATGCATACCAGGTACTTTGTTCTTGCAAGAGACCCTTGTTGCTTTTTATAGACTTAAGAGTCCCCTTATCATTACAAAAGTGATATTTCAGTTTGTATTTATCAATTCTTGATTGTTTTTACCTTAATTCACTCTGATAAATATCTCACATTTTTCTATAACCTGTGCGGTGTATTTTTGTGGTATTTTCACTGTGTTATTGAATGATTTATTGCACAAATACTTTACACATTGCCTTCTAAGTTAAGCCTGACTGCTCAGTGCCAAGCTACTATACAGTGGGCACAGGATAGTTTGGATTGTGTGTGACTTACCATGACTAGGAAAGTGGTCCCTACTTGGACAAGGGTGTATACCTCTGCCAACTAGAGACCCAATTTCTAACAGATATCTAAGAGAACAAGAAAGAACTGGTGTAGCATTGTTTGGGGACATTTTTCAGTGAAATACATATGCGCATTTAGGCCCAATTAGGTCTGGTGGGCAGTACTCAGTGATAGACATGTCAGCATTAGGGTGGTCTTCCCCCAAACTTTTTGCCTTCCTCCTCTGTTTTTCTGATTTCACTTTTGCTGGCCGTAGGACTCCCACCTTAAAAAATAGGGCCTCATTACGAGTTAGGCAGTCTGAAATCCAGACCACCAGACCTGTGGGGCGGAGACCACTGAGAGGCTGGAGGTCTCCTCACTGGACCCATTACAAGGTTTCCACTGGGCTCACCATCGGAAACTTCCAAAATGGGGGATTTCTGCCAGTCAGCCCAGTGGAAACCGTGCAGCAGCATTGGCCTCGGCTCCTCAATGATGAAACTGGACCTCACACTGCAGTCTTGCTGCTTCTCGGAATCCAAGCATCTCTTCCGCTGTGTGACGCATTTTCAATGCAAATCCTAGCAGTACTCTATAAACCACATTGAAGGCACTTTGTTTATCAGGCTGAACTGGGTCCCTGAAGCTGACCTGCGCTCATTCACAGTTGGCCTGGACTTGTAACTTTGTCCCGGTCCCCCGCGACCAAATGTCCACAGTGGGTGCTTTTCGCCTTTGCCGCTATTTTGACCAAAATCTTCAAAATTAAATATCTCCTGTTCTACTGATTGGAATTTTGTCGTTTGGTCTTTTTTTATGTGTTAAATATTACTTACTATTCTAATTCTGTTGTGGGCTCCTTTTGTGGTATGTTTTCACTGTGTTACTGTTTGAAGTAATGCACAAATACATTGCTCATTGCCTCTGAGTTAAGCCTGACTGCTCTGTACCAAGCTACCCAAGGGTTGAGCACATGTTAATTTAGGATTTGCATGTGACTTCACCCTGAGAAGAGTTGTTATTATTGCTTCAGTGGTTCCCCCACCAGTAACCCAACTTCTTACAGCCAGCAACTGGGTTGTCCACCATGCCACCAAAATCTTTTAAACAGATATCAATCGGGACCACCACCTGCAGGTCACATTTGAATGGTCCTGATCCCTATAAACAAGTGCCAGTGATGCCTACTGGCAAACAACTAGCTCAAATTATGTACACTTCTTCAGAATTGTTGAGAGCTACATGAGCTCCTAAACTTTCTAACATGCTGTCTAGCCCGCTCACTTCCTTTGGATTCACCTGTTTACTTATTCTAAGTCCCTCTTGCTTGCTTTCTGTCTTATCACCAACATTGCAACATATTCACTCTTGCCCATGGTGTTTGAGTCATTAGCTTATGGCGCCCTTGATTACCTTTGTGCTGTGAATCCAGTTTCAGCTACGTATTTCCATTTGTGCCAGACCTGGGATTTCAGTTCCGGTGCAAACTACTTGTAAAATTGGCTTGCACTCCAAAATTGTGCAGAGAAAAACCGTGCACAACTTTAGGGGCAGCACTAGTTTGCACACCTCACACTTGGTGAAATCATGTGAAATTTGCACACATTCCTTATTTTGAGGGATGTAACTCCGAATTGGGTGCAAGTTGCACACCTGCTACTTATCACACTCCAGGTAACTGGTAAATATGTGTTGTACACTTTGCACCTGTGTTTGAACAAGAGTTGTAATAAAAGCCCTCACTATCCTTCACTGTCTAATACAATCCCTATTTCACTCAGTACTTCGCTTAGGCAAAATCTGTAACCCTAAAGCTCTGGGCCTCATTAAGACTTTGGCTGTATTTTTCAAAGTCTGCCATTTGGCGGTAATCCGACTGCCGTATTAAGTGTCACACTACAAAGTCCACAAAAAATCAGCCAACATCCCGACACTCCAGGACACTGGAGGACTGGAAAGAGGTGGTTGTACCACAGCACCGCCAGCCCAACCAAATTCCACCCACCAGATTACGAGCCACAAATCACCACAGTGGCACTTTCACGGAGGATAATTATTGGCAGTACAAACTGCCACGGTCAAAACTCACTACTCTCAGAACACACCACCACATTGGATAGTTTGAATACACCACACCTGACACACATCCACATATCCGACACATATACTCAATGCACTCTAAAACACCCCCAATAAAACCCACAATTCTTTGTGACACAAACGGCATTCACATACACTGAGAGCAGGACAAATTAGAGAGAAAGAACCTTTACACAATAGACACACATATACCTCTCACTTATCACACACCACACAACTGCACAACCAACACAATATACACATCACTAGTACACACCACCTGCAGCAACCGTCTCACCCTCACAGCGCAGCACCCACACCTCACCAAGTACACACTCACAACACCCTACCACCTACACAACCATTGCATTGTCCCCACAAAAACACCCACGATTCACTGATGATGAGTTGTGGGTCATGGTGGATGAAATTGTCAGGGTAGAGCCACAACTGTTTTGAGCACAGGTCCAACTATCATCCATTGCCAGGAAAATGGAGTTGTGGCAAGAGATAGTCGTCAGGGTCAACTCAGTAGGCAGCCATTCACGAACAAGGGAGGACATCAGGAAAAGGTGGGACGACCTACGGGGGAAGGTGTGTTCCATGGCATCAAGCCACCAAATCGCTGTGAGTAAGACTGGTGGTGGGCCACTACCTCCTCCCCCAAAGTTCACATCTTGGAAGGAGAAGGTCTTGGACATACTGCATCTGGAGGGTTTGACTAGAATACCCGGGGGACTGGAGTCTACTAAGCACCCACTGCAGTCATGTTACACATTTGTCCTGTCCTGCATGCCTCTTCACGACCCTATTACTCCCCATATAACTAAATGTCCTACTATCCCTCCCACCTATTCACCTAATGCCCTTCTCCTGCATGCCTCACATCCACTCATCCCAACTCCCCTCACAGCCCTTGCCAATGGCATGTAAACTACAGGCCAATCATACCACTACAATACCCAGAATGCACTATCCCATCATTGTGAAAACCTGGAATGTGCACAACATATCACATGTAATGCATGTACAAATAAAGTACTAGCAACACAATCTAGATTGAACCACTGAGGGCCAGTACATGGCAATGACAGCAATGCAATGGCACACTCATAATAGTATCCAAAGCAAAATACAGCTACAGCTCAGTTACTATTCCAAATGGCCACAAAGCCCATATCCAAACCCAGAAAGAGACTCACCTTGGTAGGAAAGTAACATGGCAAAGTCGATGCACATGCACAGTATCCAGAGACTGGACTATCACCTTTGCATACTCACATACTGTGTTCCCACTAGGTCATCATTGTGCATTGTGCCACTATCATGTGCGGCATCTAGCAAGCCTGAACATTCACAAGGCAACAGAGCTGAACAATCATGTCAAATATCAGTCTAAACTAGAATCCATCTGTAGTGCAAACTGTACCAAAGTTGTCTGGCAGCTCCCAACATGGACAACGGAAGCCAAGTGCCTGAGTAGTATGTACATCAAAGGCATGCTGTGTAGCAGCTGTCAATATGATTGCAGGGAATCTAGCTAAGCCACTGTCTGCATCTTGCAAAGTTGTTACCAGACACACAATCTAACCTGTACCCTGGGACTCACTTCCTCCACAGGTAACCCTGCCTTAGCCACCATGGAGAGGATACCAGAGACTGACAGTTTCCCTCAGGATGATGGCCCCAGTGTTGACAACATGCCAGGATGTCTGGACAACGACAACCAAACTGGCCCATCTGGGACACCTGGTCAGTTAATGAGTCCCAGCCTTACCCTGCCCACATCAACTCCTCCCACCCCTGGTGCATTCATATCACAGCTAACCAATCGCCCCCAAACCTGTGTCTCAAGCACAGCTCAATCAATTGTGTGCCCCGCAGTACAGTGACCTGAGTAGAACCTTGACACCCCAGACAATGATGGTCCTGCTAGCACTGAGAGTGGGCACACTGTGCCAGATGCACAGGTACCTGGGGGTAGGGTGTGTGGGAGGGAAGCTGTGGGCCAGAGGATGGGGTCTCAAAGGCACTCTACGCACCAGAAATCCATCTCCCAAGTCATGGAAGCATACCAATCTTCCCAGGATAGGATGGCCCAAATAATTACCATGCAGGGGGAAAATCAGGAGCTGCAGAGAGAATACCACCAGGAAGTCATGCAGCAGTGGCAAGCACATAATGCCACCATGGCTTCCTTTGCAGGGGTGCTGAGGGGCAACAACACCATCCTCACTGGGCTCTCCAAACAGCATAAGGCCCCTACAACTAGAACCCTTACAGCTAGTGGAATGGAGGCCATGCCAGGGGAACCATAAGCCTCAGACGCCCCTCCCTTTGTAGCTTAAGAACCCCCTGCAAACGTGGACATCCATCTAGACATCCATCTGGAGCAGATGCCAAGACCAAACCCAATGCCAGGAAGTGGACCTCTCCTGATATGTCTCCCTTGTGTGCCACTGATACACCCTGTTGACTGTTCTGAGACAGAACTCCATCTTTCCACAGGCACTGGACCTGAGATACCAACTGCTGTAGCAGCTACCCTGATGTATCCATCCGCCTACCATTACCTCACTCATTACCTTTATGTTAATTTATGCACCTTATTTTTTAACTTCACTCTGAATATATGTAGAATAAACACTATTGAACACATATATACTGCATATGTGTCTTTAATGCAACATCAACAATTGTCATGCTTGCCAACTGTGGCCTGGGCATGCCCCCCTGCATTGAACAGCCATTGTAATGGGCATCAGAGGGAGGCACCCTCAGGGGGAGACACAGCACCAGAGAAATGTCACAGGCCAGAAGTAAGTGAGTGTAGAATCCAGAGTAACACCAGGTATAGTCAGTATTCCAATCTGCAAATAGAGCATAACAGAGAGTACCATTAGGATGGAAGACATGGTGGCATACTAAGGACACTTACAAGTAAAATCAGTCATGGCCATGTTAGACTACCTACCAAGCAGGGTCACTCTGATAGGAACTATACATTAACAGATATCATACCATAGCCACATATGCAGTTATACCATGGAACACACAAATAACATCACTGAGGTACACAGTACTTAAACCATACACTAAATTAGGTCCCATACCTGTAGGGTTGTCACACACCTTTGTCAGTATACAGTGATCTGCAACTTGGACTGCAACATCAGTTTAGAAACAACAACTAAGTCCCAAATTAATCACTTGGTACACCACCTATTGTGAAGCCACAGGGCATGATGCTAACAGCACACATGGGCCATGTACTACAACTGACACATAATACACCATTGCATATCCCCCCAACCCCCACTAGTACAAGGAAAGGATGAAGTAGTCACAACCCCACTTGAATGAAGGTGGTACTAACAAGGTACAACACACCGTAAATACATGCATATTATCAGCTACCTGGCTGGTTCCAATCTCTGTCCGCATATACCAGTGCCCATTGGCAATGAATACCTCAAGCATAGGTTGCAGAGCCAAATAGCACATGGCTATATCAGTGAGTGGAAGGAAAATAGGATAGGACAAAGCAAGAAACAATCCTCATTACTGATTGGGTCATTACAGATGTGTGTGTCAAGATCTAATGTAACTAATCATGAAATAGGGTAACATATTGTGCTGTACACTTTACTGACCATCAGTCTGCATCCACAACCACACATAGGCATTGGAGCACATGACACCACCACTGATGAAGCTAAAAGGGAGGTGTAAAGGCAGCCATCTACTAACAGCTGTGCTCATTCAACACATCATATGCTCCACTTCACATACCTGTATGTCAGTTGAAATATTGATTGATTAGATCTGCCCTAGAGTCAACACCTCCTTCTTTCTTAGCCTCTTCATCACTTGCCATTTCTCCATCTCCAGCCACAGGACCAGCTGCCCCCCCCCCCATATGCTATCAATTGTATCTGATGTCTCAAGGCTAGATTGTGGAGCATGCAGCAGGCAATGATAATTTGGCATTCCTTTTGGCGTCAGTAGAGGAGGGCCTCACCTGAAAGGTCCAAGCACCTGAATCTTGCCTTTAGGAGCCCAAATGTGTGCTCGATTATATGCCTTGTCCTCCAGTGGGCCTCATTGTAACCCAGTTCACCTGGCGTGGCTGGGTACCTCACTGGTGTCAACAGCCAAGGACAATTTGGATAACCGGAGTCACCTGTGTACCCAAAGGGACAACTACTCCAACGTTGTATGTGGGACTGGGTAGAATGTAATGATAGGAGAGAAAAATCACAGACACACCCAACACTACCTACTTACAAAGCACCCAGGCCCTCTCTGTTTGCAGTTGTGCCATCAGATGTGGAATATTGCTGTTCCGCATGATGTAGGAATAATGCACAGATCCAGGAAACTTGGCTGTCACTTGTGAGATGTACTGGTCTCCCAGACAGACCACCTGTACGTTGATTGAGTGGTAGTTCTTCCTGTTCCTATACACCCGTTCATTAGCACTTGGAGGGACCAGGGCTACATGGGTGCCATCAATGGCTCCTACCACATCAGGAATGTATCTCAAATCATAAATGTCTGCCTTCACAAATGCCAAATCCTCTGGGTGGGGAAACCTGATGTAGCTGTCCAGGTGTTCAACAATGCAGACAGTACATCCTTCAACACAAGAATGAACATGGGCTGAGACATCTCAGCTGTTAAAGCCAATGTATTTTGAAAGGACCCTATAGCTAGGAAGTGTAGCACTGACAAGGCTTGAACGATGGAATGTATGCCATAGGGTTTGCGAATCGCAGGCATCAGATCTGAGTGCAAAGTTCCATGATGGTCAGACGATTCAGACGATATGTCTGTATGACACGCCAGTCCTCCATGGTTTTCAGGTCTATTAGTGGACGGTACACTGGTTGGTGTCTCACTCTCCTCATGGCAGCATTACTATGTTTAGAGAATGGAGTATACAATGAGTAATGCTGTATTCACACATCCATTACACATTGCACATTATTAACACATGTAGAGGATGTGTAGAAATTGTGACACATACATAACAGCCCAAAGATTTTCATTGATTCCTGCCTCGTTGCTGCACATTGGCTTACATGCAAATTAGAATGTATTAATGAGACTAATGCAAGTGTACAAGTGTATAACACTTAGCTGTCCAGCACTATTCACACATTACTATTGTAAACTACCTATATCTACCTGTGGCCTATGTACCTCAAAGTCACTATACATAGTTGTCACCATATTTACTCCCTAATTACATCATTAAGGGCCAGATGTATGAAACTTTTTTGCATTCGCAAACGGTGCGAATCGCAAAATTCGACCATTTGCGAATGCAAAAACATGGTCTGCAATGCATGAAAGGCATTTGCAGACCAAAAACAAGAAATCGCTAAAATTGAGTTTTTTTGCGTTGCGACCAGTTTTTGCAAGTCACATTTTCTGATTCGGTATTTCCAGTAGGAAATTGCGAGGCACAAAATGCGATTTGCAAAATCCAAGTCGCAATTCGATGCATCAAAAAATTGCAAATTGCGATTTGTCGCAGAATGGCATTTTGCACATGCAAAATACCACTAAGTGAAATCAGGTGGTAACCAGGTGCAACCTATATAAAGAGGCCCAGAATGCCTCAGACTCTTTTCCACAATGGCTGCACTCTACGTAATGGCGAGGAGGATGAGGATCTTGGCAGGTTTGAGGAGAGGGAGGAGGATACAGGAGCGCATTTTCAGAGTGCGCATTACACTTTTTGACCAGACAGAGGAGGAAATATTTGAGAGGTATAGGTTGAACTCAGCCATGATACTTGATCTGATAGCTGAGCTAGAAACCATACTGCAGCGCAGAACACATAGGAACTCATAGCATCCCCACCCATGTGCAGGTATTATGCTCCCTCCACCTACTTGCCTCAAGTGAGCTATCAAGGGGTCATAGCAGCAGCTGGAGGGGCCTCACAGAGTACCCTCTCTAGATTTTTCAATGCATTTATTATCGCCATGCTGAGCAGGATACACAAGTACATCAGATTCCCCCACACCCCACATGAAATACAGCAGACAAAAATTGATTTTTACCAGATAGCACAGTTCCCCATTGTCCTAGGTGCCATAGATGGGACACATGTTGCAATCTGTCCACCATCAGCCACAGAGTATGTGTACAGCAACCGTAAATACCAACATTCAATGAATATACAGGTGATATGCAATGCCTCTTATATCATAACTGATCTCGTGGCCAGGTACCCAGGGAGCACACATGATTCATACATTTTTTGCCATAGCGGCATTCACACAAGACTGCTAGCTGGGGAGTTTGGAGGAGGATATCTACTAAGTATTGACACTCTGTACACTGGCGCATTGATGGCGTGCTGATGTCAGATGGCTCAGTTACTCAATATACTCTCTGTCCCTTCCAGGAGACAGTGCCTATGCAGTGCGCACCTACATGATGACGCCCTACCTAAATCCTGCAACACCAGCAGAACGGAGATACAATGCAGCACACAGGGCGACCCGCAACATGGTGAAGCGCACCTTTGGCCTGCTGAAGAGTCGCTTCCGGTGCCTCCACAAAAGTGGAGGGGCACTACAGTACAGCCCAGAGACAACATGTAGAATAGTGGCTACTTGTGCAATCTTGCACAATATTGCTACACCAGGGGCATACCTGTGGAAATATCGGAGCCAGACTCAGATGAGGATGATGATCCCATACCACCCCTACAGCCAGCAGACAGGACCAGTGCAGCAGAGGGAAGGCAAAGGCGTGCTGACATCACACACAACCATTTCAGATGTAAGTATGTAAACACAAATCCACTGACAAAAGTACCCGTAGTGAGTAAATTTATTACCTTAATGTCAGGTAATGTTAGTCCAATGAATACCAACAAAAGTGATTTAAAAAAAAACAATTGCAGTTCACTGTAAAGCACTATTCCTTTATAGTGTACTCATTACCCCTCTGGCCACTACAGTCACTTCTTGCGGCCACGCACGATACTCGAGTGCCCAGTTGCCTCACCGGCACCTCGATTGTCTGCCTCTGTGGCAGTGCTGTGCCTGGCACTGCGCCGTCTGGTGTCCATTGCGGGCACAGCTAGGCTGCTGAGGCTGGATATGTCCTCTGTGTCTCCCAGTCCAAGCTCGCTAGGTTTGGCTGACCTGTTTCCCATGATATTGTCAATCACATTGGTGATTTGGACTAGTCCTTGAGTCACATCCCTGCTGCTGTGTGCTGCCTCAACCTGTGCAGCCACTGCACGACGTGAAATTAGGGAGGTGGAATTAGCCAGCCTATTCACAGAGATACAAAATCCCACAAACATACTCATGAAGCGTCGCTCCTGCCTGCGGTGGCTCACCCTGTCATGGCGCAGCTCCTGACATAGTTCCCCCACAGCAGAAGTGAGCTCCCTTGTGTCCTGTGATGTCTGGACCTGTCCCTCATGCAGCTGTTCAATGTTGGAATTCAGGCACTCCAGCTGGCGATGCAGGCCCCCCATGTTGGCATTATGTTGCTGCATCTGCCTATGTAATGCAGTGATCTTTTTATTCTGCAGGCGCTGCTGCTGCAACATAAGAAGGAGGTTCCCTCACCTGCCTCATACGCCTGTGCACCTGCATATGTCGGCATCCTGCGGAGTGCTGTGGTCTGGTGCGAACGGGGCTCCTGCATCTGGGTGCATCTGCCTATTGGGGATGGTGTTTGTGGGCCTTCCTGCTGCTCATTGGAGTCCTGACTCCGTTCTGGCAGTGGCAGTGCCCTAGGCCTGCTTCGGAGTGGCGCAATGTATTGTATTGGAGTCTGGAGTATTGGAGTCTGAAGCAGGATGGGTGTCAGTCTCCCTAAACTGGCACATGCTGTGGCTGCTGGGCCTGACCTACCTGCAACGACAATATGCAGCATGTCAGTTATGTTTGTTACAATTAAGGTCACACAATGGTAAAAAGGTACAGGCACTTCTCTTCACTGTGTTGTGGGTGTTGTGTTCTTCTGGGTGTCGCTCTGCTTAATTACATTGTATGTGCTACTTTCAGCTCTGGGTTGTGGACTACCACTCCCATAAGGCGTTGTTGTGCTGCTTCTAAGATGTGGAATGGACTACTTATCACACTGTTTTACATTACTTGCTAATTCCTAAGGGGCTTTTGTGCATACACATATGGGGTTACTTTTCAACATTGCACTTACCTTTGCTCGTACTTGGTGTGCCGGAGGTGTCAATCTCAGTGACCCCGCTGACTGCTTCCGGGAGGAGTGTGCACTTCACTAGGTCCTCTATCGGGGTGGAGGGTGTCTCTGTGGGTGGTCCGCCTCCTGTGCTCCTGGCCTCCTGCAGTCGTCTTGCCACCCTCTCCTTGGCACGGGACCGTAGGTCATACCACCTCTTCTTTATTTCTTCTACCGAGCGCTGTGCCACTCCAACAGCGCAGATCTTTGTCTGTATTTCTGCCCAGAGTCTCCTTTTCTCACTCTCAGGCACCTGGAGTGAGCTTTTTCCAAACAACCGGTCATGGCTCCGGACCACCTCCTCTGTCAGCACCTCCAGCTCTTGCTCGCTAAATTTCAGCTTACGCTTTCTTTCTCCCTTCTCCTTTCCCTGGGCAGAGGTGTCCATGGTTGTTCAGCTGTGCTGCTGCCTTCTCCAGAGACTTGCTCAGTGTGGCTGGGCTGCCTTTCTCTGAGTGCTGGTTTGGGTGTGGCACCTGAAACTGCCTGGGATGACTCACTTCCTGCTTGTGATGCCATCAGGCTCCTCCAGGCATGCTTTCTCGCAATTTCTCGCAATTAGCGATTTTCAATTAACGAATCGCAATTTGCGAAAATGCAAATTGCTATTCGGTAATTGGGCTTCGCAAACCACAAATAGACATTTTTGAGAAATCGCTAATTCCGAATTGCAATTATGATACATGGCCAATTGCGACTCGGAAATAGCGATTTCTTAAAAATCGCTATTTGCGATTCGCAAAGCCATTTCTTCATACATCTGGCCCTAAGTGAATATATGACCAATATGTTGCACATACATGGTGGCATTACATATGTGGTTACTGCCTTTGGAGTGGAATAGGTGTATAATGCACACTCATCCATCAAAGAAATGTGCACAAAATGGCAGGTGCCTGACCTATTGTACTGGACAGGTGGAAGTGACCTGAGTCCACCTGCGGAAGTCGTCATGGCGGTAGGCGGTCACAACTGCAGTGCAATTTTCCATTGGATAACATTGCTGCCTTTGGTGGACTTGGGCCAATGACAGTGACCACCGGTGGTGAGGGTCCTGTACGTGGCGGTCGTGACTGACATTTTCTGCTGTATTGTTCACTTGACCCTTGACACTGTTGCCAGTAAGACCTCCTTGATGTGAGCTAGTGTGTACTGCCTCTGGGAGCCATCATGCAATGTTCTCCAGAGGATAGGGCCCCCGCCTGCGCACTGGAAGAACCAGAGAGGGTGGTGGAGAAGGTCCTACCCCTGTATGAACAGCTATATGGGGCACCAGTTGAGTAGGTGAGTCCTATTCCATAGTCATGTGTGAAAGATGTTGTGTGACGTTGCATACTGGATGTGCATTAGTGTGGGTGTTGATGCATGAAGATGGCATGATGTGTAGGCGTGGGTGCTTAGAGGATGGAATGAGTGGCAACTTGCTGTGCCTGTTGTGCACTGAACAGTCCTATTGGTATGGTTCCAGTGTACATGACTTTCTCTTTTTGTCTGTGTCACTCTTGCAGGTAAAGGCCCATCAGAAGAAGAGGATCTATCATGCCATCACCAAGCAAGTGCAGACCCTGTGGGTCATAGCCAGTGGAGCACCCACTGTCGCAAGGGGTGGGAGGACCTGAGATGCTGGGCCCGAAAGACCACGGAGGCCCAGCTAGGGATGTCCTCCCAATGAGGGAAGGGTGCCCGTCGGACCCTGACTCCCCCAGTTGCCCGCATTTTGGCGGTGGCCTACCCTGAGGTGGATGGGCGTTTGAGGACAGCACAGCAGCCACAAGAGGGTAAGTAAATTTAGCCTGATGGTTTTGTTTGCTGCCACACTTTAGCAGCTGAGACACTGCAGTTGGTGCTCCATGTATGTAGATAACTAGGAATACATTGTACTCTATTTGCATTACACAAAGATGGAGATCCGGCCCTAGGCTAGCGATTGTGTTTGTTTATGTTAGGTGTGTCTAGCTATATCTGTGTCTGCATGTGGAGATGTACAGTGACCAGTGCCACATGAGTCCCTCCACCCAGGTGTATATAGGTCTGTAGGCTGCTGTTTCACCCTACCTGTCTAGTACATGCTAGTCCGTATATCTGAATATATGAGTATGTAGCTCTATGGTGCTAGCCAACTCCCATCAATGTACTTAATCTGTATCTGTTACAGTGTGCTAGACATGTGTGGGTCAGGGCCTAGTTAGCTTTTGTCCTGGTGAGGGTGTTGACTCCATGTGAGTCTGGCTTTTCATTCAGTCAACAGATATGTGAACACTACATATAGGTTACTGGTGCTGTCCCCATTGTCGCTTCATGTGCATATTATGGGGCATGTGAAGGTTGTAACTGAAGGACATCCAATATGAGTGTTTAATCATCTATATGTGGCCTGCCCATGCTTTTCCAGGCCATTGAAATGTAAACTGATCACAGTTCTTCCCATACACAAATTGCTATTTTCATGCAATATTTGCCGATGCCCTACCAATAGTAGTGCATCATGTGGTAATATCGGCCTACATCATGTCACAATGGTTACTTGGGGTCAGATCTTGTGGAGGGGGACACTCCTTGTTGCCCTTTGCCTAGCTGATGTAGACAGGTTGTACAGTACATGCTATGGGGTCACTTCTTACTATGAGATGTCATTGTTTGGCTGTAGTACTATTTGCCATATAGGTGTTGTAGTTGTGGCACATGTTGTAAGTTCAATGGCAGTTGTGTGGGTCCATATGTGTGTATCATGTGTACATGTTTTCTCTGTGGGATATGTGTGTTGTGTGGACCTATGGTTGTAGTATTCACAAGTGAGGATTGATATGAGTGATGTGGGTTTCCTCATGTTGACATGTGGTGGCTCTGTATCTGCACATTAGGTGAAATATGAGTTGGCCTCTTAGGTATTAGTTGGCTGTCCTGTGTTTAGTTTTGGTGACAGTGCTCTCTGTGATTGTCAGTGTATGTATCATGTGTGTTAGGTTTTCCACTGTTGCCGTAAACGCATGTTTGGTGTAATGTGGAGTATCTGAGTATGGAGACTGCAACTAGTCCTCTAAGATTAGATACATGTAGTGATATAGCTGGTCACCAGACATGTAATGTCAGGTGGCACCTTAATGTGTTTGCCACACGTTGTGTCTTCATCATGGATTGTATCCATAGTGCAAGATATGTACACAGGGTTCAGGTAGGCATGTGATAGCAATGGTAGGAACTGTGTAGTCAATTGAGTTGTCTTGACCAGCATAGTACATACCTCATGGACATGGACATGTCTGGAGTGAAATGTGAACGTGCATGATATGTTGTTATCTGTCAATTGCTGTTCCTTATGAAATAGGGGATATATGACCTGGATGAGGATGATTGTTCAGCTTTAGCAAGGGTATGATGTGCATGCTAACAAAGGTTTACAGGTGAATAGATTGAAGGGTCCAGTTGTGGTACCTCACATGGATCATGATAATGGTGGAAGATATGACATGAAGGGGTGGGTTGCAGTGAAATGTTGTGACATGAAGTAGGATTGTGGTATTCCACATGAGATTCCCTGGCCAGAAGATGTCTACCTGCAGTTGTGCATGTTGTCATGTGTGTGTGTGAGGAATGTGATGACCCCCTCGCACTTCCTCCCTCCCTCTCTCTCTATTTGTGTGCATCAGCAGTGGCATGTGAAGGAGATGGGGCACAGGGGAGTGGGGAAGTTGCAGGCCACAGGACCCGGAGGGCTGAGAACACCAACAGCGGGGAACCCAGTGGTCCAGAGGGTGAGGGGAGTGCCACGGGAGAGACCAGAAAATCATCATCATTTTCGGAATCCTCCTCCAGTGGACACTCCTTGGCGGTGGTGGATCCTTCTGGGACCACCCCAGCATCATCTTTGGCCACCACCCCACTTTCTACCACCACCCTCCCTGTAGCTCCCCACGCAGTTGTCTGTGATCGATTACCCAAAAGGGTGGGCATGTCCTTCGCTGGAAGAACCTCTTCCCCAGTCAGTCCTGCTGCCCTCGATGAGGGAGCTACTGACCTCCTGAGGTCAATCTCTGTGGGCCAGCCATCCCTGGTGTGTAAGTTGTGTGGGTGTAGGTACTTGGACATTTCACAACAGTGACAGATCACTGTGTCTACTCATGGTTGGTGTAGTTGTCACTGGTTTCGAAGTCATTGGGTGAGAAGGAGCAGTGGAAAGCCATGTAATTCTGGTTCTGGTTCCATGGCAGCTCCAGACGAGTATGGCTTCCTGGAGGTAAGTGTCTCCTTTTAGAGTTGGTTTCTGCCAGGGAATCCGTGGTGGTGCGACTGCAGCGAAAACCTTGGCGACGTGTGTTGGAGGCTTTCCCTTTGGTTAGTGTACAAAATCGAGTACACTATGCAGAAGGTCCGGGCAACCACACGTTGGTTTCCAGAGGTACAAATTAGACCACCTAATGCTCCAATTTTTAAGGAAGCTGGTCGAGCAGTTAGGCTAATCCAGGAGATGTGCTGAGCATTTACTGTACTCACAAATCCAATTATGCACCACACACTCAGTAAATAACTTGAGACCAGATTTTATAAAAATACTTCAAATTTTTATATAATTTTTAAGACCAGGATATTTAAGATACGTTAAGTACTTTTTGAGATATGACTTTTTAAAGTTTTAGCAAAGTTAGTCTTTCTGTGCGTAATTACGCACCATTGGAATCAATGGACACTCACCTTTAAAAATGCATTAAAAATCGTACAGTTGAGTTACCAGTCTCTTCTTTTTCAGGATGGTCGCAGCAGTCGGTGGGCACCTTATGCCAGCTGGAGAGTCTCGGGTGGCTCCCGGGTCTGGCAGGAGCAGCGTTGGACAGGTTCTTGGCACAGGGCCACCTGGATGGGCCACTTGGAAAAGAATCTGGTTTGCAGATTTAAAGATGGAGCCTGGGAGTCCCTTTGGGCTGTCGAGGTCACAAGGGGTTGAGGATCTGGGGCACACAGCAAATCCTGCGATGCCAGGCCCAGGGCGGCTAGGTGCAGGATGTTATGGGGGTCTTGGATGCTGTTCGCAACAGAGTCCACTGGAGGTGAGTCTCTTGGAGGGTGGCTTACAGGACAACGGGGGCACTCTGGTCGGAGGTTCGAGGTGTTCCTAAAGTCCCTTGACTAGGGCTTCCTCCTGGTCCTTTTTCAGCTCTGGGGGAGCGGGTTTTCTGCTGGTCGGATGTCAGCTGACCAGCACCCAGGGTATTGCTGTAAGTCGTCCACTAGAGGGTGCAGTGCCACCAAACTTGGCACAGAGGCGGGTCACATCTGGGCGGTTGTTGGTGTGTTGTTGAGTCTGGTTGTGACTTCCGGTCAAGGAGATATTGGTGATTCAGTGATGTGACCCTCACTGGTTTGCTGGTTCTTGCCTGTTGGTAGAGAGGTGCCTCCACTCAGAAGGGAGATCTGGGGCAAATCTTGAAGCCTGGAGGTCCCCAGGGTTTCTTGGGGTTGGGCCAGTGACCAGCTCCTGCGCAACAGTCATTTTCGGGTCCTGGTTGCAGCAGGCAGGGTTTGGTGCCTTCTCTTTGTTCAACAGGGCCTCAGTTCTCTTGCTGTGGTCTTCTTTGGTGCTGGTCTTCTTTGTTTCTTCAAATCCTTTCAAATCTGATTTCTTGGTTTAGGGGGGCCCACAAAATACTGAAGCAGGCCTGGGGATCGGGTTTCAAGGGCAGTAGCCCTTTGAAGCTCACTGCCAGGAGGGCAGTGCACATTCTTGAGGGAGGGGATGTTGGTTTCTCCACCCAGGAAGGGCATTGTTCCACAAACCAGAGAGACATGGCTCTCCCTTAGGGTTTGGGTATTGGCTGTTTGGTTGTGGCAGGCTTGCTGGAACCAGTCAGCAACCATGCCAGGATAGTTCGTTTTTGCAAGGGGCACATCTAAGGTGACCCCTAGATACATTTTATAATAAACCCAGTATTGGTACCAGTTTGGATTTATCATTCTCAGTTGTTTGATACCAAACAACCCAGGGTTCAGAGTAGCCATTATGTAGCTGGGAAACTTGTGTTTACCAGTGTCCAGCACATACATTAAAATGGCTGCTCTGTTCACTCACTATGTCCCAGGTTTTGCAAGGACACAGTGGGGGCATATTGCTCATGCAATTATCCCCTCACATATAGTATGGTGCACCCTGCCTTAGAGCTGGAAGGCCTGCTAAAGGGGTGAATTGCCCATATCATATGCAGTGTATGGTGGACAGGGCACACAGGGAATGTGCCATGTCGAGTTTGTATTTTAGGGTTGCACCAGGACACTCAGCCTGCTATGGCAGTGCTGGGTGCATCTGGATACATGGCTCTTGAGGGAGGCACAATCAGTACTACTGCCTTCAGGGGCTTACCCATAATACCCCATGCCCTGGGTATGTAAGTACCTTTCACTAGGGACTTATAGTGGTAACTAAAGATGTATCCAATTACTTTGACAAGGTTTTAGGGAAAGAACACTGGCACTGTGAACCTGGTTAGCAGGATCCCAGTGCCCTCCAGTCCAAGTTACATTCACAACCCAGGCAAAAAGTGGGGGGGAAGTACTGCAACAAAAGGCCAGTTTCTCACAGTGTTCAGCCTCAAACTGTCCGGCCGAAACATAGCCTCTGTCGGTCTGAAGGTGGCTACCGTGTGTGTGTCGTCTGTGGAGGCTTCACCGCTCTGGTGGTGCCGGCAGTGCTTTAGCTGTATTCTATAGGGAAAACTCCCATGGTCATAATATGGCGGTCTTCTCTGCCAGCCTGTTGGCAGTACGACCGCCACCGCGAACATGGCGGTACTGAGACCACCAAACTCATAATGACCCCGATTATGTCAAATTCAGAAGATTTCCACCAGACAGACTAAATAGCTTTCAGAGAGTGAAGTAATGTATACCTAAAAGACCCATTGGTCTAAAATAAAGTTAACTTTTTTTGCTTGGTCTATGAAAGGTTTTATTTGATTTATTTTGTTGATTTGTGTAGCACACACAAAACTAACAGGAGTTAGAGTGCTTTGTACAGAGAATGGCAAAACACAAGTACAAATATACAGTATGGACAAAAAGAAAACGATGGCGAGAGAAATTACATTATTTTAAACAGAGTACAGGTAAACAATCCATGTCATGAAAAGGGATAGAAAATTAGATAGATAGATAGATAGATAGATAGATAGATAGATAGATAGATAGATAGATAGATAGATAGATAGATAGATAGAGAGATAGATAGACTCAACACTGAATCAGAGGAGAAGGATAGCAGCGCAGAGAAGGACGTGTTGTGCCTGTAAGGTGAGTGTACTTTAATTATTTTGCTTGCAGCCCACAGTTCGAAAGTGCTTGCCAATACCCACCACCCATTTGCCCGCCCCACCACTCTCCTTAAATGCTAGCCTCACTGCTCAGTACACTGTGTGGTCAAGTGGAACAGCATCAGCAAATGTTTGCCGACGACTCTGCATGCAGTGTGGAATCCTGTAGCTGCCTTTCCTAAAAATCTCTGCCAATAGGACAGAGATCATTCCATCCACAGGTGTAATCAACTGTTGTCCAGGTTGCTGTAGCCCCTCTCTTTTGTTTAAATTAGTGTCTGATTTTGTCACTAAACCCATAAAGGTATCTCCTGCTGCTCAGCAAAAAACTGTAATGCAGTCTCCAATGTGCCCCTCTACAGATATTGACTGCAGTGTTCGTGACCACCTATGCCTGCACCGTAGAGGGAACAGTGTGGATGGTGCCTAGCAGTTGATGGTCTTAAACCCTTTCGTTAGTTTTAATGCACATCACAAGAAATATGATTCTTTGTGGTGGAAAAAAGTACTAATGGCTTTACATTACTGTAATCTGAAGACACAGCGCCTAATTATGAGTTTGGTGGATTGGAACACCTGCCGCCAAACTTCCGACAGGGTGGCTGCTTCCATAGTGGCGACCACCCCGCCGCACCTATTATGAGTTTACAACAAGGCTGATGGGTGGAAACCAAGGTTTCTGTCTGTCAGCCTAGTGGGAAACTGGCGGCAGCATAGTCTTCAGTTCAAAATTGAGGGGGCTGCAATGCTGTCACCTGCAGGGTGCACCAGCAGATAGTAAACATTGTGGTGGTGTTGGGCAGGGGGAAGGCCTGGGTCCTAATGTGGCGATCAGACAGCTATAGCAGCGGTGGTCCTGACTGCCACTGCAAGGCTGATGGTCTCAAGACTGCCAGCCTCATAATGAGGCCCAAAGTTTATACGCAAAACAATGTTTAAAAGAATAAAAGAGGAAAAAGAATGGAAAGAGAAAATAGCAAATGTTGGCTGAAAAGCATTGGCTCTTAGGGTAGAAGTGGGCTTATCCTTTACCCCTGTTGTATGCTGTAGTAGGCAGAAGCAAAATTTAAAAAATAGTTAAACAGATCAAGAATGAAGAAGGCTGACCTAAAGCGCCTGTATATAAATATGTATATATTTATGTGTGTATGTATGTATGTGTGTGTGTACATACTCTTATTCATCTCTGTTTTTTATATCACACGAGGCTGGAAAAACGTGTTCAAGATGATGTTTTAGATAGCATTACAGGATACCAAACAACAAAAGGTAATCATCAAATGCTGTGAAACTGTGTCCACTTTATATGCAACTACAAAGGAACCACAGATTTAGCCATAAGGTAGAATTGCACAGTATTTTTTGTAGCCTCTGGACTCAGTGCAGCTGTGTAAACTGGCTCCATCTAGAATGGGCCCAATGTGCATTGTGACTGGTACTTCTAGTAATGTGCTATCACTGAAGATCAAGAGAGGATGTGTAGAAGCCATTGTTAATTCTTCCGCAAGTAGTGGCCAATCCATAAAAGCATTTACAAGTTTATGAGTATAGAGATTCGTGCTACAGGAGTAACAATTTATGTACTTATAGAAACATTTGTGAAGCACCTGGACTGGTGCTTAAGTCTGGTGGGGGCCACAGGCACCTGTTTGTGGGAATTGGCACTTCTCTTTCTCCATCAGACGTTTACGAGAGCAAGAGGGAAAACACACAAAACAAAAAGGCAGAGTAAGAGAATAACAGAAAAACTGTCACAAAGAGAAAAAGCTTAAACCTGCAAGAGTGAGATAAATGGGCAGAAAGTGTTTGGAAGTGGATTAAAGAGGCATGAGGTGGGTTTAGGACTATGCAGTCTTGGTATTTGGTGTGCCGGAATAAAGTTGCACCTGCCACAGGCTTCTGAGCAGAGCAATGGACACTGACACTCATTCTTTTACAAGTTAAGCACTGTCCTGAAATGTTTAACTAGCAATAAAAGTGGGAACCGTCTGTTCTATTTGTGCTAATTGTACATGAATATTCCAATTTTATTCTCAGAATTTTCCCATTTTGGCCTTTTTTAGATGTTTTGTGCCATTTCACAAAGACATGTAACAGCACGTAAAAGTGTATGACAGGAGCACTACTTTATGCATTCCAAAATGTGTTTATGAATAGGCCCCATAGAATCAGTGAAACATTTGAGTGCAGACAGCAGACATGCACCTACAAGTCACATCCATGGATCCAAAGCAGGGTAAGCTCAGCCATTCAGGCTTTTGAAATTGATAAAATGGTTAATTCTGATGGAAGGCTTCTTCTCCACCTTCACCCAAGAGCACACATGACCCCAGTTCTGCAATCGTTCTACTGGCTACCGATAGCTGGAAGGACAATAGTCAAGGCTCTCAGCATTGTCCACAAAGCCTCCCAAGGAAAAGGACTGCTATACCCACTAATTAAATTCAAGTGATAAAAACCAAACAGAACACTGTGCTCCAGGCTTTCACCACTTATCATCCTACAAATGTGAAGGAGGCACTGCTTTCTCAGTACAAGGTGCCAAGCTCTGAAACCCACTGCCAACTAGCATTAGAAGCAACCAGGAGCATATACACACCCAAAGGCAGTTGACAACTTGGATATTTCCTAGATAATTGCACCACCTATATCAGGGCAACAGAATCTTGAAAATAGCCACACCCTCAAGCACAATCTTCAGCTTACAACCCACAAACTGCAAACAACTTAACCAGTAAACTGCTTTCATTATGCAGGCAAGTGAAAATGTATGATATAGTTATTGCTGGACTTGGACCTTTCTGCAGGTTCATCCACAGACCATTTGCCTTCACTCCTCCATTTTTGCTGAATTAGTTTTAGTTGGTCTTGGGACTCTGTGCACTTTTTTATATGACCACCTAGCCCCACCCAGGTAGGACAGTGCCACCTGGGTGGACTCAACCTCACTGTTAAAAGAACAGGAGGGAGTGCGTAAATTAATTTAAATTCTGGAAAAGGGATCCAGCTATGTTAGGAAATAAAAACACCTACTCAGATACCCGTGTGAATTTTAATAGAGGGTTCTGTGTGGTGTGATTAAAAAGGACTGTGGAACCGGTGTGAGAGCAATGACTCACATGGTCACCTATCTAAAGGAAGTAGCCGACATGTTTCTACCCTTGAAATTGAGCTCTGGAAGGTCTCTGGGCATTCATCAGGGCGTTGGATCCCTGTTGCATATGCTTCGTGAGCGCTGCATAAATAATAATGCTAGAAATGGTAAAGGAGGGGCCTACCTTTACCAAGGGAATACCAGGGGAGGACCCTAACAACAGAGGCTAGTGACCGCTTGAGTCCTGAGGAGAGGTCGGTATAGGCGCACAGAGAGCGCCCACCTTTGATGCAAGTCTGACTATAAGGGGACGCTCCCTCTCCAGGATACCAGAGGCCACTAGCCTCTGTTGTTAGGGTCCTCCCCAGGTATTCCCTTGGTAAAGGTAGGCCCCTCCTTTACCCTTTATAGTGTTATTATTTATGCAGCACTCACGAAGCATATGCAACAGGGATCCAACGCCCTGATGAATGCCCAGAGACCTTCCAGAGCTCAATTTCAAGGGCAGAAACATGTCGGCTACTTCCTTTAGATAGGTGACCTTGTGAGTCATTGCTCTCACACCGGTTCCCCAGTCCTTTTAAATCACACCACACAGAACCCTCTATTAAAATTCACACGGGTATCTGAGTAGGTGTTTTTAATTCCTAACATAGCTAGATCCCTTTTCCAGAATTTAAATTAATTTACGCACTCCCTCCTGTTCTTTTAACAGTGAGGTTGAGTCCGCCCAGGTGGCACTGTCCTACCTGGGTGGGGCTAGGTGGTCATATGATGAAGCATGACACTATATAGTGTGTGAGACCACCTAGTCCGTAAAGGAAATCCCCCTTCCAGACCACACACCACACCACAGGTCACCCACATTTCGCCTCTAGCTGAGGGTCACGAGTGGTCTAGTGTTACAATTGATACACTACCGACCCACCTTCGTTACAAGAACCCCGTACTCTCAGTTGTGATTTAGTATTGTTTTCGGGAGTCGAGTACGGTTGTGTTTTTCCTCTGTCCCCCTTTCTCCCATATACTCTCTCTTAGTGTAATACTCTGTGCACTTTACCACTGCTAACCAGTGCGAAAGTGCTTGTTCTCTCTGCTTAAAACATGTTAGATTGGCTTATCCCAATTGGCTATTTTATTTACTTGTAGGTCCCTAGTAAAGTGACTCTACCTGCACCCAGGGTCTGTAAAATAAATGCTAATAGTGGGACTGCAACACTGGTTGTGCCATCCAGTCAAGTAGTCCTTTAATTAAACATGTCTCAGGCCTGACATTGCAGCCTGTTTGTGGGAAACTTTAAACTACTATTTTGACCTGGCAAAATAAGCCTTTTGCCAGGCTCAAATCTTCCTTTTTAGTACTTATAAGTCACCCCTAGTAGAGTCCCTGAACAGCCCAGAGGGTAGGCTGCAATGTATTTAAAATGTGGGGCATGTACTTTTATGTTTTGCATGTCCTGGTAATGAAAAAACTCTAAAATGTGTTTTTCATTACAGCAAGGTCTACCGTTCCCATAGGATAACAATGGAGTTACCTTATTACATTTTAAAAGTGTAATTTTCAAATGGGAAAGGGAAACCAGTTCATGTTTGATGTCTTTGAAATCACAATGTAAAATCCCAATTTATGGTCAAGTTGGATTTTAAACTGCAATTCTGAAATGCCACTTTTAGAAGCTTGGCATTTTCTTGCCTTAGCCGTTTGGTGCCTGTAGCCTCTGTCTCTGGGTCAAATAACTGGGTGTAGCTGACAGATGGGCTTTGTGTATTTCTCCCAGACAGCCACACACAATGGGGAGCTTAGATATGACTGTGTGGGCCATCATTGACATGATGGGTGGAAGAAGCTGGTCCCAGCCTCACTTACACTTCAATAGGCTGTCTCTTGTCTCCTGACAAAGGGCTGCATACCCCCTGTAGCTAGTCTGGAGCCAGGACAAGGATAGTAGTGCATCTGTGCACTTCACGGTATGCCTCTAGAAGCTTACCCCACTTCAAAGCACTATGTATAAATACCAGAGCTCAGACACTAAATGTTCAGTACACTTCAGGACCTGTGGATACTCTGATACTCTGTGCTGCTACAAGGACTGCCACTCTGCTGGACTGCTGCGCTAAAGGAGCTGCTGTCTTGTTCTGCTGACCTGCTGCCATTTTGCTTGGAGAAGAAAAACTTGACATGCAACTTCATCTTGAACCAAGGACCCAAGAATGACCCAGAGGGCTAGTCTACTGACCTCCTGATCTGAGGCTCAGGGACATAACGGCTCCCCAAACAGCCCAAGGACCCAGCTGCAGAACATTTTTAACCGCCAAGTGATGCTTCAATAGTCTTGGACATTTGGCCTGGCTCGTGGGCTCTTACTTCAAGCACCCCTCAGACCGAAATCAGTGTGTGCCGCCACCAGCCCATCTGTTTGCACCGCTACATCAACTGCTCACAGGGGACAGCCAGTGTGAAGCATCAGCCTGCCCGTCTGCACCAACCAGCATGCTCTTTGTGCCACACTGACAACTGCATGTAACACAACCCTCTCCAACGTGGCCTGCACTCTTGGCACAAAATTGGAGAAGGTAAAACTTCAGCAGGACTAATCTGGGACTATATCCGACCTGTGCTCCATCACTGTCCATTTGAACTTTTGACTTTGACCTGGTCTGGTGCGACCTGATAGCCGTGATTGCCACCTCTGCTTTTAGGTGCTATTTTGCACTTTATTAAAAAAAAAATCATAACTCCAATTCTAGTGGTTTGTCATTTTAGTCTCATTTTATTTATTAAATGTTGCTCTATTTTTCTAAACCAGTATGGGATCATTTATATGTGGTTACTGTTTGAAGTGTTGCACAAATACTTTACACTTTGCCTCTAAGCTAAGCCTGACTCCTTTGTGCTAAGCTAATAGAGGGTTGAGCACAGGATTATCTTAGGTTTGCTTGTACCTTATCCTGACAAAGATTATGGTTGCTGCTTGACCAGTGCTCACACCCAAGTCAACCGGTAATCCAATTTCTCACAGTTACGTACTTCCATTTATAACTTTTATGGCTCACAATAATACTAAAACCATAATACGCAGAGTTCAGCAACAAATTGCAATATATACCCATTAACTTCATATAATACATATCTACTTTGAGGGTTGTCCATAACTAGCACTGCACAGCCAAAAAACAAAACACCACCAAATAAACAGGTATGGAATAACTGAATCAATCTGTCACTACATTACTGGACAGTTTTGGAGGACTTTAATGTAGTCCATTCACTGCAGGTCCCAAATATCTATCCAATCTAACAGTTTCTTAACATCTCACATAGACACTGAAATGCCATCCCTATAGATCTCTCCACTTCTCTCTCCCCCCAACAATGCCAGCTCAGGACCACAATCATACACAAATTCTCAGATTGGACATCCCAGAGCAGTGACCAGATAAGCAGACTATATCATATGAAATACCATAAAGGGAGTTGTTCAAAGCTAACAGCATGCTAAAAACCATAGAACTACGTGTCTGTCTCTTACACTTCATCATGCAATACATTGCTACAGGCTGCATCCAATAGTGCGATAACAGCACCTTGTTGGTCATCACGCACATGTAAACATTTCCCTCATAGGATCAAAACAAAAACAATATCCTTTCAACCACACACCCTACATGGTGTAGTATGCTGCTCATGTAGGCAAGTGCTTCAGCTTAAAAACACAATTGGGAGTATGGGGTTCTTGTAACGGGGGCAAGTCAGTAGTGTATCATTTGTAGCACTATGCCCCTCGTGAGCCTCAACTAAAGGCGAGACAGGGGTGGACTAAGGTGTATGGAATGGAAGGGGAATTTCCTTTACGGACTAGGTGGTCTCTATGGTGTCATGCTTCATCATATGACCACCTAGCCCCACCCAGGTAGGACAATGCCAGCTGGGCGGACTCAACCTCACTGTTAAAGGAACAGGAGGGAGTGCGTAAATCAATTCTGGTTCTGGAAAAGGGATCCAGCTAGACTAAGAAATAAAAACACCTAAACAGATACCTATGTAAGTATTTTAATAGGAGGTTCTGTTTGATGTGATTAAAAAGAGGACTGGGACACCAAAGTGAGAGTGATGACTCACTGGGTCTTCTATCTAAAAGGAAGAAGCTGACATGTTTCTGCCCTCAAAGTTGAGCTATGGTCATCAGTGCTGGCATTCGAGAAGTCAGTGTCCCTTAAGATCAATGGGCTTGCTGAGTCATCTAACAAAATATTCCATAACATGAGCAAGGAGGAGCAAGAGGCACTCAAGAGCCTAACAGCCGACCCAAGCATTATTATAAAACCAGCAGACAAGGGTGGGGCAACGGTGATTCTCCCACACAAAATGTACAAAGATGAATGTGAGCGACTTCTGGGCAACACCAAACATTATAAATGTCTGGCTCGTGACCCTACACCGGATATCCAAGAAGAAATTGCCTTCCTAGTGACAAAAGGGACGGAGAATAACTGGCTCACAGAACACGAGGCAGCCTTTCTAATACAAGCTAATCCGAAAATCCTGTACTTCTATATCTTACCAAAAGTACACAAAGAAAAGATTCCACCCTGGGAGACCTATAGTATCTGGGATAGGCGCAGTGTTAGAGCCCCTGTCTAAGTTTGTGGATTTCTTCCTACAACCATTGGTTAAAAGAATCCCGACTTACCTCAAGGACACCACCCATGTCCTACTGTTACTGGAATCCTTGTCCTTTGACAAGACAAAAGAACTCCTGATCACCCTAGACGTGGAATCGCTATATTCAAACATCCCCCAAGAAGCCACTCTGGAAGTGATAAGCAACCTCCTAGAAGCAAATATGGATGAATCCAAAACCCCCCCGGGTTTCGTACTGGACCTAGCGCACCTTGCTCTTACAAGAAACTTTTTCAAATTTGAAGAGAGTTTCTTCCTACAGACACAAGGGACATCTATGGGCAGCACTTTTGCCCCAAGTCTGGCTTGCCTGTATGTCGACAATTTCGAGAAACTGGTGGTCCTCAACGATGACAACCCCTACCGAGACCAGATAAAACTCTGGAAGCGATACATTGACGATGTACTGCTGATATGGACTGGCAGTAAGGAAGAGGCCCTCGCTTTCGCCATCTGGCTCAACGGGGCCAATCCCTTCCTCACCTTCACCATGAACATAGGTGATAATAGACTACCGTTCCTTGACCTACTCATCTACGAACACGATGGTGGTTTGTCCACAGAAGTGTACTATAAACCGACGGACTGTAACAATCTGCTACAATACCAGAGTTTCCACCCACGAGCTCTGAGAGATAACCTCCTAGTCGGCCAGTTCCTACGCCTGAGATGGAACTGCGGGTCTACGGCGGACTACCACAAACACCCTGATAAGTTAACCAACAAGTTATACACCAAGGACTACCCCCCACACTTAATCAGGAGAGCCCGTAAGAGAGCATGCAACAATAACACAGATCAGTTGTTGCAACCCCGAATATCCAAACCAGACCTTGAGAAAATTGTGTGTGTCACCACGTTCAACCCTCTATCCAACACAATTCAGAAGATCATAAAAGACAATTGGAAGATCCTCACATCATGTGGTTTACCCTTTGAACTGCCACTACATGCGTATAAAAGGGCAACCAATATACGCGATATAGTGGTTCATAAAAGACCTAAAGATAAGCCTCGTACAACACAGACTACGCTTTGGCAGACCACACCTCCCACAGGCCACTAACCATGTGGCAACTGCAGCATGTGCTGCCTTACACGTAAATCCACCTCCATCAACCTTGACCTAAAAACCCCATGGGTTCAAAAATCACTTACGAATTGTAACAGCAAGAACGTAGTCTATCTTATCAAATGCCCTTGCCCACTCAAATATGTGGGTATGACCACTAGAAAGGTCAGCACCAGAATCTGTGAGCATAGAAGTACGATTCGGTGCAAGCGCGACGCAACAAAACTTACCAGCCATTTCCTGTTAAAAAATCACTCTCCAGACGATATGTCATGGACGATTCTGGAACAATTTCCACTCACAACCCCCAACATGTCAAATAACCTGTTTAGGGCTGAACAACGCTGGATTTGGAGGCTACACACCGATACGGTGGGTCTGAATGATGAGATACCCTGGTTCTCTCTCCAGCATTAGACCTTTCTCATGACCTACATACTCTTTCAGTCCTAGCCTTCCCTGCCCCCCCTTTTGCATATGCCTTCTCCCCTCTCCTCTCTTCCCTCCCCACCCCCCTTTTTTTCCCCCCTCTTCCCTCTTTTCTCCCTTCCCCAGCACCGCCAAGTCCTTTTCCCCTCCTGGTGTTCTTGCACCCCCCCTCCCCTTCCCCATCCTTGGTCTCCCTTCCTTCCCCCCCCTTCTTGGTTTGTTTCCCTCTTTTTTACTCCTTTCTTTCTTTCTTTCTCCTTCTTTCTCCTTTTTTTTCCCCCCTTTTTTCTGCTTCCTCTCACCCTTTTGTCATACCTTTCCCCTCCCCTCCCCCTCCCCACTTCCTCTTTTCAACATCTTCTCTCTTTGCCTCTCGCCTGTCTCCCAGGCGGTAGGCTACCGGGGACCTCCCACGGTCACGCTAGCCGGGAAACTACTTCTCCCTGCGGCCACCGCGTGGACCGCGCCCTTCATGACGCTGTCCCGCGCCAGGGCGCTGCCTTTCTGTCTCTTCGACCGCCGGGAACTACATCTCCCGGCGTCCCCCGCGGGGACCGCGCCTCTCATGACGCTGTCCCGCGCGAGGGCGCTGCTTCCCTGCCTCTTCGGCCGCCCCGGGTACTATCGTCTCCGGGGCACACCGGCCTTGTCCTTCCGGGTGCCTGCCCTCACAACGTTGAGGCGCGTTTTCGCTGGACGAACAACTTCCGCCCTTTGCGTCCAATCAGGGCCTGGACCGCGGGCCGTGACGGTGAGCACCAGCACCTGAGGCTCTTTTACGGCAATCAATGATACTATAACTACCCGTCTCTCGCAGGCCACTTTATTCAAGCGGACCTGTGAGAGGTCGGTCTAGGCGCATAGAGAGCGCCCGCCTTAGATGCAGTGAGTGAGCCGGCTACCATTGGACGTACAGATAAGAATTTCTCTACTTTTTCCCCCTCTTTTTTCCTCTACTTCTTCTCCACTACTTCACTTTCTTGCTGGTGTTGTAGTGTTCCTGATTTTTCCTTGCCTATATCATTATTAATCTTTACTGTTACTCAACTCTTTCTTTTGTTCTCCCCCTCCTTTTTCTACCCTTCCCTCTTTATTTACTATAAGCCCCCTTTCTTACTAATTCTTTCTGAGTGTCTTCCTGTCCATGCCTCTACCTTTAATCTTAGGTTCTGGACCCGAATAGGTGTCCTACATTCCAGGGCCTTGCCCTCGGTTTCCTAGGGGTACCCATCCCCTTTCTGCCCCTTTTTTTCTCTCATGTGGCTTTTTTTCCTTTTTTCCTGTTTATTCCTTCTTTCCCTTCCTTAGAGTCTGACTATAAGGGGACGCTCCCTCTCCTGGACACCGGAGGCCAATAGCCTCCTGTGATAGGGTAAGAAATTCTCCCCTTTTTGTTGTCCTCCTCGCTATGATATGCCATACCATTATTTATGCGAAGCATGCCTTACGCACCCAGTATTGCTGCGTCTTGCATGCTCCCTTTCACGTGTGTTGTGGATTGCTGTGTATTGCTGTGTCACTTTGTCACCCCTAGTACCGGACTGATTTGTTTTACTTCCTTTAGGTACTCCCCAGGTATTTCCTCGGCAAGGTAGGCCCCCCCGCCCATCCGGGTGTCACTTATTATTATTATTTCTATTCAATTATTACTATCTATCAAACGCTTACTAAACATGTATAGCAGGGATCCTTCACCCTGATGAATGCCCTGAGACCTTCCATAGCTCAACTTTGAGAGCAGAAACATGTCGGCTTCTTCCTTTTAGATAGGAGACCCAGTGAGTCATCACTCTCACTTTGGTGTCCCAGTCCTCTTTTTAATCACATCAAACAGAACCTCCTATTAAAATACTTACATAGGTATCTGTTTAGGTGTTTTTATTTCTTAGTCTAGCTGGATCCCTTTTCCAGAACCAGAATTGATTTACGCACTCCCTCCTGTTCCTTTAACAGTGAGGTTGAGTCCGCCCAGCTGGCATTGTCCTACCTGGGTGGGGCTAGGTGGTCATATGATGAAGCATGACACCATAGAGTGTGTGAGACCACCAAGTCCGTAAAGAAAATTCCCCTTCCATTCCATACACCTTAGTCCACCCCTGTCTCGCCTTTAGTTGAGGCTCACGAGGGGCATAGTGCTACAAATGATACACTACTGACTTGCCCCCGTTACAAGAACCCCGTACTCCCAATTGTGTTTTTGTGTTGGTTTTTGGGAGTTGAGTACGGTTGAGTTCTCCATTAAACCCCCACAATTTCTCTCTCTGTGTGTTGTGATAATAGAGCAGCCCTTCGGCTGCGAGAGCCCCCTCCCCTGGTTTTCTTCCCCCCAGCAAGCACATCTGGCTTGCCCTGTCCCCTTTAGTGCTCAGGCTCTCCTCCTCCCCTCCCCACTCACATCCCCCTTTCCCCTCTCACCATGGCAGAAGGCCTTTTCTTTAACGACGAGGAAGTATCAGCGATCCTCTCAGCCCCATCTCTCCTTGGGGACACAGCTCTATCCAAGAGCTTATCCCAACTTGGAGACTGGGATACCCTAGTAGAGCTGAAACGCTCCCAGATTAAGACCATTCTACATGGAGACGTCCTGACGGAATACCTCCGTAGCAATTCGGCACCCAATGAGTTACTTGTCACCAATGAACCACGCATATTCCTAGACGATCTGGAGTTTCGAAAAGACTGGGCCCTTATAGCGTGGAAATGTACACAAGACTGGCTGATACTAATTATAAAAACTGCCACCAGATTATCCGAAACCTTATTAATCCAGATAAAAATGAGCGAAAATAATCTCAAATCAGGCGTAAGCATCCTCTCCTTCAAAAAGAAATTGGAGGAGGTGAACGGGAATATGAGTGAATATAAAGAATACCTGACCCAGCAGAAAATAGCGAAATTTCAAAAAGATCTAAACCGGTTCTCCCATGAAAGGGTATACCCCTACACCAAACCTGATTATGTAGCCAAAACCTCCAACAATACGTCTGAGACTTCCTCAGGCAGTAACATTAGCTCAGATAGTGACAGTAACTCATCAGGGAACACACGGCAGCGCCGCGGACGACGTGGGCAACACCGTGGTAGATTGAACTACCCGCCCATGCAACTCCCTTGCCCCCCGTATTTCAACCAACAATGGGGTTGGCCTAATCAGTATGGCACCCCACCACAATACCAAGCACCCTTTCTGCAGCACCCTGCCCAATGGTCCTACTCCGACCCCCCACCTTCTTTTTTAGACAGAGGTCATGGGAGGGGCAAAGGGAGGAGAAAAGAAGTGCAGTGGCGCCCAAAAGAGGACACCAAGGAAAACCCAACATACAGGGAGGCCACCCCAGGGACGAGCAAGACACAGCCAAACTAGACGCAGATAAAACAATCAATATCATTAACTTAAGCAAACGGTCATTAAGTCAAGTCGAAACTCGAGCTTTAAGTAAAGGTCTGAATTTTGTGCCTACCCCACAAGTCGATTTGTTTAAAACCAGAAGAGAATTAGCGGGCTTGTTCCGCAAGATTCGCTTAAAAACCTTCTTCCTTGGGAAGGAATATGAGACCCCTGAGCAAAACACAGGACTGCGACCTAAGTCGACTTTCTGTCCCACAGCAGGTCAAATGCCCCCTGAAGTGCCGGCATTCGAGAAGTCAGTGTCCCTTAAGATCAATGGGCTCGCTGAGTCATCAAACAAAATATTCCATAACATGAGCAAGGAGGAGCAAGAGGCACTCAAGAGCCTAACAGCAGACCCAAGAATTATTATAAAACCAGCAGACAATGGTGGGGCAACGGTGATTCTCCCACACAAAATGTACAAAGATGAATGTGAGCGACTTCTGGGCAACACCAAACATTATAAACGTCTGGCTCGTGACCCTACACCGGATATCCAAGAAGAAATTGCCTTCCTAGTGACAAAAGGGATGGAGAATAACTGGCTCACAGAACACGAGGCAGCCTTTCTAATACAAGCTAATCCGAAAATCCCGTACTTCTATATCTTAACAAAAGTACACAAAGAAAAGATTCCACCCCCCGGGAGACCTATAGTATCTGGGATAGGCTCAGTGTTAGAGCCCCTGTCTAAGTTTGTGGATTTCTTCCTACAACCATTGGTTAAAAGAATCCCGACTTACCTCAAGGACACCACCCATGTCCTACTGTTACTGGAATCCTTGTCCTTAGACAAGACAAAAGAACTCCTGATCACCCTAGACGTGGAATCGCTATATACAAACATCCCCCAAGAAGCCACTCTGGAAGTGATAAGCAACCTCCTAGAAGCAAATATGGATGAATCCAAAACCCCCCCGGGTTTCGTACTGGACCTAGCGCACCTTGCTCTTACAAGAAACTTCTTCAAATTTGAAGAGAGTTTCTTCCTACAGACACAAGGGGCATCTATGGGCAGCACTTTTGCCCCCAGTCTGGCTTGCCTGTATGTCGACAATTTCGAGAAACTGGTGGTCCTCAACGATGACAACCCCTACTGAGACCAGATAAAACTCTGGAAGCGATACATTGACGATGTACTGCTGATATGGACTGGCAGTAAAGAAGAGGCCCTCGCTTTCGCCATCTGGCTCAACGGGGCCAATCCCTTCCTCACCTTCACCATGAACATAGGTGATAATAGACTACTGTTCCTTGACCTACTCATCTACGAACACGATGGTGGTTTGTCCACAGAAGTGTACTATAAACCGACGGACTGTAACAATCTGCTACAATACCAGAGTTTCCACCCACGAGCTCTGAGAGATAACCTCCCAGTCGGCCAGTTCCTACGTCTGAGACGGAACTGCTCGTCTACGGCGGACTACCACAAACACGCTGATAAGTTAACCAACAAGTTATACACCAAGGACTACCCCCCACACTTAATCAGGAGAGCCCGTAAGAGAGCATGCAACAATACCAGGGATCAGTTGTTGCAACCCCGAATATCCAAACCAGACCTTGAGAAAATTGTGTGTGTCACCACGTTCAACCCTCTATCCAACACAATTCAGAAGATCATAAAAGACAATTGGAAGATCCTCACATCAGGTGGTTTACCCTTTGAACTGCCACTACATGCGTATAAAAGGGCAATCAATATACGCGATATAGTGGTTCATACAAGACCTAAAGATAAGCCTCGTACAACACAGACTACGCTTTGGCAGACCACACCTCCCACAGGCCACTACCCGTGTGGCAACTGCAGCTTGTGCTGCCTTACACGTAGATCCACCTCCATCAACCTTGACCTAAAAACCCCATGGGTTCAAAAATCACTTACGAATTGTAACAGCAAGAACGTAGTCTATCTTATCAAATGCCCTTGCCCACTCAAATATGTGGGTATGACCACTAGAAAGGTCAGCACCAGAATCTGTGAGCATAGAAGTACGATTCGGTGCAAGCGCGACGCAACAAAACTTACCAGCCATTTACTGTTAAAAAATCACTCTCCAGACGATATGTCATGGACTATTCTCGAACAATTTCCACTCACAACCCCCAACATGTCAAATAACCTGTTTAGGGCTGAACAACGCTGGATTTGGAGGCTACACACCGATACGGTGGGTCTGAATGATGAGATACCCTGGTTCTCTCTCCAGCATTAGACCTTTCTCATGACCTACATACTCTTTCAGTCCTAGCCTTCCCTGCCCCCCCCTTCTGCATATGCCTTCTCCCCTCTCCTCTCTTCCCTCCCCACCCCCCTTTTTTTCCCCCTCTTCCCTCTTTTCTCCCTTCCTCAGCACCGCCAAGTCCTTTTCCCCTCCTGGTGTTCTTGCACCCCCCCTCCCCTTCCCCATCCTTGGTCTCCCTTCCTTTCCCCCCCCTCTCTTGGTTTGTTTCCCCCTTTTTCACTCCTTTCTTTCTTTCTCCTTTTTTTCCCCCCTTTTTTCTGCTTCCTCTCACCCTTTTGTCATACCTTTCCCCTCCCCTCCCCCTCCCCACTTCCCCTTTTCAACATCCTCTCTCTTTGCCTCCCGCCTGTGTCCCAGGCGGTAGGGTACCGGGGACCTCCCATGGTCGCGCTAGCCGGGAAACTACTTCTCCCTGCGGCCACCGCTGGGACCGGGCCCTTCATGACGCTGTCCCGCACCAGGGCACTGCCTTTCTGTCTCTTCGACCGCCGGGAACTACATCTCCCGGCGTCCCCCGCGGGGACTGCGCCTCTCATGACGCTGTCCCGCGCGAGGGTGCTGCTTCCCTGCCTCTTCGGCCGCCCCGGGTACTATCGTCTCCGGGGCACACCGGCCTTGTCCTTCCGGGCGCCTGCCCTCACAACGTTGAGGTGCGTTTTCGCTTGTCGAACAACTTCCGCCCTTCGCGTCCAATCAGGGCCTGGACCGCGGGCCGCGACGGTGAGCACCAGCACCTGAGGCTCTTTTACGGCAATCAATGATAATATAACTACCCGTCTCTCGCAGGCCACTTTATTCAAGCGGTCCTGTGAGAGGTCGGTCTAGGCGCATAGAGAGCGCCCGCCTTTGATGCAGTGAGTGAGCCGGCTACCATTGGACGTACAGATAAGAATTTCTCTACTTTTTCCCCCTCTTTTTTCCTCTACTTCTTCTCCACTACTTCACTTTCTTGCTGGTGTTGCAGTGTTCCTGATTTTTCCTTGCCTATATCATTATTAATCTTTACTGTTACTCAACTCTTTCTTTTGTTCTCCCCCTACCTTTTCTACCCTTCCCCCTTTATTTACTATAAGCCCCCTTTCTTACTAATTCTTTCTGAGTGTCTTCCTGTCCATGCCTCTACCTTTAATCTTAGGTTCTGGACCCGAATAGGTGTCCTACATTCCAGGGCCTTGCCCTCGGTTTCCTAGGGGTCCCCATCCCCTTTCTGCCCCTTTTTTTCTCTCATGTGGCTTTTTTTCCTTTTTTCCTGTTTATTCCTTCTTTCCCTTCCTTAGAGTCTGACTATAGAGGGACGCTCCCTCTCCTGGACACCGGATGCCAATAGCCTCCTGTGATAGGGTAAGAAATTCTCCCCTTCTTGTTGTCCTCCACGCTATGACGTGCCATACCATTATTTATGCGAAGTATGCCTTACGCACCCAGTATTGCTGCGTCTTGCATGCTCCCTTTCACGTGTGTTGTGGATTGCTGTGTATTGCTGTGTCACTTTGTCACCCCTAGTACCGGACTGATTTGTTTTACTTCCTTTAGGTACTCCCCAGGTATTTCCTCGGCAAGGTAGGCCCCCCCGCCCATCCGGGTGTCACTTATTATTATTATTTCTATTCAATTGTTACTATCTATCAAACGCTTACTAAACATGTATAGCAGGGATCCTTCGCCCTGATGAATGCCCCGAGACCTTCCATAGCTCAACTTTGAGGGCAGAAACATGTCGGCTTCTTCCTTTTAGATAGGAGACCCAGTGAGTCATCACTCTCACTTTGGTGTCCCAGTCCTCTTTTTAATCACATCAAACAGAACCTCCTATTAAAATACTTACATAGGTATCTGTTTAGATGTTTTTATTTCTTAGTCTAGCTGGATCCCTTTTCCAGAACCAGAATTGATTTACTCACTCCCTCCTGTTCCTTTAACAGTGAGGTTGAGTCCGCCCAGGTGGCATTGTCCTACCTGGGTGGGGCTAGGTGGTCATATGATGAAGCATGACACCATAGAGTGTGTGAGACCACCTAGTCCGTAAAGGAAATTCCCCTTCCATTCCATACACCTTAGTCCACCCATGTCCCGCCTTTAGTTGAGGCTCACGAGGGGCATAGTGCTTCAAATGATACACTACTGACTTGCCCCCGTTACAAGAACCCCGTACCCCCAATTGTGTTTTTGTGTTGGTTTTTGGGAGTTGAGTACGGTTGAGTTCTCCATTAAACCCCCACTCCCACAATTTCTCTCTCTGTGTGTTGTGAAGTGCTTCAGCTTCCCAAATAAGGGTAGTAAGCGCTATATAAATGCTTCAACACAATACTACTAATCTGAGTAATAACACAGTGTTACATCAAAATCATTAGTATGTAACCAAGTTATCATGTCTCGTGTTGTGTAGTTCGGATTTGTTTGGTTTGGTTTCCACCAATACAAAATATTTTGCGATGATCTTTGGATAACAATAAGATAATGTGTTTTTAAATGCCTTTAATATTGTCCAAACTGAAATAGGAGACTGGAGTAATTAGTGAAAATATCTTATTTGTAAGCAGTTGTTGGAACGATTTGTCCTTAAAAAAATTACACTGAGATTTTCGCTGTCTACGTGGCCTCTTGAATTGAGGAGTTATTTACTGAGATAATTTCGCCTACAGCTGCGAAAACTACAATGACCTGCCAGGCGGCAGCTGGGGCAAGCACCAGCAGAAGCCAGAAGAACATGGTGTAACACTTAGGATGACAACCCTCTCGTGCTATCTTGAGAACAATCTGTTTTATATCCTAGCACAGAATATCGCTAAAACAAAATACATGTAATTCTTTAGTCACAGAGCCAATGAAGCATCGGGTTCCGTCAGTGGTGCTGTTACACGTTGTAAAAGGCTTCGTGGGGTCCACGCCCCCTCCAAAGGCTGGGCAGTTCGTATGTATTCTTTCAACGCATTATAAACCTACGTTGAGACTAAAACTATGGAAATACTACTATGGAAATATGCAAATTAAATCAACTAACCACTACTAACTCCCATATTTTCCACAGCTGCCGTTTATTATGTTTGATTATTGTGTTTGGTTTGGACACCATGTAACAACATAATTTATGCATGTAGGAGTTTTAGCAATGCAAAGGAGAAAGATACAATGATCTCTACAATAAGAGAGAAGAGATGCACATGGCGATCTCCACGCGTGGTTCAGACTGCCTCTAGCACACTAAAGGAAAACACACAAAGAATCACAGCCTTCGAAAAGGAGGCAAGAAATGCAGGGGTGATGGAAGACTGGTGGGGAAATGAGTTATCCAGCTCGTTATGAGATCGTTTACGAGTAAACCGTGCAAATGTGCAACTGCAGTATGGATACTGAGTGGACATGAAAAACAAGCAATCAACTTACATTTCATCGGCCACTACCACGCTACAAATAGCATAAAGATGTAAACATTTAAACAGGGCCGTCCTTTTTCGTCAGGATGTGCGACACGTATAGCAAGGAAAATCATACATATGTCACCATCAATCCAGTTATTTCGTGCGATTGGATCTAGGAGGTCACCCCACATCTGTTGGAGTATAGGGAGCTGATCTTATACCTTATACATGTCTCTCATGAGAGCATGCAGCAGAATATTTTATGAGCTGAAATGTGTCAACCCATCAGTGAGTAAGCCGAGGCACAAGGATAGCCTCCTTAACACACAGGGTGGCGTAAAAATGGGTATATGAAATATGTATGTGGAATTTGTAACAAACTGGAGCGCTTTTTGTGGTCAACTTAAAACGAATATAAAAGAATAAGAATATTAATTAAAAGTATAAAAGAATAAGAAGAATATTATTTAAAATAATGTATTTATTTTTGCCCATGAATAGACTGTCATTTGCCATCGCCGTATGCCCATATTCCAAGAGTGTTTAGTTCACATCATTTGAACAATAATGTTCTAAGGTTGATAATCCATTACAAAAATGTAAGATCCTGACACACTGAGTTAAAAAATGTAGAGAAAGACAAGGGGCAATAACACTTGTTTTGCTATTCTATGTTCCCCCAAGTCTCCCAATAAAAATGATACCTCACTTGTGTGGGTAGACCTAGCGCCCGCAACAGGATATGCCCCAAAACACAACGTGGACACATCGCAGAAAACAGAGCTGTTTTTTGCAAAGTGCCTACATGTAGATTGTGGCCTCTAGCTCAGCCGGCACCTAGGGAAACCTACCAAACCTGTGCATTTTTGAAAACTAGAGACCTAGGGGAATCCAAGATGGGGTGACTTGTGGGGCTTTGACCAGGTTCTGTTACCCAGAATCCTTTGCAAACCTCAAAATTTGGCTAAAAAAACACATGTTCCTCACATTTCTGTGACAGAAAGTTCTGGAATCTGAGAGGAGGCACGAATTTCCTTCCACCCAGCGTTCCCCCAAGTCTCCCGATAAAAATGATACCTCACTTGTGTGGGTAGGACTAGCGCCCGCGACAGGATATGCTCCAAAACACAACGTGGACACATCACAGAAAACAGAGCTGTTTTTTGCAAAGTGCCTACCTGTAGATTTTGGCCTCCAGCTCAGCTGGCACCTAGGGAAACCTACCAAACCTGTGCATTTTTGAAAACTAGAGACCTAGGGGAATCCAAGATGGGGTGACTTGTGGGGCTCTGACCAGGTTCTGTTACCCAGAATCCTTTGCAAACCTCATAATTTGGCTAAAAAAACACATGTTCCTCACATTTCTGTGACAGAAAGTTCTGGAATCTGAGAGGAGGCACAAATTTCCTTCCACCCAGTGTTCCCCCAAGTCTCCTGATAAAAATGATACCTCACTTGTGTGGGTAGGCATAGTGCCCGCGACAGGAAATGCCCCAAAGCGCAACGTGGACACATCCAAATTTTTGGAAGAAAACAGAGGTGTTTTTGGCAAAGTGCCTACCTGTAGATTTTGGCCTCTAGCTCAGCCGGCACCTAGGGAAACCTACCAAACCTGTGCATTTCTGAAAACTAGAGACCTAGGGGAATCCAAGGAGGGGTGACTTGCAGGGCTCGGACCAGGTTCTGTTACCCAGAATCCTTTGCAAACCTCAAAATTTGGCTAAAAAAACACATGTTCCTCACATTTCTGTGGCAGATAGTTCTGGAATCAGAGAGGAGCCACAAATTTCCTTCCACCCAGCGTTCCCCCAAGTCTCCCGATAAAAATGATACCTCACTTGTGTGGGTAGGCCTAGCGCCCGCGACAGGAAATGACCCAAAACGCAACGTGGACACATCCCTTTTTTTGAAAGAAAACAGAGCTGTTTTTTGCAAAGTGCCTACCTGTAGATTTTGGCCTCTAGCTCAGCCGGCACCTAGGGAAACCTACCAAACCTGTGCATTTTTGAAAACTAGAGACCTAGGGGAATCCAAGATGGGGTCACTTGTGGGGCTCTGACCAGGTTCTGTTACCCAGAATCCTTTGCAAACCTCATAATTTGGCTTAAAAAACACATGTTCCTCACATTTCTGTGACAGAAAATTCTGGAATCTGAGAGGAGGCACAAATTTCCTTCCACCCAGCGTTCCCCCAAGTCTCCCGATAAAAATGATACCTCACTTGTGTGGGTAGGCATAGCGCCCGCGCCAGGAAATGCCCCAAAACGCAACGTGGACACATCCCTTTTTTGAAAGAAAACAGAGCTGTTTTTGGCAAAGTGCCTACCTGTAGATTTTGGCCTCTAGCTCAGCCGGCACCTATGGAAACCTACCAAACCTGTGCATTTGTTAAAACTAGAGACCTAGGGGAATCCAAGATGGGGTTACTTGTGGGGCTCTGACCAGTTTCTGTTACCCAGAATCCTTTGCAAACCTCAAATTTTGGCTAAAAAAAACACATTTTCCTCACATTTCGGTGACAGAAAGTTCTGGAATCTAAAAGGAGCCACAAATTTCCTTCCACCCAGCGTTCCCCCAAGTCTCCCGATAAAAATTATACCTCACTTGTGTGGGTAGGCCTAGCGCCCGCGAAAGGAAATGGCCCAAAACACAACGTGGACACATCAAATTTTTTCATAGAAAACAGTGCCTACCTGTGGATTTTGGCCTCTAGCTCAGCCGGCACCTGGGGAAACCTAGCAAACCAGCGCATTTTTGAAAACTAGAAACCCAGGGGAATCCAAGACGGGGTGAATTGTGGGGCTCTGACCAGGTTCTGTTACCCAGAATCCTTTGCAAACCTCAAAAGTTGGTAAAAAAAACACGTTTTCCTCACATTTCGGTGACAGAAAGTTCTGGAATCTGAGAGGAGCCACAAATTTCCTTCCACCTAGCGTTCCCCCAAGTCTCCCGATAAAAATGATACCTCACTTGTGCCCGCGACAGGAAATGGCCCAAAACACAATGTGGACACATCACATTTTTTCAGAGAAAACAGTGCCTACCTGTGGATTTTGGCCTCTAGCTCAGCCGGCCCCAGGGGGGGCAGAAATGGCCTAAAATAAATTTGCCCCCCCACCCCCCCGGGGAGCGACCCTTGCCTACAAGGTCGCTCCCCTTGCGTGACGGCGCAAAAAAAAGATCCCTGGTGCCTAGTGGTTTCTGCCCCCCTTGGGGGCAGATTGACCTACAATCGGCCAATCTGCCCCCAAGGGGGGTAGAAATGGTATAAATACAATTTGACCCCCCCCCAGGGGAGCGACCCTTGCCTAATGGGTCGCTCACCACCTCTAAAAAAACAAAAAAAACACACACAAAAAATTGCCCTGCCGCCTACAGGTTTCTGCCCCCAGGGGGGGCAGAAATGGCCTAAAATAATTCCCCCCCCCCCCCCAGGGAGCGACCCTTGCCTAAGGGGTCGCTCCCCTTGTCTAAGGGGTCGCTCCCCTTGCGTGAAATTCCCGTAAAGAAAAAAAACTCCCTGGTGTCTAGTGGTTTCTGCCCCCCTTGGGGGCAGATTGGCCTCATCAAAATAGGCCAATCTGCCCCGGGGGGCAGAAATGGCCTAAATATAATTTCCCCCCTAGGGGAGCGACCCTTGCCTAAGGGGTCGCTCCCCACCCAAAAAAAAAAAAAACATAACAAAAAGAAAACAAAAAAAGGATCCCTGGTGCCTAGAGGTTTCTGCCCCCCCTGGGGGCAGATCGGCCTAATAATAGGCAGAAAAGGCCTTAAAAAAAAATGCTCCCCTGGGAGTGACCCTTGCCCAAGGGGTCGCTCCCTTATGTCACTTTAAAAAAAAAAAAAAAAAAATCCCTGGTGTCTAGTGGGGTTTCAAAAGCCGGATTGCAAGCAATCCGGCTTTTGAAACCCTGGGAGAGACTTCAAAGGGAAGGAAATACATTTCCTTCCCTTTGAAGCCTCTCCTTGCTGAGCATTTCTCTTTCGATCGCGCTGGTAGCTCTGCTTCCAGCGCGATGGTGGAGGTTGTGTGATTGGCAGCGCGCGCTCGCGCGCTGACGTCACGGGGGGGCAGAGGGGGGGTTGGGGGTTGAAGGAGAAGGGATTCCCCTTTCAGCCCTGACCTGGGGGTGTGGGGGGGCGGCCCTCGGGGGGAGAGCTAGCGCTTCTCCCAAGGGCAGCATGCAGGACGTAATGGTTATGTCCATGGCGTCACACGGGCGCTGCCATGGACGTAACCATTACGTCCGTGGCGGGGAAGGGGTTAAGCAGAGCTTGTAAATCGTCATACAACCTGTCAGCTGTACTTTAGATTTGGGCATCTAATTCTCTTTCCTTCTTTTTTCTCCTTCTGTTCTTCTCTTTCTTTTCCTTCTTTAGTCTGAGGGTGGTAATGTAGTAATTAATAACGTTTTGTTTTCAATAGAAGCATTCGGTGCTTGGATTATTGTATTTGTATATTTTTCATCCATGTTAAACATCAATGAAAATAGGCGAGGGGCTTTCAAAAGCAAAATCCACTGGGGCACAACCTGCTATTTGTGTCACAGTGCAAGGGAACAGAAAGCGTTTGGAAAGTACATGGTTGTGTGATGTGAGCAGGATAGCATACATCAAAGGTAGTATGAAGAGTCTACATAGATGCTGAGTTTCTAGCCTTAGCCCAGTGCAGAAGAGCAGGGGAGTCTGGGTAGATATATATAGTGCTTTAAGTGCCCAGTAATAAGATAAAAGGATTATTCAACAATGACACTGCATGATCTAGGTTAAAAATAATACAAGGGTGTTTTGCAGATTTTTGTCGATTGCAAAGCAAGTGGATTGGTGGTATGTACATTATGGATGCAGTGATACTTACCAAAAGGACCAGGCTCTGAAATCAAATACCTGCTTTGAAAATTAAACAAGCATTTGCAATGCAATTGGTTTCGCGTTTGCTCGAGTTAGCGCTATTAGCGCTGTAAATTTCTAACTTGACTTTTCTTGCCACATAAATTGAATAACTAAAGTAAAACAGTTGTCATAAGCAAGCGGATTCAAAGTGCCACAGTGGCACTGAGCATGAGCACAAAGGAGAGACACAAAAGGAAAAGGAAATTTGCTTGCAGTCAAAGGTATCACCAAACATGCAATTATCCATGTAATAGGATTACTGTCCAAGGCAGCAACAAAACCGTCCCAAAGAGGGACAAATGAAAAGCATTTACCAACAATCACGAAGGATTTTTGAAAGGCAAGCCCACGAACGAGTGATAGCGATGAGTGTGCAGTGGGATTGGTTAAAAGCCCACAGATAGATTACAACCGGTCAAAGTGCTTACATGCTCAACATAATGAATAAGTTAGGCACATCCAGCACTAGCCTCATCATATCAATTTTTCCCAAAACATTGATAATGTCAATAGGTCTTACCTATGCGAGACCTATTGGCTTTAGTCAATCTTTCTTGCCATGTTGTACAGCTGCGCGGCTGCTGAGCAGCATGGTTCAAAATAAAATAAAGTAAAAAAGCACAAGCGTTAACCCCGCCATAGCACTTTGTTTTTTTACTTTCAGCCATGTTGCATAGCAGTCACGCTGCTGTACATGGCTAAGAAATAGCATAGACAAAGCAATAGATCTTGCATAAGTACGACCTATTGGCTTTCCTATTGCTTGTGGTTTTTAGGCAAGGGTTGATTAAGTGATTTTCCCAGGATGGCAGGAGGTGAATTGAGCTGGATTTGATCTTTAGTCACCAGTCTCAAAGTCGGTCGGCCATTAGACTGTGGCATGATATAAACATATGTACATTTTACATATATATATATATATATATACAGTATATATAGATAGATTGAGATAGATAGAGATATATAGATAGATAGAGATATACATATATATAGATAAATAAATGTTGGTAACTGTATACTTTAACACATCTTTACAATTAAGTCACAAAGGGGATTTGAATAAAATCGCAATAAAAGACATCACAGTTAAATCACTCCCCAAAAGCGCATTGACGGATAAAAAGAGCATTGACGGATAACAGAAGAATGTTGTCGCACTTGAGGAATCAGCAAATAATCAATCTGTCTACTATATAGTTATACTTTAGTTTACTAAATAAGGATAACCCTGCCCTTGGCAGAGCTTTCAAAAGTTGAGTGAAACTCTTAAATGTTCGTCTCCACGGAAATCTTTAGTAAAAGGCGAAAGATTTATTCGGTCTGAAGAGAAACCAGAGTATACATTTAATGGCTGTCATCTGTGGCGCTAGGAGACCCTGTTCCACAGACTGTTGGGGTGATTTAGTTTACTAAGTTCATCTTAGAAAACCCATTAAATACAACCAATTTATTATAATTGTTATAATCTGGTACATTGATAAAACACTTGTTGACTTAAAAAGAAACAACAGTAGGACTCAGAAGTGACACAGAATTATGGGTATGTAAATTTAGCCGTAGTTCACGTGAAAGGAAAGGCTGCTTCACATCAGTTTCCCTGCTCAAGTCGCAATGTCATCTCCGTTAACTCTGCACATTTTGAATGGGGCTTCACAAAGGCTTTTGTGAGGACCGATGGCACCCAAGAAGAGGATTTTTATATGCCTATGTCAAAGCATGCTCACTGGCTCGTTGCTATTCTTTCTGAGACAATGAATGAACCAGTGTGTTTTGTACTTGAAGCCTATAAGGCTGCATTGGCTGCTGTAACAAAACAATTATTGGCAAAGAGGAACGAGTTAGAGCTATTAGTGTTGTAAATTCCTAACTGGACTTTGTTTGCAACATAAATTGAAAATGAAAAGTAAAACAGTCGACATAAGCAAGCCGATTCAAAGCTCCCCAGCCGCCATGAGGATTTTGCTTGCAGTCAAACCTATCAGCAAACATGCAATTATCCATGTAACAGGGTCGATGGCCAAGGCGGTAACAAAAGGGCCCCAAGGAGAGACAAACATAAAACATTTATCAGTGATAACAAAGGATTTTTTGAAGGCAGGCCCATAAACAAGTGATAGTGATGGGTGTGCGGTGGGCATGGCTAAAAACCCACAGAGAGATTACAACAGGCCAGAGCTCATACACCCTTGACCTCAAAATGAACTATGTGCATGCTATGACACCTACTGCAAGCTTCTAAAAGTCATTGCCTGGAGTCCCCACTTTTCTGGCTCTTTAAAACTATAATTTGTGAATAATTTCCAAAATCTTCTTTTAAGGACACAGGCCTAAGTGGTTATCTTTCCATTACAATCTTCCTCTTCATCTCCTACAAATCATTTGCAAAACGTGCAAAAGACTTTTGTGATCTCCTCACCTCAACGTTCATCTGGGTTGTGGAAAATTGATTCAACTTTTATTAGTTTTCATTTTAGATATTTCTGCTGCCTTTGATATTGTTCACATCAACTTGCCGTAGCTTGTCTTTAATCGTCAGTGAAGACGACTCATATTTTATAGGGTGGATTCTCAGAATGTCTAAATGACTTTGCAAATCCCATTAGATTTCCAGTTGCATGCTAGTCCGCTACTCTGTGTTATCCCCTTAATTTCTTGCCCTGTCTTCTTTAGCTTTCACCTGCTTGGAATGCAGCACCATTAATGGCACTGTTATTAAGGTATTTTACCTCAAACTACTTGATTCAGATCATCACCACTGCAAGGAAATAGAAGTGAGGTCATGCAAACAAGAATAAAAAGTAATCTGCATGCATTGAATGTAATAAAGTCATCTCTTTAAGGACATTTGCTTTATTGATCACCTTCATTGATCAGTGCTGTTGTTGATGAGGAGGCTAATCTGACTCCTGATTGGCTAAGTGGTGCCAGTATTGCACACGTGCAGCCCAGCCTGGCAAACATCCGAGATCTGATGCCGGATATGCATGTGTTTGGAAGCACCTAGTGGAGCCACATGTCCGGAGTGCCTGATCCTCATGGAAATGGCACTGCCTTTGAGTTAATGACAGACCATAAAGTAAGAGAAGAACTGCATCAGGGAATATGCCATCAAGGACCGAAGCTCACTGCCTATGGGCATGGCTCCAGCGTCAATTTGACAAGCCAAGGCTACCCCACCCTCTGAGCCTGGATACCTAATCATGATGGTGTTGCAGGCCTGTTCTGTTTCTCCAGTCAAAATTCATTGGGGTGTAAAAGCAAGTTACTGTGTGAGTCTTTAAATGTTTGTTAATTTTTGTTATTGCGTGGGGCTATTAACATTTATTACTGTTTAGGGCCATTAATGTTGGTCCATTGTTTCTTGTTACTTAGTGGGGTCTACGTGGCACTAATTAAGCCAGTTCCACTTGAATACTGGTCAAATTGCTTTAAAAGAACAAGCAGCTTCAATACAATCGCAATCCAGTAAGCACTATTCTTCTAAAAATTATATACATTTGATAAAGCAAATATTAAAAACACATGGGAAGACTATGAAAAAGTCACAAGGTATAAAAAAAATCAGAAGGTATAAAATAAGTGTTAAATATTTACCCTCCTCATAGAGTGCAAGACATGCTATGGGCAAGGGCAGTGTATAAATGCTTAACTCTCTTAGTCTCTGAAGAGGTTAGTTAGCTATTTGTATCTTGCAGATGGCGGAAAAGCTGGCTCAAACATAAAATGCAGAATAACCATTGATATAAGGGTCGCAAAGTGCTGATTAAGTATTTCATTAACTTCACAATGGCTCTGTGAGCTGTGGTCAGTGAAATGTGTTTTTGCCTAAATCACCCCATTGAAAGCAAGTACCCAGAGACAGCAAAAACTATGTGTTGGCTGTTGTACGATGTGGGACCCGGGGGGGAATTGCCGACAGAAGTTCTCCCCCCCGGGAGGTTTGGGGAAGTGGTACAGCCCACGGGCACCGTTTGGGTGCTTTTTGGGCTGTGGGTAGAAGTATTTAAAGGAGCCATTTTAGGGTGGCTCTACCATTTTGGTAAGCAACACAATGGCCGGCGGGCTGGTTTAGTTTTTTTTAAATCAGGACGTAGGGTTGCAGTTTTGTGTGTGTAGGAGCTTGAGTGCGGTGAGGTTCTCGTATTTTGTATTAGTGTTTGTGGCTGCGGAGGTCTTTTGGAGTTTTTGATCCCATGTGAGACAAGGAAGAGGCACAGACTTACCGGCGGGCGTCAGTTCGGCGATTTCCTGGGTCCTTGAAGATGGCAACAGACAGACATATCCAAGCAGCACTTCGGCTGCTTCAGGATGCCGGGCGACTGGATCTGGTGCACAAAAGGGTGTTACAAACCCTGCACCCGGTGTAGTGAAAATAAGTATGTTTGACCACTGACTTTGTGTTTCACCACTGTGCATATTAGTTGTTCAGTGTTCACCAGTAGCACATTACATTTTGTATTCAGTTTAGCTGCCTATTGGCTTTAACGTGGCATTAGACATTACATTCTATATTCAGTTTAGTTGCCTATTGGCTTTATCATGGCGTTAGACATTGCAGTTGAGACATTGCAGATGAGCTGTGTTTTTCCACATGGTAAACTAAGCTTGTGTTTTTCGTATTTTCTCTCACCGAACACGATAGCATGATAAGGAAGCGCATATTTTGTGTTTTTCTTTAGTGCAGAAAACAGTCTGACCTTGAGGGGTGTGTCTCAAAAGGGTGGCCAGTTTTTGACACATTCCTGTCAAGGTTTACCCAAACAAGCCAACATTTTTGAATAATTAATCTATAAAAAGTGTCCCTGGGCAGCAGCAAGGGGAATTTTCCGAGGCGCCAGTCAGGAGTGGACGTCAACTGCCTGACCTCCCGTGAGGGTGGAAAAACTCTTTCTCGCAGTTGAACAGGGGTCATCAACTTGCTGGCATTAGAAAGATGAAAAGCAGTGATAGGCCCTACGGTGATGAATTTTGACTTTATTCTTTGCTTGGCAGTTATGCTATAATATAATCACATATATTTGCTGTGTACATTGCAGTTGAGAATCACTTTGATATATTTTCCTTTCATTGCTGTGACTATTTCTAAACGTGTGCCTCCAACCTCCTAATCTCCTCTCTCAGGAACCTCGTGTTGAAGTAATAATAAATGTCTTCTTGAAACTAAGAAGTGCATTCCAGAGATTTTTGTCAGCTCGCTCATTAGTGAAAGCAAAACACCCGGCCAGGAGGGCGGCGAGCGAGGTGGCGGCGACCGTTCTGGCCTGGTCGCGACCACACAGTGTGCATGTGGCCCTGAAGCCAGTGAGTCTGAGGGGTGGGGGGGCGGCGCAAGGGAAGAAAGCTTTGGTGGAGAAGAAGGGGCGGGGTGAGAAGACACCTCCCCGCCCCTCTGGCCTAGCCGCGCAACCGCCTACGCGCTGGGCGCTGCTCAAGGCTAAAGGGAGTGGCTCTGAGGCCCCTGGGGCAGCAGGGTGGGGAACCCTGGCAAAGGGGGCAGGGCGGGGAAGGTGCAGGCGTCCATGGTGACAGCCCTGAGCGGAGCGGAGTGGGGAGGAAAGCAGTGAGGGGAGGAGCTGTGCTGGGAGAGGTAAAGGAATGGATGAGTCTGCCTCCCTCAGCGACTATTCGGTACCATGGAGGATTTCAGGATGGGGGAAAGGTCTTGGGGGGGGGTGCCCGGGGGCCAGGATGGGCCTACAGTAGGTGTGGCCTGGAAATGGCACCAGGGAGGATGCAGTTGGGGGGTGGTCAGGGGTGCTTCCGCTTTGGGGGTACGGGGTGGGGGGTTGGGGTTATCCAAGTTGTGGGAATCCACTTTAGAGTGGAGTGAGGACTAGGAGGTGGAAGGCATCGAGGTTCAGTAGGATGGGATCACCTTAAAGGTGCGTTCCCTCAGCGCACTTATGGGCGGGCGGGGGTTGCAGAAGGGTGGACATGGTGTAGGAGGGTTAATATGGGGTTGAAGGGGGGTTTTCAGACTGGGGGAGGGTGTGGGTTGTGGATCTGGGGTAGTGGGGTGCGGGCGGGAAAAAGGAGCGAGCTTAGGCACAAGACTCACCGGCACACTTGGGTTTTCATGGCAGGATGGCAAGTTGGTGAGACGCAGCCGGGGCAGGTCAAGGGCAGCCCGGACAACTTGGGAAGAAGCGAAGGTGGGACCCAGAGTGGCCGGCTGGATATCATCACGCATGGAGGCAGGAGGCAAGGGCCTGAGGGCTAAGGTTGTTCTGAAGGGGCTGCAGGACGGAGAGGGTTCTATGGCCCCCGTTGGCGTGACAGCAGCATGGACGACGGGGGACCTACATCGGGCATGGGTTCCATGACTAGCTTGTACACCGAAAGGTGGGGAACAGGTGAGGGCTTTGGGGGCGCCCTGCCTGGTGTGTTTGCTGAATTGGAGGACAAATTGGACTACGACGAGGAAAGTATAGAGGAAGGGGAGTTGAAAGAGGAGGATGAGGATGACTGGTGGAGAGACAAGGGGGGGTGTCTAATCCTGTGCCTCAGTTGTTTCAGGCGGCGAACGAGGACAAAGGAGGAGCACAACTGGCAAGGTGGATGTCTCAGGAGCAGCCCCTGTCCTTGACGGCAGGTAAGGAGGTGTTTTGTGTGCACCATGAGGTAGTCTCAGTGGCATTGAGGCAAAGGTGGATTGTGCGAAGGAGCGCTTCTGTAAAGGGGTGTATGTTACTGATGTACGAGTTGGGCCGGAGAGAGAAGGCAGTGCACAGGGTTCTGCCTTGAGGGGAGGGGATTTGAAGGAAGGTTCAGGTAAGCTGCATGGTGGGGAGAAGGCTAAAAAGCTGCCAAACATGGGCACGGCGAAGTCACTAGGGGCACATTTGATGTTAGCTACGAAGGAGAAGACTTGGAAAGGTGAGTACGTGGAAATGCTAAAACTTCTACATAGGCAAGTGCAGTCCAAAGAAGGTTCCAAGGATGAGGAGTACGAGCTGGCTCTGCGGCCGGGAGTGCCAGTTACTATTGAGAACTGGACGGCGGCCTTCTTGATATATGCAAGTGTGTATTGTGAGCGTTTCCCTAAGAGGGCAGTAGCGCTCTTTAAATATATGGACGTTATGAAGAAAGCTCACTTGAATTATGGGGGCTACGCTTGGGTTCAATATGATGAGGAATTTCAGGCCAGAATGGCAGCTGATTTGGAAGTACAATGAGGGGAGATTGATCCGGACTTGCGACTGCATATGATTGGCCCGTCCAAATTAGGTAAGATGATGTTCACAGCTAGTGGTTTGCCCATTACCTATCAGCCCTTTCGTGAGCATTCCCAGGCTGGGGCATTGTCAACTACTAAGAGCGGATCAGACACTGGTAGCAGTGGCTCACCCAAATCGGGGGCGTGCTGGGATTATAACAAAGGCTTGTGTACCCATGAATATTGCAAATTTAAACATGAATGTACACATTGCGCCGGGAGACATGCACTTATTCACTGCTACACCGTGACAAACCAGGGAACCCAAGTGTCTGGACAGGGTCAGTCTTCCTACGGGGTTCGCCGGGGGGCAGGTATCCGGAAAAAAAGAGAGGGCAAGGTTCTCTGGGAAAAAGCTCATACTCCGGTTAGGCTTGACAGGCTACGTTTTTGGTTGGAATGTTATGGGGATGAGAGGGCAGCACACATTTTGTTTAATGGTTTTTCAGAAGGTTTCCAATTGGCTTACATGGGACCGCGGCAGCGGCATTGGGCTGACAATTTAAAGTCCATCAAAGGGAAAGAGGCAATCGTACAACAAAGACTGGACAAGGAGGTGGCGGAAGTGAGTATGGAAGGTCCTTTTGCGGACTGGCCCTTAGATAACCTTATAGTGTCCCCCCTAGGAGGGGTTCCCAAAAAGGAGCCAGGACAATTCACGCTAGTTCATCTCTTGTCTTGGCCGCAGGGGTCCTCTGTGAACGATTTCATCCCTGAGGAGATGATGAAGGTGTCCTATGGGTCAGTGGACGTGGTCATTACTATAGTGGAATCGTTGGGAGTTCGGGCCTTGATAGCCAAGGCGGACATAAAATCAGCCTTTTGGCTCCTACCAGTCAGTCCTAATGATTTTGAGCTCCTAGGTATTCAGTTCCAGGGCAGTTGGTATGTTGACAAAGCCCTCCCTATGGGGGGTTCCTTTTCATTATTTGAGTGCTTCAGCCCTTGTCTACAATGAATATCTTCATCCATTACAGCGCACAAGGATGTTAAGCACTTGGATGATTTTTTTTTTTGCAGCACCGGCGGGCTCAGACCACTGTGCAGTTGTGCTACGTCAGTTTCAGGACATCCTTGGGGACCTGGGAGTGCCCCTGGTCCCCGAAAAACTGTGGGGCCCGGCACGGCCTTAACCTTTTTGGGCATTGAACTGGACACAGAGGAGATGGTGGCACGATTGCCAGAGGAAAAGAGGATGGAAATGTTGGTGACGGTGAAGGACATGATACAGAAGAATAAGGTGACAGTCAGGGATATTCATGTGTTGCTGGACCAGCTTAACTTCGCTTGTAGAGTGGTGCGAGCAGGGCGGACGTTCTAAAGGCGTCTGGGCATGGCTCTGTCAGACCAGCGTTTACCTCATCATCACATGCGGCTGTGGGTGGGAGTGAAAAAGATCTTGCGGATGTGGTGGGCTTTCTTGGGGCAGTTCAATGGCATTCCCATTTGGACATGGGAGGTGTGTGAATGGGATGTACATATTTTTTCGGACAGTTTTGGCCTGTAATGGCCGCAACATTTGTTTTAGGGCAAAGCACATTACAGGTGTGAACAATGACATTGCGGATGCTTTGTCTCTTTCACATTGGGAGAGATTCCATGGGCTGGTTGGGGACAAGCCTCTGTTCAGGACACCGATGCCGACAGCTCTGTGGACGGTAGCCGATGGCGGATGCTGCGCCTTGTGATATGTTCATTGGTGCTGTCTACACAGCAATCGTACGTCTGGGCATGGCAGAAATGTAGGCATTCGGGAGCGCACAGGAGGGCAGCCGAAAAGGACAGGTTGGGAGACGTAGTGCGTTTCATTATGGAACTGGTGGGGAGGTGACAGTCGAGGATCACCATCTTCGGAAAGCTGGCGGGCACTGCATTTATGGGGAAGCTATTACGGGTAAATTCACCATCAGCAGGGGAGCTGGCCCGGCGTATATTGGACGGTGGGACCAAAGAAGAGGTGAAAAAAGGTAAGGGGAGACAGCCTATGTCTCTGGGCCTCCTAAAGGAAGTGATGCGGGCACTGGAAGGTGTCTGCTATAATGCGGATGAGTGCCTCCTCTTTAAGACCTTAATGTCTTGGATGTTTTTTGGAGCCTTCTGGGTTTCGGAATTGGTGGGCTCAGAGAGTATGGCAGGGGTGAGGTGGCGTGATGTATCGTTTGGTCGGACCAGAGTGTCATTGTATCTTGCAAGATCGAAGACAGACCAACGAGGTAAAGGGGTCAAGGTGGTGCTTGCAGCATATCCCCGGTGGCGGGAATAGGTCAAGTAGTGCTGGATCGGCATTTTGCAGTGAGAGGGCGGGGGGTTTATAGAGAAGTTTTTAGGCACAATAATGGAAAATAGGTAACAGTGCAACAGCTTTTAGAGGTTTTGAGGGCAGAACTGCAATGCGGGGGGCATGATCCTTCTCAATTTGGCACTCATTCTTTTTGGATAGGCATGGCGATGGAGGCAGGGTCCAGGGGGTGGAATACCTGTCAGTTAGTGAGACTGGGGTGGTGGAAGTCGAATGCATATAAAAGATATGTCAGGCAAGGCAAGGCAGTGAGGGGGTGTCAGAGTAGTTCAGTAACATATTTTTCTCCTGCTGCAGGTTTTGTACCGGGCCGGAGGTGCATTTCCTGTCCATCTGGGTTGTTGGACATTCTTTTGTCAAGTGGGCTCAAAGACAAGTGAGGAAAATGGCGATTGGGGACAACCTGGGGTTGGATAGAGAAAAATTGGTTTGTTGGGAGGGTAAAGGGGGGATTCGTTGGCAGCATATTATTGGTGATTTTACAAAAACTTAAAGGGCGAGATTTTTGTCCCGATTTGTTGTTACTCCATTCGGGGGAGAATGACTTAGTGCAAAGGACAGGTTTGGACAGGATTAAGACCATGAAGTTGGACTTGCTGGAGATACAACAACAGTGGTATGGGTGCCACGTAGTATGGACGGCTTTCGTTCCAAGGAGCTTTTGGAGGGGAGCAAAGAAGCCTGGTGCTATAGAAAGGGCTCGCAGGAAAATAATAGAGATGGAGGTTTTCTGGGAGGCGCATACCATCAGGCACTTGGAACACGTTTTGAGGACCGAGAATTTTTTAGGGGCAATGACGTACACCTGTCCTTCATGGGCATCGAGTTGTACCTGCTCCAACTGAAAAAAGCCGTGAAGGCGTTGTTTAAAGAGACATAATTACAAGTACGATGGGCATTTTGGGCTGGCGTCCGGGGCAACAGAGGGGGAGGTGATTGGGGGGGCCGAAAAAGGAGAGCTCCTTTTTCTGGTGGCGGAGACGGAGACAGTTCACATGATACTGATAACAGGGACACAACACCTTCAGGTTTCAAAGTGGGGGACGACAGTAGTACAACTCAGACAGAAATATTTTGACAATAGGGGTTTGTGAGTTGCAGATTCAAAGGGGTATGGAGCAGCATGAGATTATTAAGGTGACAAATTGGAGTCAGCAGCAGAAATCATTACAAAGGAACAGTGTATTAGAAGAATGCAAGGTTAAGGGAAAAGGGAGGGGGAGGGTAGGGCTGGGGTGAGATTGGCAGGTAATTTTGATGTATAGTGAGGTCTTAGTTTTGTAAGGCAATAGGCCAAGAGCTGTGTTGGATTGTAAGTGCACCTGGTTCCAATAAAGCGGCCTTTTACACACAAAGGTGACGTGGTGTCCTTCTTCCCCAATGTAATATTCTGTAGTCCTCCATGTGTTGAATAGCTCCCAGGTTCCTACTTATGGGTATTATCCCCCCTTTGCCGTGATCTTGCTGTATTCTGGGCAAAAGAAGAGTGTATGTGCCACTGACTCTTCAGGGAAAACATCACCTACAATGCGGTCAATGGAACGCAATGCATTTACCATGCTGCCATTACCATGCATATGCGTTTATCACGCATGCTTCTATCATGCATACCTTTACCATACATATGCGTGGTGACGGTAGAGAGAGTGATCCAGCTGTCTGGACAGAACAGGAAGGAGCAGAGAGCAGAAGAGAGAGAGATAAGTGGGGCTGGGTTTGGGGCAGAGGTTGGTGTAGTTTTTAGGACAAGACAGGGTTGTGGGTTGAGGTCGTTTTTAGGACAGGGTGGGGTAGGTATCAGGGTTCAGAACAGGGCAGGGAGTTGGGGTAGTTTTAGGACAGTGCACAGTAGGTTTTAGGGTATAGGGTGGGGGCAGTGGGATCAGGTAGTTTTTAGGACAGGGCAGGGTAGGTTTTAGGGTTCAGGGTGGGGTCAGAGGAGTCAGGGTAGTTTTTAGGACAGGGTGGGGTAAATGTTAGGGTTCAAGGTGGGACAGGGGGTCAGGGTAGTTTTTAGGCCAGGGTGCGGTATATTTTAGTGTTCAGGGCGGGGTCGGTGGCTCAGACTAGTTTTAGGACAGTGTTGTGTAGATTTTAGTGTTCAGGGCAGGGGTGAGGGGTTGGGTAATTTTTAGGACAGGAGGGGGTAGGTTTTAGGGTTCAGGGTGGGGTCAGAAGAGTCAGGGTAGTTTTTAGGAAAGGGTGGGGTAAATTTTAGGGTTCAAGGTGGGGCAGGGGGCCAGGGTAGTTTTTAGGCCAGGGTGCGGTACATTTTAGTGTTCAGGGCGGGGTCGGTGGCTCGGACTAGTTTTAGGACAGTGCGGGGTAGATTTTTGTGTTCAGGGCAGGGGTGAGGGGTTGGGTAATTTTTAGGACAAGACGGGGTAGGTTTTAAGGTTCAGGACGGAGTGGTTGCAGTAGTTTGTAGGAGAGGGTGGGGTAGGTTTTAGGGTAAAGGGCGGGGAGGAGGTAGTTTTTAGGACTGAGCGGGGTTAGTTTTAGGATTCAGGGCAGGGACAGCAGTGAGGGTAGTTTTTAGGACAGTAAGGGGTAGGTATTAGGGTTTAGGGGGGTCGGGAAGTTTTTAGGACAGGGCGGGGTAGGTTTTAGGGTTCAGTGTGGGTTTTAGGGTTCAGGGTGGAGGTGGGGGGTAGTTTTCAGAACAGGGCAGGGTATGTTTTAGGGTTCAAGGTCAGGGGTTGGGTTCGTTTTTAGGACAAGACGGGTAAGGTTTTAGTGTTCAAGGCGGGGTGGAGGGTCAGGGTTGTTTTTAGGACAGGGCGGGGTAGGTTTTAGGGTTCAGGGCGCAGGTCAGGGGGTCAGACTACTTTTTTGGATAGGGCAGGGTTACTTTCAGGGCTCAGGGCAGGGGGTTTAGGGTTCAGGACAGGGGTGGAAGGGGCAAATTTAAGAGCTTGGGCAGGGTGGAGTATAGTATCAGGAGTAAGGAAGTAGGGCGGGGAGAATTTACCACATATTGTCAAAGGGATCAACATGACAAACTGCACCTTTGCATACTGGGGAATCCATAACAAGGGCTAGATTATTGTGACCATTGTCTTGTTTGGGCATTACCGTCATATCAATGATATGGATCCATAATCTAACATCTATCAGTGTATAGTCTCTCATTCTAGTGCTCTCAACACAATTGAAAGTGTGCCCGCCTCTGTCCAATGGGGTTCTCCCATTGCATGACCAAATACTTTGATTTAGAGCCAGGACATTTATGTGCAGGAGCGGGGGAGGGCATTTTTTTATGGATAGGATTGTCAAATCATGGAAGTTCCAGATCTTATTTTCCTCCAGGGTAAAATCATCAGTATTAACATCCACAGGCTCAAATTGATAGTTAAACTTCCCATCCACTATTTTACAAGCACCTTCCCACATGCAGGCCAAATGGGCCAAGAGTAATTCAACAGTGGGTGAGTCCTGTCTGTTTCTCACAGTCTCAGATAGACATTATATATATGGAGGACTAGATTGAAAGGGAAATGTGAGAGTTATGTCTAGCAAGGCATCGGATGCTGTGACATCCTCCTATACCGCACACCCAAGCGCAGAACTTACCCAAATTGCCAGGCTTCCTGAGGGTCTACCTGTGCTCCTCGCTACTGCTTTTTTGTTGTAGGTTATGTAACCTACACTATGAACATGCATGGTTAGCCAGATCTCCTGGAAGAGGCAGACATTGAATGGGTCTATGAAATGGCCAGAGTCCATGAAATCAACTTTGGTACCTAGCCCTGCAATGTTCCATGAGAGTAGCCTGATAGATGCCTAGGGTTGAGGTTCTGCTGACACCTTAGTTACCTTGATCCTAATAGTCACCTCTTTGCCAGCCAGTGAATTGGGGTCGAAGTAGTGGGCATCGCCGTTTTCCACCCACTATCTTTCCCAACCAGGTTTACTGCTATTGCTGGTGCAGGTCCTATCCGAAATCATTAGTGGGGCAACAATTAGTTCACCCATGTTTGTAAATCCTCTGCCTGCCAGGGCCAACCTAAGTCAGTCAGCACCCGGGGGAGGTGAGTTTGGCGTTCCGTCTCCGTTTCTACCCTAACACTGATCTCTTATTCAACCTGGAACCCAGAATATTGATCCAATTCAATCACTTCATTGTTATCCTGGTAGGCTAAGCGTGACTCTCTCCTCCCCCCCTCTTGATGTTTTAAAGACTCACAGCACCCTCCACTTTTTGACACCATATGAGGGTTACATTCAAAGCCCCAGGTACCATTTAGTCAATCAACTCCCTCAAGCATATCAAATCAATTAATTGTGGGAACACTGTATGTTATCCTGTGCAACTGTCAGCCAATGGAAGTTGTTTCTCTGTCAGAGGGGTGATAGAATGGCGGCAATAATGGAATGTGCTTACCCTAGGAACTAGGTTATAAAAGTAGCCCAAAGGAAGAAGTACAATATTTGATATCCCCTCCTGGAGGCTCTCATGATTGGAGAGCACCTTCCGTACCAAGTGCAGATCTGTAAAATGAATAATTGCACAATCCCCTGGATGGTCCACGTGCCCTGGCCCAATCTACCTCACCCAGTGGGTGCATTGAATCTTATTTGCCATTGAGAGGGAGAAGTTCTTGTTTCAGACTTGCCAGATTTGTTGACAAGCTTATTATGCAATTCTCTCTGTTCCTCACATAACTGTAAAACTCTGAATAAAATTGCCACATAGGGACAGGAAGCAGGGGAGACTGATCACGGGGAGGTTGCAACTATCTTGTGGATACCCAGTCCCAGGAGACCCATTACTGTTTTCTTTCTGGTTAGTTTGACCACCATGGTGTCTTCCTTTAGTGGGAGAACATGATGGTAGCAAGGTGGCACCAGGTTGTGCTGGGGGTGATAAGCCTGTAGTTCTGCAACCCCGAGCATTGCTCTGTGGGAGGATGTTGGAATGACTAGGCACACTCATCATTCAACTTTGGTTAACAGGCCTGGGTACTTGCTGGAGCTGTGTTTCAGGTTTGTCTTTGAGCACTTCCTCTATCGCTTGTAAGCACACCAATATTAGAGTTCTGTTCACAAAATGACCTTGACATTAGTTACTGACTCCTCTGCCAATTTAGCCATACAAGGTGGCTGGCTGTTGGTGTCCCTTCCAGTTAAGTTACTTGGTGGCTGGAATTCACTATGGTTGGTCATTGAAAGGTCCACTTGGGTGCCAGTTTAAATATATGTAATCTGGGCTGTCCTCCAGGACCTCTTGGCTGCTACTGGGGATCGGTGGCACTCCACAAGACGCACCTAGGGGGACACTCTATTGGATGCGTAAATTGTTTGGTCTTGCACCCCGCCCCACTCACCAAAGGCGAGCTGTGTCCAGATTATTGGTAGCTGTAGATGGATGGGGAGTCAAACCTGAGCCCAAAGACAGTCTTCTCTGTCAGTTCAATCTCTGTTGTAATGACGTTCATTGCCCTCAACAGCATTGAGTATCAATGCAGTTTTTGGTAGTGCGGGGGAGAGAGAGACGTGGCCCTTCCGGTGCATTTCGGCTTGCCCATGTGAGCTGTGCTAACTGGGCTCTAATATTTAGATGGATCAATCAGTCACCTGCCACCAATATTTTGATCCGAAGAGACCAGGCCACTTCCCTGGGGTGGCCTCTCTTAGTGGTAAGCACCTGCAGTGCCAGGTAAGAGGGAAAACAATATGCACAAACCAGACAATGTTACACAGCCTTGTTTTGAGCCAGAAGCCATGTGTCTGTTTGAAGAGTGCAAAGCAGATTATTAAAGTAGATAGTGAGACAATGCACCTACTACAGTTTCTGGGCAGATGTTAGGGGCTGGCCTAGCATCCTCCGCGTGGGCTCAGATGAGTCCGCTCTTGTCCTGGACATGTGCTCCCTTGCTACCTGTGTGTAGGAAAGTACCATCTTGCCTGGCAGGTTACCCCCACTTTTACTTGTGTGTCAGTTTGCTTTTGCCTGTGTCACTGGGATCCTGCTAGCCAGGACCCCAGTGCTCATAGTTTGTGGCCTATATGTGTTCCCTGTGTGGTGCCGAACTGTATCACTGAGGCTCTACTAACCGGAACCTCAGTGTTCATGCTTTCTCTGCTTTTAAAATTGTCACTGCAGGCTAGTGACCATTTTCACCAATTCTGATTGGCACACTGGAACACCCTTATAATTCCCTAGTATATGGTGCCTAGGTACCCAGGGTATTGGGGTTCCAGGAGATCCCTATGGGCTGCATCATTTCTTTTGCCACCCATAGGGAGCTCAGACAATTCTTACACAGGACTGCCACTGCAGGCTGAGTGAAATAACGTCCACGTTATTTCACAGCCATTTTACACTGCACTTAAGTATCTTATAAGTCACCTATATGTCTAACCCTCACTTAGTGAAAGTTAGGTGCAAAGTTACTAAGTGTGAGGGCACCCTGGCACTAGCCAATGTGCCCCCACATTGTTCAGGGCAATTTCTACGGACTTTGTGAGTGCGGGGACACCATTACACGTGTGAACTACATATAGGTCAATACCTATATGTAGCTTCACAATGGTAACTCCGAACGTGGCCATGTAACATGTCTAAGATCATGGAATTGTCCCCCTGAGCCAAATCTGGTATTGGGGTGCCAATCCCATGCATCCCCAGGGCTCCAGCATGGACCCCGGATACTGCCAAACTAGCTCTCTGGGGTTTTCTCTGCAGCTACAGATGCTGCCAACCCTCAGACAGGTTTCTGCCCTCCTGGGGTCTGGGCAGCCCAGTCCCAGGAAGGCAGACCAAAGGATTTCCTCTGAGAGAGGGGGTTACACCCTCTCCCTTTGGAAATAGGTGTGAAGGGCTGGGGAGGAGTAGCCTCCCCCAGCCTCTGGAAAAGCTTTGAAGGGCACAGATGGTGCTCTCCTTGCATAAGCCAGTCTACACCGGTTCAGGGATCCCCCAGCCCCTGATCTGGCATGAAACTGGACAAAGGAAAGGGGAGTGGCCACTCCCCTGTCCATCACCACCACAGGGGTGGTGCCCAGAGCTCCTCCAGTGTGTCCCAGACCTCTGTCATTTTGAATGCAGAGGTGTGAGGGCACAATGGAGACCTCTGAGTGGCCAGTGCCAGCAGGTGACGGCAGAGACCCCTCCTGATAGGCTCTTACCTGGTTAGGTAGCCAATCCTCCTCTGAAGGCTATTTAGGGTCACTCCTGTGGGTTTCTCTTCAGATAACGAATGCAAGAGCTCACCAGAGTTCCTCTGGATCTCTCTCTTCAACTTCTGCCAAGGATCGACAGCTGACTGCTCCAGTACTCCTGCAAAACCGCAATAAAGTAGCAAGACGACTACCAGCAACATTGTAGCGCCTAATCCTGCTGGCTTTCTCGACTGTTTCCTGGTGGTGCATGCTCTGAGGGCTGTCTGCCTTCACCCTGCACTAGAAGCCAAGAAAAAATCTTCTGTGGGTCGCTGGAATCTTCCCCCTGCTAACGCAGGCACCAAACATCTGCATCACCGGTCCTCTGGGTCCCCTCTCATCTTGACGAGCGTGATCCCTGGAACACAGGAGCTGGATCCCAGTGACCCCCACAGTCCAGTGGTCCTTCTGTCTAAATTTGATGGAGGTACGTCCTTGCCTCCCCACGTCAGACAGTAATCCTGTGTACTGCGAGATCTGCAGCTGCTAGGGCTTCTGTGCACTTTTGCAAGGATTCCTTTGTGCACAGTACAGCCCAGGTCCCCAGCACTGCTTCCTGCATTGCTCAACTCGCTGAGTTGACCACCGGCTTCGTGGGACCCTCTTTTGTTGTGTTGAGATGACCGCCGTGCTCAGATTTCTTTAATGCCTGTTCAAGTACCTCTGCAGGTGCTGCCTGCTTCTGTATGGGCTCTCTGTGCTGCTGGACGCCCCCTCTGTTTCCTCCTCCCAAGGGTGACCTCCTGGTCCTTCCTGGGCCCAGGCAGCACCCATTTTCTTTAACTGTGACTCTTGCAGCTAGCAAGACTTGTTTGCAGTCTTTCTACATGGAAACAACTCTGCTTCCTCCAGCACGCCATGGGACATCTTCTGACCAAAGGAGCAGTTCCTGGCACCTTCCGTTGTTGCAGAATCTTTGGCTTCTTCCTCCCGGAGGTAGCCCTTTTGCACCTTCATCCGGGATTTAGTGGGCTCGTGCCCCCCAGGACACCTGCGTGACTCTTGGACTTGGTCCCCTTCCTTTGCAGGTCCCCAGGTCCAGGAATCCGTCTTCAGTGCTTTGCAGTCAATTGTCGATTTTACTGTCTTTCTGGGGTAGTAGGGTAACTTTACTCCTACTTTTCAGGGTCTTGGGGTGGGGTATCATGGACACCCTTAGTGTTTACTTACATTCCCAGCGACCCTCTACACACTACACTAGGCCTGGGGTCCAGTCATGGTTCGCATTCCACTTTTGAAGTATATGGTTTGTGTTGCCCCTAGGCCTATTGTGTCCTATTGTATTCTATTGTGTTCTACAGTGTTTGCATTACTTTTATAACTGTTTACTTACCTGATTGTGGTTTGTGTGTATATTTTGTGTATTTTACCTACCTCCTAAGGGAGTGTATCCTCTGAGATACTTTTGGCATATCGTCACTACAATAAAGTACCTTTATTTTTAGTACCTCTGAGTATTGTGTTTCTTATGTTATAGTGCTATTTGATATAAGTGGTATAGTAGGAGCTTTGCATGTTTCCTAGTTCTGCCTAAGCTGCCCTGCTATAGCTACCTCTATCAGCCTAAGCTGCTAAAACACTACTAATCTACTAATAAGGGATAACTGGACCTGGCACAAGGTGTAAGTTCCATCAGGTACCCACTATAAGCCAAACCAGCCTCCTAAACCATACCGCAGGGAGTGAGCATCCTCTGTATCCCACCACTGCTGATGTGCAACACCCGTGCTGGTCCTGCCACATGTACCCTGGGCATTCAAGTTAGACCTTCTGCCCTATGGTGCTCAGCTTGTGCTATCAGTTGTGTTGGGCGCGTTGGGCACAGAAAACCTCCAGGTCAATGTCTGTGCAATAATTGCAGCAAGGTCCTTTCAAATTAGAGCCCCACAGAGCTTTGACACATCAGCCAGTTCCTGTGTGGGCCACTTGAACTGCTTACTATGTTGGGCTATTAAAGCTGGTTGCTATGTGGGGGCATTAAATTTGGGTTCTATGTGGCCCTTTAAAGTTTACTCTGTGGGATGTTACTACTCTCCGTTGCATCGTGCACAGAGACGTTTTAAGGTATGGGCAACATGGACTCTGGCCCAGTGCCCCAGCCTTTCAAGGGGCTCCTTCATTAGGCTTTTGGGCCAGTCCCAGCCCCTACTTGAGAGATAGTGATGGATAAAGAAAAATACCTAATAGACTCTGGGCAGATTCAGCAAGCGCTTTAACCTTTCACAATTCGCAGGTTCCTCCTAACCCTTGCCTTTATGCCTCATGTGTCAGTTACTGTTCAGTAAAGCTTGGCATTGTTTCCTCCCTTTGTGTGAGCCACTGTTGGGCCATTGACATTACAGCTATGAGCCACCTGTCTCACAGTCCCTGTTCCTCACAGGGCAGGGACCTGAGTGCAGTAGATACAAAAAAACATTCTCCATTTGACAAGACCCGAAAGGTGAGGCACCAGTCCACTGTCCCTCATGCGCAAGGTTTTTTTCAGGATGCGTGCATTTCTGCTTCTCTGGTGTCAGCCAGTAAAAGATAGACTATTTCTTCAAGGGTGGAGCCAGATGGAGACTGGACAAGTAAGAAGGTTATCAATGATCCGACCATAGTCCCCCAAAGGTGTGAATGAGCAGAAAAAGGATAACAAAGTCTGGGTTTTCTTAGCAGGAGCCCCACAATATGTTTGGCCGTGGCTCGCAAAATCCTTAAAATGTCCCTGGGGGGCCATTAATGTTTGTTACTGCTCCTGGACACCATTGCTCATTAATATGTGGGGCATTAAAGATGGGCCATTAATGTGTTTCACTGCTAGGGCTTTCATCATTATTTGGAACCTTTAATGCACATTTGGAAGCAAATAAACCTTGTTTATGTTTTGGAGGGAAGGTCAGACCTATTGGTAATTTTGTTTTTTATTTAATATGTAAATAGTTTTTATTTAATATCTCTACATTTTAATCAGAAAATAATCTGAGTTGTGATAAAATCTACAACACTGCTTATAATAGCATTTTCAAAGAGACATTCTAGATATGCTAATTTGCAGCTAATCTATGTCTTCCTGGAAAAAACACAGCGTAGGTGTTTCCTAAAAATATAGTGCTATTGTAGGAACATTTTCTTTTCTGTGTGGTCATCTTGGATTTTTTCTGTTAGACCTGGCAGTTCTTGGCGTGGTTTCCCTGTACTTTTTTTGCCTCTGACTTCCTGTTTTTTGGATCCTGTGCTGTCATTCATTTTTGCTGGTTTTGATGCTCTGGGCACTTTATCACTGCTAACCAGTGCTAAAGTACAAGTGCTTTCTGCCTAAATGATATTGGTAATTGGTTTTCCAGGATTAGTAGATTTGATTTACTGGTAAGTCCTGGGATAGTGCACCATGTGTTCCCAAGGCCTGCGAATCAAATGCTACTAGTGGGCCTGCAGCACTGATTGTGCCACCCATATGTGTAGCCCTGTAAACATGTCTCTGACCTGCATTGCAGTGTCGGTGTGTGCAGTTTTGCACTGCCAATTCAACCTGGCAAGTGTACTCACATGCTAGGCCCCAACCTTCCCTTTTACTACATGTAAGTCACCCCTAAGGTAGATCCGAGGTATCTCCGTGGGCATGGTGCAGTGTATTCAAAAGGTCAGGCATGGACTATTGTATTTTACATATCCTGATAGTGTAATACTGCCAAATTCGGTTTTCACTAGTGCAAATTTAACATGAGGATTGACTTTAAATATCTTTTAAGTGCAGTTTCTAATGGGAGCAGATAGACACATGGAGTTTGGGGTTTCTGGTCTTACAATTTAAAAATACATCTTTTAGTAAAGTTGGTTTTTAGATTGTCTGTTTGAAAATGCCACTTTTCACTGAGTCAGACTGACAGTTGGGCTGTTTGTGAATTCACTCTAGACAGTGACACAAAGGGAAATGAGGTGTGTCCTGCATATCCTGATGAGTCTTCCTGGGATAGAGTGGGAGGGAGGAGCTGAAACCTGCACTTGAAAGGGTTGTGGCTGTCCTCAAACAATACAGTCCCCAACCCCGTGTGTGTCTGGGGCAGGGCAAGGAAGAGGCAGGGTCTTGTGCATTACAAAGACCTTCCTGTGAGGTTTGCCTACTTCAAAGGCAGACATGAGTATAACTATTGCTCTGCTGACCCCACAACTTCAGATTACTTATGGATCAAGAGGAACATCTGCCAAGGAGAAGATCTTGATGCTTGAGGAGGGCCTGCCAATCTGCCTGTTGCTTTGCAGTGCTGGCCTGCTTGAAGAGGGAAAGGACCGGACTTTGCTTTCTGAAATCCTGCTTGTGAAGATTCTCCAAGGGCTTGGAATGAGCTTGCTTCCTGTTAAGAAGTCTTAGGGACATCAAAGACTTTGCCTGCCAGCACCTTGATACTTCTGCTGAAGACCCTGACTTGCCAAGTGGTGCCAATCCAGTTCCTGGGCCCTTGGGGATGAAATCTGGCTTGAAACCAAGAAAAAAACAGGCACACCGACTCCAGACAACTCCAGAACCGGCACCGCTGCACGACTCCATGCCACTGCCTGCAACTTGAAGCCATGGTCCCTTCTGGAGTACAATGACCCTGACCGACGCCATAGGCCTGACACCGCCGCAGCCTCACTGAAATCCCACTACATCGTGAGTCCTGATTGCTGTCACCAACATCCATGATACCCAACTCCATTGTGGTGCTTGTAGCTCTGTGGCGTGACCGTGACCCAGGAGGTCACCCCACCGCATCTTGACCCACCAGATTCATCAACTCCACCAGATCGTAAGGAACCAGCGCCTTGCCCCAACACCACATCACCTGCAGCAAGGAGCCGACACTGCACCAGATCCAGCGACGCCTCACCTCCCCGACTCTGTGCACTGGCTGTTTTCCTCATTACCAAAGGTACTGTTCCTAGGGGTCTGTGCGACTCCATGTCCCGCACCTCCCTCCCCGCGAATATTGTAGGACTGTTGGGAATGACTCCGTCAACCACATTGTGATAGCCCCAATTGAAGCTATTGTGTTTCTAAGTGTTTTTGTTGGGATTTAATCTTTTAAAATTCATATTTCTGCTTGCGTATGTTGGATGCTTTTTGTTTTGGTCTTGTTTGATTTAGGTACATGTTAGCTATTTTTCTAAACTGTTGTGGAGGTCTTTTGTGGTGTTTTCATTGTGTTACTGTGTATGTTTGTAAAAATTCTTTACACATTGCCTCTGAGATAACCCTGACTGCTTGTGCCAAGCTACCAAGGTGGTAAGCGGGGTTATCTGAGCTGTGTATCTCCCTTACCCTGACTAGAGTGAGGGTCCCTACTTGCACAGAGTGTAAACTGACTGCAAACTAGAAACCCCATTTCTAACATATACTCTTTTGCTGGACCCTAAATTGTTGCTAGCATTGGACCTCTGTGCATTTTAAGCCTGCTAACCAGTGATAAAGTGTGTGCTCCCCCTTTAAACGTGGTTCAATTGGCATATTCCTAATTTGTATATTTAATTGACATATCAGACCCTAGTATATGGTCCAAATTTGTACCCAGGCCACCGAAATGCTATGAGGGGCTGCAGCACCTATTGGGCCATCCATTACAGCAACAGTGTATCACTCAAGCCTGAGTCTGGCAGTTTAAACACTGTAGTTCAACCTGCCAAAATAAACACTTTTGGCAGGTCAAAAACTCCCATTTAAATAATAACATATCATCCCTTTGTAGGCCTTATCACCCACAAGGCAGTGAGCAAGGTATTTATAAGTAGGGCTTGTAGAAATGTAATGCTACCATGTCCTTTCAGTAAATATCAACCAAAAGCTATTTTTCACTGTGGCAGGCATAGTGGTCCTATGTAGAAAACCAGATAAAAAATCCTAATCCTGTATTTCAGGAATGGGACTAGGTTGAAAAATAATTAAACAGCTATATTAAATAGTTATTAAATATCCAATTTAATGGTGAAGCCATATTTTATAATTATTAAGGAAAAATGCCTTCTAGAAACTTAACTTTTCCCTGCCTGAAGTTCCAGTACACAAAATTTGCATTTGCTCTCCCACTCCTGCTAGCCAGTAATTAGCATTTGAATAAATGTGAAGAAGTGCAAAGTTCTTCCCCGGAGCAAAAGCAAAAAATAGGTTGACCTGAATGGGCATAAATGAGTCCTCTGAACCTGATAGAATATGTAGGGTTGGGCTTGAGTGTCCTTTTTGACATTACAGTGTCAAATCCTGCTTTACAGTTCTCCTGGGTTTACATATTTTACTAGGGGCACACTTGGAAGGAGGTGAACCAGAAAGCCCAATCAATTCTTGTGTATATACTGTCTGGTTGCTAAAAGACCTGCTTTGTTCCATCAGACTGTTGAACTGCCACTGGGCTTTTACATATAATACTGGGTGTACACTTTAATGGAAGGGAGTAAAAACCCTTCTTTGTTCTACCAGACTTCTGTATTCAGGTTTATTGGGGACACAGTACCTACCGGCAACTGGATTTTAGTATTAGATGTGAGAGGACACTGGGATTATTATAGTACACTTCTCAGATACACAGCGCTTAGGGCACCTGTTTAGTGTGGCTGAAGACTTCTGTCATCTTGAAAATGCCCAAAGTGGGTAGGGTTGGCCCTAGGAATTTTTACCCCATTGGTTAGGCATGGCCAGGAGTCATTTCCACTTACTAGATCGTGCTATGCATACACATGGCATTCCCTGGCATTCATTTTAGAACACTCCTGGACTTGAGGAACAACAGAACTGGACCTGCTCTCTGTGACCTCAGAAGAACCCTGAAATGATTGGACCTGTACTCTCCTGTGCAGAGAACAAAGAAGTGGACTTCAAGGGTCATAAGACTGGTGGGACACAAGACAAGAAATATTTTCATACATGAAAACTAACCTGGACTGGACCCTGCTGTGTGGCCTCTTCCTGACACCATATAAGTCTTTAAGTGCCTCCCCTAAGGTCCTAATGTGCTTTAGAATTGTACTTCTTTGGTGGATTGAGACTTAAAGACTGAAGTCAGTAGGTAAAATATGTGCCCAGGATGATCCTGGTTGGGGGATCCAAACTGCACTTCATTGTGGCCAGCCTCAAATGGTGCCTCGGTCCTGGTCTACCACGACCATTGACTATCATTGTCATTTTTTGCTTATTGGCACCATTGCTATTTACAACTTTAAAAAATCATATCTCTGGTTTCCCTTATTGGATTTGTGTCATTTTGGTATAGTTTTGTTTAGTAAATTTTGCTCTATGTTATTAACTCTGGGATTTTTATTGTTTTGCATTTCACCTTTATTATTGTTTTGGCACTGCATACATACATTACACATTGCCCTAAGTTAGGCCTGTCTGCTTTGTGCCAAAGCTCACAGGGTATTAAACTTAGGTCAATTTAGTAACTGTGCAGGTTCAGTCAGACAAGGTTGCGTTTATTTCTTGAGGCAGGTAATAATCAATCCTAAATAAAAACCCAGATTCTTACAGCTATCCGTTGTGCCACTAAGACAGCATTATTGCCCAACACTATGCCGCACACTGTTCAGGACATCTTCCAATATTAGGGTCTGATTTTAGGTTTTGCTGGTGGAAATTAAATCCACTTCTGTTGGAGAGCTAGGACCCCTGTTACAGTGATTGATATTCTGCTGCATATTTACTTTGTCACCAGAGCTCTGCAGATTTGTCCATCAAAATGGCTGTCTCCACTGTGGGAGAAAGTACTTTGGGTAAATTCCACCCATGTCAAAGTTCAAGCCCTTGAACAATGGTGGAATTTCTTCCACCTGAAGTAGACACTGTGGGGCATATTTATGCTTGTTTTACACCAAATTTGTGTCATTTTTTTTAACGCAAATTCGGTGCAAAACTAACTCCATATTTATACTTTGCCGCTAGACCCATCTAGCGCCAAATTTGTGGAGTTAAAGTCATTTTTTGCATGTGGAAACCTACTTTGGGTAAATGAGGTGCAAAGTAGGTGTTCCCGTGCAAAAAATGGCTCTATGGCCTTATCGCCATATTTATCTCACTGTGCTAAAATCACACACAGAAGGGAGGAGGGGTCAAAAAATGGTGCAAAGCTTGCTTTGCACCATTTTCTAACATCTGGGTCAGAGCAGGCGTTAGGGGACCTTTGGGCCTATTTCCAATGGTGGAACACATTGGAATAAGCCCACAGGTACCCTCCCCAGGCCCCAGAGACACCCCCACCCACACCAGAGGGATAGCAGAGGATGGAGGACCCCATCCCAGGTAAGTTTAGGTAAGTACAGGTAAGTATTAAAATGGGCCCCCCTACATGTCACTGGGTGTTATGGCCATGCCCAGGGGACCCTGGTCCCCTGTGCTAACTTTTGGGGTGGTGGGCATGACTCCTGTCTTTTCGAAGACAGGAGTAATGTGGTATGGATGGTTTTGCATCAGAAAATGACTCTAGGCAGGTTAGAGTCATGGTTTTTTACTCTAACCTGCCTAATGTCATTTTTTGGTGCAAACCCCTTTCTTCTATACTGCCAGCCCCACCTGACTAACGTCATTTTTTTAACGCTAGTCTACCCTTTACACTGGCTTGCACCATTCCATAAATATGATGCCCGGCTGGTGCACAGAAATGGTGCATGCTGGTGATAAACGTTTTGGTGCAAACTGCATTAGTGCAGTTTTGCAACAAAAAGTATAAATCAGGGCCTGTATGTGTACACTTAAAGAATCGGGGGTGTCAGTCATTACATATCTTGTCTCTCTGTCATGCTGGAGAGTGGAAATGGGTTCTTTCCAGGATATCATGGACATAAAACACATCCTTACCATACAGGTCTTTCATTGTGCCAACTCTGTCAAGAATGGATTTGCTCCTGTGCATGGGGTAGGTGAACTGCCCCCATCTTTGATGCACTTAGCATTGGACCTTGATGGACTCAGTGGCAGGAACAGATGTGTCTCTCCTGGTGGAATGGCTGCCGTGTATAGTGCTCTAAACTGGACATCTGGTCTAACACAGGTGCAAAAAAGACAGATATGCGCTATCCTACTTACCTAAATCAGAGCCTTAGTCATATGCTATAATAGTAGACCCTGAAAAGCGATTTCCAGTCAGAGATAATATACAACTCTGTCAATCATTCTCATTTCTTATTCATGGGAAACCCTACCTCCAGTAGTTCCATTGATCTGCAGCTTTTCTAAATTGGACACTGGAAACGCCTGGGGACTCTTAACCAGTGACCTCAGGTAAGTTTCAATATTGGGGATCATGCTTCCAAAACTCGCCGCAAGTCGCAGGACAAAGGCCTCTTTCGAGCTTCCTTTTATTGGCTCTTTTACACTAACTTTGCAGATCCCAGCTTTTTGTACAAGTTTGAGGATCGTTTGTTGAATCGGTGAAAACACCTGGTTGTTGTCAGCTTTTGTTTTCAGAATTGCTGAACAATCCTGAGCTAGACTGGTTAGCCAAGATGTCAAGGGTTCCTGAAAATCTTGCTTGGAGCCCATCTGCTGTTGTAAGTAGGAAAAAGCTGTACGGAAGTGATAATGCAGCTCGGATTCTTCAGCAACTGAAGTCTTATAAAGTATTGCCTTACTCGGACTGCCCAGAATACTTATTCCAAAGTGGTTGATGATTTTGTTACCAGGATATTCAGCAATTGCATCGCTACTAGGATTCTGTCTGGCCCACCACCATGCCTGACCTCCAATGAGAAGGCCACCACCTTCAGCGACAAACTCCTGGATCTTCTGAACCTCTCTGCCAGTGGAGGCTGTGCAGCAGTAGACAGTGAAATCTGGCTTCAAATCTGAGAGTTCACATGCAATGCTTTCTTTATTCAGAAGAGCCTGAAGATGTTTCAGGCCTCTCTCTATCCCCACTTTCCCTTTCCTTCCAGTATCAAGCCATGCAATTGCATTGAGGAGAAACCTTTTCAGTTTCAGAGCACCAATTTGTCGCTCATGTGTTAACACCACCACTCGGCCACTTCCGTAATGTGCAGCAGCCAGAGGCCCCACAGGAAAGGCAGTCGCACCATGCAGTAGAAGAAGAGAAGGTATCCCGCTGTCCTTAAGGTTGAGTTCATACACATCTTTCAGTAACACCTTTCGGTCTTTGAGGACATCCATCCCATGCCTGAAAATACAAAAAATGTTTTGGAAAAGTGTTGCAAAGTAAATGTCACATTTTTTCAACCACCTTCATGAATTAACAAAACATGCTCTGCATGGCTTACCATCGATAAACAATTTACAATATACAATACAGTAACTAATGCTCCGGGACACAGCAAACAAACTTTCTTCAGTGTTAGCCAACCAAAAGCAGGGAGCCCGAGCAAGCCTGGACTCTAAATTATAGAAATTATAATGAGGTGTGAAACACGAGGCTATCTGAAGATGTTCTATGAAATGAGCTGCGGATTTTTTACTTGAAAATCATTCCTTTCAATATGTTTCTTGAGCAATAAAATTGGAACATGTTCGTTTTTCAAGGGAATTGTTCAACTTGACCTTCAGGGCCCACTCAAGACAGAGCATCAGCAGGTCAAATGGAGCACATAAAATTAGGAAAGACCGTAAGACCTCCAACTTAAAGATTCTTTTACAGCACAAATACAAGAAATAACCATAAAGAAAGTAGGAACTATTATGCATTACACTCTCCAAAAAAACTGTTTTCGATATCACCCATGTTCACTCTAATCTGTCCCTTCTATGGATCTACTATCCTGAGCTATCCTTGAGTACTTATTTCCTCTTGAACTATCACAACTACCTGTAGCTCTTCAACTGCATTGAATGTAAGTTTAGAATTAGCATCAACTATTGGTGATTAAACAAAATATATGGTCAAAAATTTTGTGTGGACAAAATATTGTATGAAGGATATCGAGGGCATAAACATTGTGAAGGTAGGTTTTTATAGGTAAGCAAAATACTACTATCCTTAACTTTGCATATATGTACATTGACAATATATGTATCTTCAAGGTACGTACATGTGGAGTTAATAGTAAATCCATACTTACATATTTGCACTTGCCTTCTTGATACTTTGGTCCTCGATATTTTTGACACAAAATTCTTTCCACTCAATATTTTGGTCATCGATATTCTAGCAGACAACCCACCTAGGACTCTGAAGTGACTAAAGCATCATGCGAACGCTATAGAAAACTTCATAAATAAATGAATTAAGTTACTGCTCATGCTGCAAATCTCATATACAACGATAAACTTTAGGATTTCATTGAGTGCATAATAACTCAATGTTTTTTTTTTGGTACTATAGGGTATGTTCATGAAGAAAGTAGCATATAGCCAGCGATTGCATATCCCCCCCTAGGGACTGATTCCTGAAAGATACTTATGTGTAGTGAAGTTACAAGTGAGGGGCCTCCACACTTGGGATGAAATCTTCACACTCGGGTTGGAATCTCCGCACGGCGTACTGTAGAGAGGATGCTGGTACGAAAGTAAATGCCAGAGACTAGAGATGGGTCAGAACCATCAGAAATCTTGTTTTAGACATTTTTTTCAATTTAGGGCGACAGGACCAGATGTACCAAAACACTGATCAAAGGACTTGTTGCAATTTAAAGCCAATATTTTTGCAACCAGTACCGAATTCTACATGCCAGTGTATGTGCCAATAGGTGGGTTTCCAAAATTCTAAAACTAACTTTCAATTCTACCTACCTCGGAAGGTCACAATTTGTGACTCAATCTGATGGCTGCAATCAGAGGGATGGTTGTCTGCAAGGGTCAGCAGTCACAAGAAGATGAGCAAAAGGTTTGAAACTGTCAGCTCTGTCTTTATTTTTCTTTACAGACTTTAGTACTTTGAGCTAAGCATCCACTGGGAAAGCCGTTTACAAAATGGAGGCCGATCAGGACTTAATCTTTCTCCAGAATTAAATACACTCGCCCTCTTGCAGTAATGTTGAATGCCTTAACATCCTAAGCTTTTCTGAAGAAGATTAAGCAAAGAATCACTATCCACTTTTCTTCTTACTTCTAAATAAACATTGGGGAGAAGAATTACACAAGGAAGTCTACATATAAGTAAGTTGTGCTGTATAGGGATAAATACTTAGCAATTAATTAATCAATAGCCGGGCTAGTCACTATTGACGGCTAATGCATGGACCACTAAAAGTTCACATATGTCATCTCAGCATTGCCTTTGGACACCTGTCACATGAAAATACCATGAAGTTTACTCATTACATCCATTTTTTCATATTGCTCCCTCAAAGTGTCTGTAAAACATATTTAATTACAGAATGTGTACCATTCTTGCATTGGTACACAGTCCTTTCATTCTAATTGCAATAGGAGTGTCCCAAAGCTCTTACATGTCGATGATACACCTCAATTGTGTAACCGGCAAACCCAGAGAATTGGCCAACATCGTTAGATCACACAGAAGGAACATCATAGTCTATGCAGATGGCACCCAGCTGATCCTTTCAGTATCAGAAGACTCCTCTACCATGAAGGTCAACTTCCACCAGTCCTTGACTGGCATTGCTGTACAGATGAAAAACAACTGTCTAAAACTCAATACAGGCGAAACAAAACTGCTGATCTTCTGGAACAACACCTCCAAGTGGAACGACTCCTGGTGGCCTTCAGAACATGGACCAGCATCCACTACAACAGACCACGCACACAACCTCTGTGTCATCCTGTACAGCAAGCTTACCATGAAAAACCAGATCAATGCAGTTTCATCTGCCTGCTTCCTTACTCTTCCCATGCTTACATAAGATTTTCAAATGGCTCCCAATCAACACCAGAAAAACCTTCACCCATGCCCTAGTCACCAGGCGGCTGGACTACAGCAGCATGCTCTATGGAGGAATCACCATGCACCTCCAAATGAGCTGCATATAATTCCAAGCTCTGCAGCCGGACTCATCCTCAACCTGCTCAAATAGACCACCCCACACTGCCTCCCTAGTCAGAAGAGATGCCAATTCAATATGCTGATCCACACCTACAAAGCCCATCACAAGGATGGACCAGCATACATCTACCACTGTCTGAGCTTCCACCAAACCTTCAGACCCATGCGTTCTACCTCCCTCACCCCCACACGCTGGAGCAACTGTGGAGGATGCTCTGTTTCCTACCTCATGGCAAAATATTGGAACAACGTTCCTCTTCAACTATGGACCACATCCTCTCTTCTGCAATCCAGGAAAGGACACAAGACCTGGCTGTTCGACTGAACTTCGCAGCTTGCTCTCAGCACCTCGATACCCTTGGGGTGATTAGCTGTGCGTAATACATCTTATTTGATTTGATTTAAAAAGAGCGTTCCAAACAATCTGTTTTTTTACCTTCATAATTATAATCATAACTACCGCTTTTTTGTTTTGTCTGATTCAATACATTCCATGATTTTATACTGAATGGAACCTCTGTTTCAGAGAATGTTGAAACATTTCTGCCTATCATTCTGGCCTCCTCAGGGCATAGATAAAAGGAACGGATACTTTTAGGCAATCTAGTCATTATCTGATGGAGATCTATTGTTCGATAATTTCCAGACCAGGGTATCTTAGGTGCTTAAAAGGGGATAAATTGTAGAACAGGAGAGAGACCCCTGCCTGGGGGATATTATGACTCAAATTGTTTTGGTAGACTGATATTAATGGAAACATGCAAAAATCATGTGTGGTCTTTGCCGAGCCAGCCTATGTGAACACAAGGAAGTAATGGCACATACCTCACAGAACACCCTATACTAGTCAGTAATAAAATGCTCTAGGTCAGTTCATGTTATGTCAGTGGTAATTTGCAACTTACCTCATTAATATTCATGAGATAGGTCGAATTGTGACCCACTATGATTTAAAATTTTATGAACAAATCTATTTCCACATATGTCAGAACTTAAACTTTCTTCATTCATCGCAAAATACTTATCACAAATTGTGACCAGAATTATAAATAATATATCTGTCCCTAAGCCCACAAACAGAGAGGAGTTATTCAAGGTGTCCTGTCATTGGCCAGGCAAGAGAAACATTTCTTTATGTAGGATGTGGTACATGGTTCCACTGGCAAGTTAAATGAGTTAGTTGTAATAGTTACCTTGGCTTTTCCCTCCTTTGGTAATGGATGGATCGAGATCAAGGGTAATTTCACTGCATCCATTTGAGTGTAGATTGTTGCAGTTTATTTGCCATCATGTTTTACATTTTTTGAAATGATGTAGATTTTTACAATGTTGTCCTATGGAGTGGTGTATATTTTTTGTGGTTCAGGGTTGGTTAGTTCCTTAAAAATGCTGAAGATTTTATTTGCTTAGTTGGCCTAGTTTCTAATTGTGATTGCCCAAGTAGGAGTTCTTTGTTCTCCAAGTGGAGTTTTGAGAGCTCCTACTTATCTTGTAATCAGTATTATTAGATTTTGCTTCTGATTTGTGCCATTGACATCATAGGTAAGAGGATTGCCTTTTTCATATCACCAGGGCATGAGTGGGCCATTTGTTGTTCACTTTGAGACCTTGCTTTTGCTTCTTTGTCTTCTTGGGAGTCAGGTTGTTGATGGCAAAGGTTGTCTTAAGGTAGATGTTCTCAGTTATAGCATCTGGGCATTGGTGGAAGCAGCTCTGGGTAAAGTACATCAACCTCTAACTCATTGAGGTCTCTGAAATGTCTGCTGGGTCTTGATATTTATTCATTTCCAGTAAATGGGTGAGGCTCGTACAAAAGGTTCAGAAGATGCCGGGAAAAGAAAGCATGGTGTGGTTATATTTGAGGTTAGGACTGAAATTCACAATGTTCAATGTTGTGTGTGAAATTAGATTGAGTATGCCCTGCTGTGTGTGTGTGTGGGGCCATTAACAACTTAAGTGCAGTGCTTGGCTAGGCACCAGCGATGACGAACATCTAAGCTCTGGCTCCACTGTGAGTCCCATGACTCCCCACCAATACGCTGCATCCAGGGCCTGAATAAAGGCTTGCCAACTGTGCTGCAGAGGGCTGTAAAAGCTGAGATCTGAGGGTGGTGAGAGACCACTTAGATATGTGGTTTCTTCCTCCATTTGACATGGCCCATCATGGTGAGGTTACATAACCTTTGAAATTATGCTTTGTGCTGAGGGAGAATTGACACAGAGAGGCCAGTAAGCCTATCCCACTTGAGCTGCTATTTTCTGCACACAGCAGCCTTATTATGCAGATGAGACCGGGGAAGGGGCATGTTTGGCTCCAGTGATGGGATGCTTCCCAGCTGGCCTAATGTGCCCAGCCCGCCTGGGCCCGATCAGGGCAGACCAGAGTGAAGGATAGGAAACTAATTCCAGGTAGGCACTCCTCACTGCTAACACGACTACAGGGCGGCAGTCATAAAGAGAGCCACAATACAAGATCCATGGCAAAATCTGGAGCATTGCCTTCTGAGTTAGGTTATAACCTGTAACTCACCAACCCTAAAAATTGACTCATAAGCTGATCAGCCTAGGAGGGGAGTGAACTTATTATTAGTCTCAACTGGTGTCACCTGACCATGCATCAGTGTACAAACAGTGAGGAGCCTGGAATGCCCCTGACAGGGCAGAACAAACCACACAACAAATGGTCCCCTTTTGAAGCATATTGCTAAAACAAAGCTGGGATATAATACATAAAAATATATAACGACCATTTTATCAGAACCAGCAGTTGGCAATCTAGTGTAAAGCCCACAGACTAATGAACTATTGCATAACAATTGCGCCATAGAGGCCCCAGCACAATCCTGTCCAAAGAGGTCTCCTCACAACAACTTAGAAGTTAAAAAAGTCCCTTTCCCATGGAGAGACCACACAAGGGTTGGAGTTGGAGAGAAAGGGCCCAACACCTCTTGCACCTTCCAAATAGACCTAGAGTGCATCGACCAATTTGAGGCACACAGTTTATCAGCAAGCTAGGGGCTACCACACACAAGAGGCTGTGCCATTGAATCTCCACAGGTTTGTACTGCCTAGGCCCTTTTAGACCACCCTGAGGTGGGACTACCACAAATAACTACAAAATAAATGGTTAGCCATCTCCCTTAAACTGATTCCTGCAATCTCAGTAGAAACCATTTTTATCTTTGCCAAACCAAGGCCACTGTGACTACTTCAGCAAAATGTCAAGACGCAAAAGGAGAATAAAGGATAGTATTAAGGACTTTCTTCACCGGAGTAAGACCTGTAGTCCCAGCTATGACAGCAAGGCTTTAAACATGCTAGAGATTGACAAACATATCACAGCACAAATAGAACCTGACTGATCAATCAGCAAAGACTTCCTTCATGACAGGCTTTCTGGGAAATCAAGGACGAAATTCGAGCTGTTAAGACAAACGCATAGCAAAACATGACAGAGATAAAAAAAAAGACATAAATGACCTAGAAGACAGGGTGAACAAGTTTAAGACAGCTCTGGGCTAACAGATCGATGACTGGCACTGTCTGCAAAACTATGACATGGCACTGGAAGTACAGAACTGTATTCTACAGGAAAATGTGAATAACTGGAGAATCACTTGAGGCGAAACTACATTTGCATTCACAGAAACCCCTGTGAGATGAAATGTGAATGTTTTTAGCAATATGTCAACGATCTGTTAGATACTGTCTTGGAGAGGGCAGAGGAAGTAAAACTAGACAGAACACACAGAGTTGCTCCAAGATGCATAGCAGACACAATTGTTCCAGATGTGCTCACTCCAGAGCACTTCTACCAAACTAAGGAATCCATCATGTTGAAGGCCTGGTAGGGATGCCAAATCTCCTATCATGAGGCACAATTGCAATTCTATCAAGATCTCTTTCCCATTACACTGGTCAAGCACCCGTCCTTCAAACCAATTACTGATCATCTAATAAAGACTTGAACCTTGTAATGAACTTATCATTACAATGACCACAGCAAAGCTTGAGGGGGGTGACAAATGTGATGCAGTTGTAGAGTAAGACCTTTCTTGAATACCTAGGATTAGTTGACATATGACGTCACTGCTATCAGCTGATAGTAGACTTCTTGCAATAGTCAGCCACACACCAAATTTGTAGGTGTATGGGTTTCAAATTACTGGATCAGTGTCGACTGCAACTAGTACACGAGGCTCATCAGAAACCATAGATATTATCAGATCAATGTGCTATCACTCTTGTCTTACCAGGTCTGCTTGGAGAAGATTCCCATCCCAGAGGGTTATGGCACCTCAGTGTTTAAAACCCCCAGTTGTATTCTATGAAATCAGGAAAAGATTAAAGAATGAATAATACATAACAATATGAGTGGAATGGACAAGAGTCTAATGTAAGATACCCTAAAGGCAGTGATCAGGGGCGATTCCATACAAGAAGAAGGTAGCCTTAAGTGCATGAAACAGGTAGCAGCAGCAAAACTAATCCAAGAAGTTATAGAACTACAGCTTCTCAAAGAAAGTTTGGTGAATGTTATCATCAATAAGAGGCCAGCTTTGTTCCCTTCAAAAAGATAAAGCTATCTATGTACTTACCAAAATAGAAGCTTCATTTCACAAAGGGGGCAACAAGGGGGGCACCCTCCTAGTAAACCAACCATGCACCACCAAATCCTGCAGCTGCATAGCTGAGATCAAGGATGAAAAAGGAGTGTCTTAAACAAGTGAAGAGACAAAGTTTCAAGCACTGAACTCTTATGATAAAATATTATATGACACATTCTACAAATAGCCAGCAGACATAATCAGTCTTCTTCATTTTGGTGACCCTCCCAGAGTAACTATCACAGAAGTAGAATGCTAAAACGGCCCTATAAATTTCAGGTGCAATATAGTGCCTGAGAAGACTGAGAACAAGATGACTTTACCCCTGCTTTTTTAAAACAATTCACACTCCAGCCTTTCCCACTGCTTTTGGAGATTTTTAACAAACTTTGGCAGGTGCAGGGGGTTCCTGTGTCTGATGGTGAAAGCAATGATTTCTCTCATTGCAAAACCATGTAAAGCCCCTGTTAATTGCTCCTTATACCACCCAATAGCTCTGTTAAACATTACACTGTATAGCCTTAAAAACAATGGCAAATCAATTAGAACAGCGCACTGCCTTCTCTAATCCATATCCACCAGACAAGCTACATCTTGAACTGCTCAATTACCAACAACACTAAGAAAGTCCTCTAATTGATAGACATCACAGCAGATAGACTGAAAAAACAGAGGTACTCTTGTTGCTTGGGTATGATGAAAGATGTTCTTGTAAAGTTCAGATTGGGCAAATGTTTACATGTCTGGATAGATACCATTATAAATCACCCTGGGCCAAACAATATATTGTGAGAAATTGGTGTGTTGATTGTGAGCGGTGAAACTTCACTCAAGCAACAACCGCAAACCTTTTCAGGATGAACCACAAAAGTCACTAAATTTACCTGTGCCTAATCCCCTGGTAGCTTGGCATAAAAGCAGTCAAGCTTGACCTGTGTGAAGAATTTCTGCAGAGCTTAAACAGCAATAAAGTGGAAATACAACAAAAGACAAATCCCACACCAGTTTTGAAAAATAGAGTTAATTTTAATAAAATATTTGACAGCATGGCAAAAATCCAATCAGTAGAACTGAGTTATGAAGAGGAAAATAGCATCTAAAAGATCAAAGCGCCATCTGCAGACACCTAGTCACCTTAGACTGGGACAAAGTCGAAAGTTATGGTAGATCGCAATGGAGCTTGGTTCAGATACACAACATGGATTGGGCCTGGTCTTTGCTTCGCCTTCACACTTAGAAGAATTTTTGAAAAACATTTTTGGTAAAATTCACTGGGACAATGGGGCAAGGTAGCTGGCGCAATCCGAAGAGGGCTTGAAGACATTTACCTGAAGCGTCATTCGTTCATGTAGCCTGAGACAGCAGTTTAGCAGTTCTCTCTATTTAGAGTCGGAACGGCCAGGATATATAGCATGTCAGTGTGTCAGAAGTATAGTTTTTTTGTACTTCTGCATTTTGGGTAGCAGCCTTCCCTGGCGTCCAGCCCTGTAGTGTGCAGTTGTCTCTAAATAGCCACAATACATAAGGCAACCAGTGGTGCCCCATTACAATTCTGGACCTTTTGACCGGTTTTCTGTGTCCAACGGGTTTTGACAAGGGAGGCACTGTGCGAATCCACCACTTTGCTATCCGGAAGAGTAAGTCTCCCATTATCTAACTTTAGAAGATAATGTTTGTTTTTTGTTTATTTTATTTACCACATCTTCATTTATCACAGCTCCCATGGCAATTCAAAGGCTATTTTTCCAACAATGCCTAGGGTCTTGGCAACAGAACTTACTTGAGGTACCTTTTATTTTTAGTCCTTAGAGAATACTGAGATTTCTCCCATGATGTGTCCCGGTCACTCTTCACAGCCTGACACTGTTTTCTCAACCGTTCATTGTAGGAAAGTATCCTCTTTTTGGCATGGTTACCCCCATTTTCTGCCTGATGTCAGTGTGTTTGACTGTATTCACTGGGATCCTGCTAACCAGGACCCCAGTGAGTATGCTGTCTCTCCTCTAAATTGTGTCACTGCATACTGGTAACCCAGTATTTGACCCAAAGTTGGCCTACTGGTCACCCCTTATAAGTCCCTAGTATATGGAACCTAGGTACCCAGGGCATTGGGGGTCCAGGGAATCCCTATGGGCTGCAGCATTTCTTTTGCCATCCATGGGGAGCCCATGTAGAGGCTCCTACAGGACTACCATTGCAGTTTGTGTGGAAAAGTTCATGCACCCTTTCACTGCCATTTACACTGCAGCAGGTCACTTATAAGTCACCCTTATTGCAGGCCTTCCAGCCCTGAAGGCATGGTGCAGAATACCTGTGTGTGAGGGCACCCCTGCACTAGCAGAGGTGCCCCACGACCTCCAGGACCATTTCCCCGGACTTTGTGAGTGCGGGGTGCCATTTTACAAGTACACTGGACATAGGTCACTAGCTATGCCCAGCTTCACACTGGTACCTCCGAATATGGCCATGTTTGGTATCAAACATGTTGGAATCATACCCCAAGGCTTTTGCAAAAATTGGTATGATTCCATGCACTCTGGGGGCTCCTTAGAGGACCTCCAGTGCTGCCATTACAGCCTTCTGAGGTTTTCCAGGCAGCCCCAGCTGCTGCCACCTCGCAGACAGATTTCTGCCCTCCTGTTGCTCAAGAAGCTCAAGCCCAGGAAGGCAGAACAAAGCATTTCCTTCGGCTGTGGGGTGTTACACCCTCTCCCTTTGGAAATAGGTGTTACAGGCTTGGGAGGAGTAGCCTCCTAGAGCCTCTGGAAATGCTTTGAAGGACACAGATGGTTTGCATAATCCTCTGTACACCAGTTCAGTTCAGGGAGCCCCACTCCCTGCTCTGGTGTGATATTGCACAAAGGAAAGAAGACTGACCACTCTCCTGTCCATCATCACCCCAGGGGTGGTGCTCAGAGCTCCTCCAGAGGGTCCCTGAATTTTTCCATCTTGGATTCTAAGTTGGCACAGAACTCTTGGAGCATCTGAGTGGCCAGTGCCAGAATGTGACGCTAGAGCTCTCCCCTGATAGGTGCTTACCTGTTTAGCTGACCAATCCCCCTTTCAGGGTTATTTACGGTCTCTCTCTTGGGTGGGTCTTCAGATTCGGATTGCAAGATTCCAGCAGGAACCCTCTGCCTCCTTTACTTCACCTTCTTACCAAAGAAAGTGCATCTGGACCCTCCAGAAACTCTACAAACTGCAACAAAGAAGCAAAGATGACTTCTGCAACATTGTATCTTCAGCTATTGCCAGAAGCTGCAACTGTTTCCAGCCTGCACCAGAAGAACAAAGGAATCTCCCTTGAAGTAAAGGAGTCACTTCCTTGTTTCAGCAGCAGACACCCCTCTGCAACAATGACTGGTGGCTTGGGTCCCCTCCCTTGATAAAGTGCATGGATCCAGAATCACAGGTGGTAGACTGAAATGGCCTCGACAGTCCTTACGTACTACTGTCCAACTTTAGTGGAAGTAAGAACTTGCCTCCTCATACAAGACAGTATCCCCATGCACCACATGTTTTGTAGTTGCCAAGGCTTGATGGCATCCTTCCACGAAGTTCTTCATGCACCCTGCAGCTTGGGCCCCCAGCAATCTATCCTGTGATAGACAGCCTCCTACGTGGTTCTCTGGTGGTGTGGGATCCCTTTGTGTAGTGCTTTGTGGGCCTCCATTTGCGTCTCCTTTGTCCCTGTGCTGTGGGACTTCTGTGCACGCTGCCTGGTCTTCTGAGGGCTCTCTGAGTTGCTGAGAGACCCTTCTGACTCACCCTCATGGGTAGAGTCCACCAGGTCCCTCCTGGTCCCGGGCAGCGCCATTTTCTGCTAACCACGAGCTTTGCAAGTGCCAGGGCTTGCTGGCGGAATCCAGTGACGCAAACCAAACGGCAATCATCCATCTGGCGTGGGACATCAACTGCACTAATTAGGAACCCGCATCTATCTTCTCGGGTGCAGTACTGACTGTTTTTCTTCACCGGTGGTTCTTCTTTTGCACCTTCATCTGGGTTAGCAGGGGCTCCAGTTCTCCGTGGACTCTTCAGCGCTTCTTGGATTTGGTCCCTTTCTTTCACAGGTCTTCAAGTCCAGGAACCCATCATTGGTGTCTGTCAGTCTCTTATGGTTCGTGCATTATCTTCTTTCTTGTGTTCTTGTGTGTTCTAGGAAAGTCACTGTAATTTACTCCTGCTTTCCTTGGCCTCGGGGTGGGTTCTATTACTTACCTTTGGTGTTTTCTAATACTCCCAGCCCCCCTGTACACACTGCACTTGCCTAGGTGGGAAACCGACTTTTCCATTCCACTTTCTTTGTATATGGTTTGTGTTCCCCTAGACCCATTTCTAACTGTTGTGATTTTCATTATTTGCACTGTTTTGTTTTCTAACTTTTATGCCAGCTATTTCTGCATACTAGTATATATAATTTGTATTTTACTTACCACCTAAGGGAGTATAGTCTCTATGATATTTTTGGCATTTGTGTCACTAAAATAAAGCACCTTTATTTTTGTAACACTGAGTATTTTCTTTCATGTGTGTGAGTACTGCGTGACTACAGTGGTATTGCATGAGTTTTGCATGTCACCTAGGTAAGCCTTGGCTGCTCTTCCACACTACCCCTAGAGAGCCTGGCTTCTAGACACTGACTACATTTCAATAATAAGGGATACCTGGAACTGGTATAAGGTGTAAGTACCTTTGGTATCCACTACAAACCAGGCCAGCCTCCTACACTCCTCCTTGTTTTGACGTCACTCAGGTGCGGTTCCTCACTCAGGGGGCGCATGGTTTGTAGATGTTTCAAAACCATTTCTTTGCATTGAACCAATATAAAATGCTCTTTAACAGACCATAAATGCATATATTTTTTAGGTCTTCTTTCTTCCAATGTCCTGAAAAGGCCCGTATTTAGGAGGGTCGAAACATGTTGACATTCCACGCAGAGGGGTCCCTAAGGAATTTGGAAATTATGGTCATAAAATGATGCCATGTGCAGTCCAATAAGGGAGGAACCTAGGATCCTCTAGAACGCGCTGTGACATACAGGACAACCTTGACCTCTGTATTATATGGTTAGACATTGGTCTGAAGCCACAGAGATTTACTGGAAGACTGGAGCTGATTTTGTTTTCAATTATTTTATTGATTTATCACTAATGTTCAGTTTTTCATGTAGTAACTTTGTGTTGTCAGATGTATATATATATATATATATGAAGAACAAAAGAAATGATTGCCACGCACTCCGCTCAGCCACAGAACAAATTTAAGTGGTTTATTCGGTGCAAAAAGAAAAAGAACAACGCGTTTCGACTATGCAGTCTTCTTCCTAGTTCAATAGTCCTTTCTCTAACAGATCTATTTATAGTGCATATTTCACATACCAATCCAATGCATTCTGGTTATAATAGTTCAATTGTACAATGTAAAATTTCACCTAATTTATACTAAATTTCATCAATTCAAAAATGTGTTCGCCAGAAAATAATATAAATGATACACAAATTATATCTATTATATATTAAAATAAAAAAACTCATTTTCATATGTTAGAGAGAGAGCAAAATAAAGTATTATTCTACAATAAACAATAAACAGCCATTACATGATTAAATGAACCTCACAATTCATTTCCCTAATTAATTTACTTCCAATTCATTGCTCAAATGTGAATCATGTGAAAAAAAGTTAATTTGATTAATATGATCATGTGATTTAATATTTAATCAAAATTCTAGTGATATTTACAGTCAAATAGATTCCAATACATTTTAAATTCATTTTAAATCATTTTAAATCAGAGATGGACATAAAGCTCCTCGTCATAATTGAGCCCTAACGGGATCTTGGTCCTCATTAAGATAATATACTTAGATTCCAGTTGTCTCAATTTTTTTACTCTATCTCCACCTCTTTCATTTTCAGGAATGTGGTCTATTCCATAATAACGTAACATTCTCCAACTATTTGTTTCATGTTGTTGGAAGTGTTTGGCTATGGCATATGTTTGATCTTTATGTAAAACTGCTCTGACATGCTCTAAAATTCTCTTCTTAAGCATGCAGATTGTACTGCCTACGTATCTCAGGCCACAATGACATTCAATTACATAAACTGTAAATTTTGTGTTACAAGTTATTCGGTGTTTAATGTTCATTACTGTTTCATCCCATAAATTTTACAGTTTTAGTTGATTTTCCAATTTTGCAAGCTTTGCAACTATTACATTTAATGAAGCCACATTGTTGTTCAATTAGCCAATTCTGTTGATTTTTTATTTTGAAGTGGCTTCTTACAATATAATCTTTCAACGATGGAGCTTTTCGATACGTGATCATTGGACCTGATCCTATTATTGGACCAAGATCTAGGTCTTTCCGTATAATATGCCAATGTTTGCATAAAATATTTTTGATAAGGCCACTTTCTTTAGTGTATTCAATTATCATCCTCACATTGTTTTCCTCTATTTTGTCCTGTATAGCCTGAGTTTTCTTGGGCACTAATGTCTCATCTCGAGAGATTGTTTGTACTTTTTCTAAATTTCTTTGTAAAAGTCGAGAATTGTAGCCTCTTTGTTTAAATCTATGTAAAGTTTCTTTATATTTCAACTGTACCTCTTTCTCATTGGAACAATTTCTACGCATTCTGATCAGCTCTCCATAGGGAATGCTTTTAAGAAGTGATTTAGGATGAAAACTTTGACCATGTAAAATGCTATTTGTTGACGTCTTTTTACGAAAGACTGTGGTTTCTAATTTATTATTTTCTACATAAATATTAATGTCTAGAAAATTAATTGATGACTTACTCATTTCACAAGTAAACTGCAAACCCACATTATTCTGATTCAATTTGTCAAAGTATAGTTGAAAATCATCCTGTGTTCCTTGCCAAATTATAAATAAATCGTCAATGAAGCGTACCCAAAGTGCAATTTTATCCATAAATACATCATTATCCTTACTCCAAGCTATTTCCCTTTCCCACCAACCCATTGTTAAGTTGGCATAATTGGGAGAAAGGGAAATGCCCATAGCTGTACCACACATCTGCTGGTAAATCTCATGATTAAAGATAAAAATGTTATTATTGAGGCATAGTTCTATCATTGAAAGCAACATCTTTGAATGTTCAAGTTCCGCAATACTTCGCTGTCTTAGAAAATATTCACATGCTCTTAAACCAATATCATGATTAATAGACGTGTATAAGGATACAACGTCTATTGTTACTAATAAGTAGTCATCCGACCAATTTAATTCCGATAAGATACGTAATAGATCTCCCGAATCCTTAATGTATGAACTTAAAGTCATTACAATTGGTGCCAAATAAAAGTCAACATAGTCAGAAATTCTTTCATACAATGATTCACATGATGAAACTATTGGTCTACCAGGTGGTAATGTTAGTGATTTATGAATTTTGGGTAAAAAGTATATAGTTGAAATGGTTGGATTCTCCTTTTTCAAAAATTTAAACTCATCTAAATTCAAAAGTGATTGTTGATGCCAATCATCTAGTTTCGAATGTAATTGATGAATCATTTGATTGATGGGATTATGATTCAATTTTCTGTAATTCGATTGATCATTTAATTGCCTATATGCTTCTGTCATGTAATTTCGTATGTCCAAAACCACAATATTTCCACCCTTGTCTGCGGGTTTGATTATAATATTAGCATTGTTCGTTAATGATTTTAAAGCTAATCGTTCACTTGTTGAAAGATTTTCCCGATGACCATGGTGTCTAATATTTTGTAACTTTTCCAAATCTTCCAACACTAGTTCCATAAATATATCAATCTTATTTCCAGGTGATAGTACCGGACAGAATTTAGATTTCTCTTTAAAATGACTGAACTGATGTTTATTAGTAGCTATATCCAATTCTCGTAAAACTTCTGATTCAGTGTAAGTTTCATCGGGTAAGTCAAAATATAAATCAAATAACGTTTTCAAATCTCCAATTTGATCAATATATAAATTGGATTGATGTGGAATGTCAGTTGATATTTCCTCTTGTGTTCCTTCAGTTTTTTTCGAGTTCATGGAATGATACTTAACCAATTTTAATTTGCGAATAAACTTGTAAATGTCAATACGAGTGTTTGCATAATTAAAATGTTTTTCCGGGCAGAAAGATAAACCTTTATTAAGTAAATGACGTTCAGACGATGTTAGTTCATAGTTCGAAAGGTTTATTACTAAGTCTGGCTTCTCAATTATTTGTTCTTTTGACTCCTGAGGGGGTGTTGTCTTTTTCCACTTTCTTTTGGATCTTCTGATCTTCCTCCTCTGTTTTCTGTTTGATCTATTTTTCTTCCACCTCCTCGGTATCGATTTGTTCCTCTGCCTCTCGTTAGTCGTTGATCTAGATACAACACTTGCATTTCCTCTAAAAAAGTATTTCCACTGGGATTATCAAGATGCTCTGAGGAACTTTCCCCTTCACTGATATCAGATTCACTGGGGGTATCTTCACTACTCTGAACAGACTTCAAATTCTTACGTTGTAAATCAGTTTTAAGACTTTCAAATCTCCTTGCAAAGGTTAAAATTCTGCCATACTTGTAATCTCTTTCATCTCGTATAAATTTGTTTTTCTTCCGTTCCTGTATTTCAAGTTCATACTTTTCTAATCTGGATTCCATGTTGGTCCTAAAAACTAATTGTTCATCTTTTGCTTCACTTTTGTTAATTTTTTCTTCCACATCCTTGATTTGTTTGTAAATCTCTTCCAAATCCAATTTAGCATATTTAATAAAAAAAAAATTTTTTGGAATATATATATTATTAATAATAATAATATGTTGGTAGCTTTTATGTCATTGTGTTGAGATTATACATGATACGAACAAGATACAATATGAGCACAGGGATTTCAGTTTACATATAATACATTTGGATTGATTCTTTTGCTGATAAACATACACCATTAAGCACGGTATCTAATTCATGTTTTCAAAGTAAATTGAAGACATTATTCATTCCTACTATTCCCTTTCTTTTTGTTTTTTTGGCAATCTGAGGAGAAGGCATCATCGTCGGGGAGCAGCTGGATGAGGCTGCAGTGAAGATTTCTGCTGCCTGATTTAGATCTTGATGGAAGTCCCACCATCTCTCTGAGGAGGTGGTTTCATGTACTATGTCAAGCTGTTGGAGTTTCGACCCATGTAGTTAGATGTATTCCGGCTAAGTCTCTGACCGTCTTGACAGAGTGTTATCTGTCACGTAAGAGCTTCCCCGCCAATGGTGCAGCAAACTCCTATGGTGACTAACATCACTCCGTCGCCATCAGGCTGGCGGTTTACTGCCAACCATATTTAGGTTTCACAGTTGAACTGGTGTTTTTCTGGTGGTGGTTTCCTGAGCAGGGGGGTCCGTCACGGGAGATGTTTAACCTTGTGCTATGCCTGTGGCTATGGAGTGGATGCTAGTAGTGCGCACCTGATGTACTATGGCTCCATGTGACCACCTACTTCCCACACTATACAACACACTCCATTCAAACCATGAACCTTTGCCATTCCACCACAACACAAGTAGGTACCTGAAGGAAACACAATGCAACACACCAGAAAACACAGTATACACACACTATTGACATTACAGCCACATACACCATAACCACACCAACCACCACAATACAACAATCATCTAAAACAACTCACTCACACAAAAGCACACCTACACAAGTGACAACACCAACCAAAAGCAAGCTCTCACACTTACCTGAATGTTACACACTAGCAAAACATCACACAACCAAACATGCACAACATATACCAAACCCACATGCAACTTGCAAACATACAGACACAACCACATCACCCACTTCAGCTCTCTCTACATCAACCAGTCAATCCACCCCCACCTCTTCTACCCTTATTCCTCCCTCTTGATTCTTCATCTACCTTGCCTTGACCCCTACACACCTAATCCCACCCCTTGTAAGTAAAGGCCTTAAGGTGCCAGTAGATGCTGAGTAGGTTACCCCTGGACTACAGGCAGGAGACAAGTTATGGGCAAAAAAGCCAGGAGAAATTGTATCTTTCAAACATTGTTCACAGTCACATATTTGTTACATTGCCAAACAAATGTACCTGAGAGAAGTATTACATGAACGAATACTTGAATTTTACTTACACAAAGTTTGTCCCACATTGGTTATCGTACAATTCATTGGAATGGAATTGATGTAACAGTGAGATACCTGTGCTGACTCACATTCATTACTATAAATACATTTCACAGACACGTCACATCGCAAAGTTTTAGCATTGCCATTGCTTCCAATTGTGATGGACTATGAGAATTTGGTGCAAGCATTCATTTGGTAATGAAAACTTATACCAAAAACCCAAAAATAATTTTTTGAAAATTATCAATGGGTGTTGATACAGGTGTGTTTCATTTAATTACTGACACAACTAGTTTCAAAGCATATGCATTACACAAGTATTTTACATTTTTTTATTATAGGATATGTATGTAAATGCATGGGTCCCAAGCCAATGTCAAATGACAATTCAACATTAACAGGCAATATAGACTGCTCACCTTTGTGTCCGGCCACAACGCTGTTGTTTTCCTTCATGGTCGAGTGGCAGCAGCAAAGGCAGGACTTATCTGATCGGGTTTCCATTGAAAAATGGAATGGAAAAGGGAAAAAAAGTAGGTTTTTACCTCATTTCCTTTCTAATCTGCCAATACAGGTGTGGAGGTTTCCCCTCCACAGTTGCCTTAGAGGCAAGGCACATCGTGATTAGCTTGGCCATAAAACTGGCTGGAGTCCTGCCGATAGCCGCTCTTTCCTATGGCGCCGCCGGCGCAGGTGTAAAGTTCTGTTGGAGTTGGAGGTACTAGGGGATTTTTTTGTTTAAGGGCACACCAGCATCTAAATAGAGTGGGCAGACCATCAAGATGGCGAATTGGTAGTCTGACGGAAAAGCAACGTCCGGACTGATTCTTCCAAGATCAAAATCAGACCTTTAGTCTCTTTTATGTAAAATGAAAAATCTCCAGTGGGACAAAGCTGCAGGCTGTAGCTGACGAGGGCTCCAGTAAGACAGATAGCCCTTCTGCAAGAAGCCGGTGAACAGGATTTGCTGCTGCAGTGAAATCAAGTCAATTGTCAATGCTTCTTGGGTAGACAGGAGAGCAGGTAGGCACCTGTCTCCTCTCATTTCTCAAAGCACTTTTAGGCAGAAAATGTTCTAAGTCACAAGTTTTGGATTTGGGCTACCTAGCCACCTTTGGTACCACTTCTAATGGTGCATGACTGGAGAGGCAAAACGTGGAAGGTCAGGACTCACTCAGGCTAGGTTTGGGCGCAGGTTCAAGATGATTAGGGCCTTTCTGTCCCTGAGGCTCTGATCAGAAGGCCAGCCAACTAGCCCTTGGAGTCACTCTGGAAGTCTTGGGGTCAAGCACAAAAGCAGGACTCAAGCAGCAGGGCAGTCCTCTGATCACACAGGAGGTTTCAGGCAGCAGGGTAATCTTATTGGTGCAGCAGGACAGTCCTCTGAAGTACACACCAGGCCACAGGCAGCACAACAGTACTTTGAGAGTCCTTCTCCAGGTTCAGAAGTGAACTAAAGAGTGGATCTGAGGGTACTAATTTTATACCTGGTGCCAACATTGAAATGGAAGCAACTTCTGGACATTTCACTCCATAGAAGTGTCTGGAATTTCCCGCCTACCCATCCCGATCCTAGGCTGTCTGCAGTCACAATAGGCTAGTGTGAAGTTCTTTGTGTGTGATCTGAGCAGGGTCTTTAACGTGCAAGTGGTACTTGTAGGAAAGTAACATCTTGCCTGGCATGTTACCCCCATTTTTACATGTATGTCAGTTTGTTTTTGCATGTCTCACTGGGATCCTGCTAGCCAGGACCCCAGTGCTCATCGTTTGTGGCCTGAATGTGTATACCTGTGTGGTGACTAACTGTGTCACTGAGGCTCTGCTAATCAGAACCTCAGTGCTTATGCTCTTTCTGCCTTTAAATTTGTCACTATAGCTAGGGACCACTTTTACCAATTTCAATTGGCACACTGGAACACCCTTATAATTCCCTAGTATATGATACCTAGGTACCCAGGGTATTGGGGTTCCAGGAGATCCCTATGGGCTGCAGCATTTCTTTTACCACCCATAGCGAGCTCAGACAAACCTTTACACAGTACGGCCATTACAGCCTGAGTGAAATAAGGCACACGTTATTTCACAGCCATTTTCACTGCACTTAAGTAACCTATATATCTAACTTTCACTTGCTGAAGGTTAGGTGCAGAGGTACTAAGTGTGAGGGCACCGTTGCACTAGCTAAGGTGCCCCCACATAGTTTAGGGCCATTTCCCCAGACTTTGTGAGTGCGGGGACACCATTACACACATGCACTACATATTGGTCAATACCTATATGTAGCTTCACAATGGTAACTCAAATATGGCCATGTAACATGTCTAAGATCATGGAATTGTCCCCCCATTCCAAATCTGGTATTGGGGAGGCCATTCCATGCATCCCCGGGGCTCCACTATGGACCTCGGGTACTGCCAAACCAGCTCTCTGGGGTTTTCTCTGCAGTTACCCCTGCTGCCACCCCGCAGACAGGGTTCTGCCCTCCTGGGGTCTGGGCAGCCCAGTCCCAGGAAGGCAGAACAAAGAATTTCCTCTGAGAGAGGGAGTTACACCCTCTCCGTTTGGAAATAGGTGTTAAAGGCTGGGGAGGGGTAGCCTCTCCCAGCCTGTGGAAATGCTTTGAAGGGCACAGATGGTGCCCTCCTCGCATAAGCCACTCTACACTGGTTTAGAGAACCCCCAGTCCCAGCTCTTGTGTGAAAATGGACAAAGGAAAGGGGAGTGACCACTCTGCTGTCCATCATCACCCCAGGGGTGGTGCCCAGGGCTATTCCAATGTGACCCAGACCACTGCCATCTTGTTTCCAGAGGTGTGAGGGCACTCTGGAGGTCTCTGAGTGGCCAGTGCCAGCAGGTGACACCAGAGACCCCTCCTGATAGGTGCTTACCTGACTAGGTGGCCAATCCTCCTCTGAGGGCTATTTAGGGTCTCTCCAGTGGGTTTTTCCTCATATAACCACTTGCAAGAATTCACCAGAGTTCCTCTGCACCTCTCTCTTCGACTTCTGCCAAGGATCGACCGCTGACTGCTCCAGGATGCCTGCAAAACTGCAACAAAGTAGCAAGAAGGCTACCAGCGACATTGTAGGCCTAACCCTGCTGGCTTTCTCGACAGTTTCCTGGTAGTGCATGCTTTGGGGGTTGCCTGCCTTCATCCTGCACTGGAAGCCATGAAGAAATCTCCTGTGGGTCGATGGAATCTTCTCCCTGCTTCAGCAGGCACCAAACTTCAGCATCATCGGTACTCTGGGACCCCTCTCATCCTGACAAGTGTGGCCCCTGGAACACAGGTGGTGGACCCCAGTGACCCTGACTGTTCAGTGGTCCAACTGTCGAAATTTGGAGGAGGTAAGTCCTTGCCTCCCCTCTCCGACAGTAATCCTGTGCACCATGTGAACTGCACCTACAAGGGCTTCTGTGCACATTTCCACAGAATCCTGCATGCACAGCCAAGCCTAGGTCCCCAGCACTCCCTGAGTTTATCTCCGGTGTCGTGGGACCCTCTTCTGCAATGTCAAGATGACTGCTGTGTTTAGACTTCTTGAATCCGTGTTAAAGGACTTCTGCGGGTGCTTCCTACTTGTGCATGGGCTATCTCCTCTCCCAAGTGGCGACATCCTGGTCCTTCCTGGGCCCGCGCAGCACCCTTTTTCTTCAACCGTGACTCTTGCAGCTAGCAAGGCTTATTTGAGGTCTTTTGCCAAGGAAACAACTCTGCATCCTCCAGCACTCCGTCGGACATCTTCTGCATGAAGGAGAAGTTCCTAGCCCCTTTTGTTGTTGCAGCATCTTCAGCTTCTTCCATCCGGAGGCAGCAATTTTGCACCTTCATCAAGGGTTTAGTGGGCTCCTGCCACTCCGGACACTTTTGTGACTCTTGGACTTGGTCCCCTTCCTTTGCAGGTCCTCAGGTCCAGGAATCCACCTTCAGTGCTTTGCGGTCTGTTGTGGTCTTTGCAAAATCCCTTATCATGACTTTAGTGTGTTTCTGGAGGAATAGTAGTACTTTACTCCTACTTTCCAGGGTCTTGGGGTGGGGTATCTTGGACACTCTTAGTGTTTTCTTACACTCCCAGCAACCCTCTACACACTACACTAGCCTAGGGGTCCATTTGTGGTTCTCATTCCACTTTCATAGTATATGGTTTGTGTTGCCCCACTACTTTCTGACTGTTTCACTTACCTGATTTTGGGCTGTGTGTATATTTTGTGTATTTTACTTACCTCCTAAGGGAGTATATCCTCTGAGATATTTTTGGCACATTGTCACTAAAATAAAGTACCTTTATTTTTAGTATCTCTGAGTTTTCTCTTTCCTATGATATAGTACCTGGATGATATAAGTGGTATAGGAGGAGCTTTGCATATCTCCTAGTTCCACCTTGGCTGCTCTGCTATAGCTCCCTATATCAGCCTAAGCTGCTAGAAGACTACTAATCTACTAATAAGGGATAACTGGACCTGGCACAAGGTGTAAGTAACATTGGTACCCACTATGAGCCAGGCCAGCCTCCTACAGTACTCTGCACATTTCCGCCCCTTGTCCTGCCAAGATAGCTCATCCTGCCAACACAAAGATAAACTGCCAACTAAACCTAGTCATGGGGCCCAGGAAATAGGCTGCAGGTACCAAATGGTTAGGACAGGAAAATGTCAACTTTGTAAATGTGGCATTTTTAGAATTGGGCATTGAAATCCAAATTTACCATTAATGAGGAATTTAACTTACAATTCCTAAATACCAAATATGAGCTTTGTATCCACTACCAAAAAAAGTATTGTTAGACTTCACAACATTGAAAAACAAATGTTACATGCTTGCAAAACTTAACAGTGCATATTAAACGTAACAGTGCATGTCCAACTTTTCAAATACAATGCACCCTGTGGGTGTCTCTATGGGAGCCTGTGGTGCCCTATCACGGTGAATGGCCCCTTGTGATGATGCAGATAGGCAGATTCACTTGATTTCAGAATACTGTTAGTTGTAGTGGACTTGAGCTATGTTAGTGGAACAGGTAAATGGGCAGCGTTCATTAGGGACGTGTTTCAGGTGGCAACAAGTGTGCTCCCCCTTATAAGAACTGCTACACATCTTCTATGATTACAGTAAAAGGTGAGGCTCATTGTTGATAGAAGTGCCCAGATTTTGCTCCACTGGGTGTGCCCCATCACTATGTACTACCATAAATTCTCAGGACTACATGTCTTTCATCCGATATATAAGCTAGCCCCACATTGCTCCGTAAACTGAATCTTGCGATTAGTCTGAGTGGTGTAGTTCGCTTCAGTCCTGTCCAGTCTTTGGATGTTATTTGATGACTTGCAAGCAGACTCCATCAGATGGTGATCCTTGCAATCCTTCTTAGTTGAGGAGAAAATGCAGGTCAAAACATCCACCTCCAACGTATACACCATAGTTGGAATCCCAATACCATTTTTATTGTATGTTAATAACTTAATAACTTAGCAGGAAAGAGTTAAAGGATAAATAGTCGGGTCATCTAGTTACTTTTTGTGCATTGAATAAACTAATGAGGGCAGGTTAGGATTCACTCTAGTGGAAGTTCGTACTTCTTTACTCGATTAGGAAAAGCTTTAAATATTTAGGAGGTTCCTTCCCTGATGTGGCACCACAAAGATATTTAATTGAACCATGAAAACGTCAGATATGGTTTCTTGCCCTTTAAGAACCTGCTTGTTGATATGGTTAAATTCAGGCACAACTGGGCAGGCTCCCACCGAATCTGCAATTGTTTCAAGCTTAGCCACAACATCAGCGAAAATGAGAAGAAATTATGCTGGCTTTCCTCGGCCCATGCTTAGCTCCCACTGTGTTTTTAAAAGATACTTTTAGCCTGACTCATAGCTGTATGACCAGGGATGTACTAAGTCTGTGTTTAGAGAGGTGTCAAATCAAGTATGTGCCAAAGTTAGTTAAGTGCAGGAAGGAGGCCATTAGTAAAAGCTGTGCTTCTAATTCACTAACCTCTGCCACGAGAGTAAGGAGGATTAATATGTTCAGTTCTAATGTAAATAGTATTTTTATTGAAGTAGGCCTTGATATTTGGATTGCTTCAAATTTCCTGATTTATTTTAACTGCCATAAAGTAGTATATTTTTCGCTATTTACTCTCTGTATTTAATGAATTTTGAAAACCATGTAAAATGGCTCAACATCTTTTTTTTAGGATCGAGCCTACGAGTGCATGTGCTAGCACATGCGTCTTGCTTGCAAGACTCTGTTGTGTTCAGTAGAGGGCTTGGAGCCTGTAGGAGGCTGGCCTGGCTTATAATGGGTAACTTGTGGTACTTACACCCTGTGCCAGGCCCAGTTATCCCTTATTAGTAGAATAGAGGTGTTTCTAGCAGCTTAGTTTGATAGAAGGTAGCTATGGCAAAGCAGCTTAGGCTGAACTAGGAGACATGCAAAGCTCCTACTATACCACTTATATCATATAGCACAATATCATAAGCAAACACAATACTCAGAGTTGCTAAAAATAAAGGTACTTTATTTTTATGACAATATGCCAAAAGTATCTCAGAGAATACCCTCACTTAGGAGGTAAGTAATATACACAAGTTATATGTACACAAACCCAAAACAGGTAAGTAACAGTAAGAAAAGTAGTGCAAACAATGTAGAATCACCATAGGATGCAATAGGTGAACATAGGTATAGGGGCAACACAAACCATATACTCCAAAAGTGGAATGTGAATCACGAATGCACCCCAGACCTATGGGCGCTTGTAGAGGGTTGCTGGGACTGTAAGAAAACAGTCAGGGTGTCCAAAATACCCCACCCCAAGACCCTGAAAAGTAGGAGTAAAGTTCCCCTACTGCCCCAAAAGGACACAATAGTCGTGATAGGGGGATTCTGCAAGAACCACAAACACCAGCAAAGCACTGAAGACGGATTCCTGGACCTGAGGACCTGCAAGGCAAGGGGACCAAGTCCAAGAGTCACGATAGTGTCCAGGGGGGGCAGGAGCCCAGGAAACCCCGGATGAAAGTGCAAAAGGGCTGCCTCTGTGTGGAAGAAGCCAAAGATTCTGCAACAACCAAAAGGGCTAGGAACTTCTCCTTTGGAAGGAAGATGTCCCACAGCATGCTGAAGGTGGCAGAAATACTGCAAACAAGCTTTGCTAGCTGCAAGGGTCACGGTAGAGGTTTTTGGGTGCTGCTGGGGACCAGGAAGGGTCCAGGATGTCGCCCTTTGGAGGAGGAGACAGAGGGGGCGCTCAGAAACTCAGAGAGCCCCAGCAGAAGCAGGCAGCACCCACAGAAGTACCGGAGCAGGCACTTAGAAGATTGGTGTAACCAGAGTCACAAAAGGAGGGTCCCACGATGTCGGAGTCCAATTGAGAGGGTAGAGCACTCCAGGACAGAGTGCTGGGGACCCACGCTAGGCTGTGCACAAAGGAATCCTTGGAGAAGTGCACAGAAGCCGGAGCAGCTGTAAATCAAGCAGTGCACAGGTTTGCAGTCTAGCGTGGACAGACAAGGACTTACCTCCACCAAACTTGGACTGAAGGATCACTGGACTGTGGGGGTCACTTGGATCTAGCTCCTGTGTTCCAGGGGCCAAGCTCGTCAGGATGAGAGGGGACCCAGAGGACCGGTGATGCAGTCTTTTGGTGCCTGCATTAGCAGGGGGAAGATTCCGTCGACCCACAGGAGATTTCTTCTTGGCTTCCAGTGCAGGGTGAAGGCAGACAGCCCTCAGAGCATGCACCACCAGGAAACAGTCGAGAAAGCTGGCAGGATGAGGCGCTACAATGTTGCTGGTAGTCGTCTTGCTACTTTGTTGCGGTTTTGCAGGCATCCTGGAGCAGTCAGCAGTCGAGCCTTGGCAGAAGTCGAAGAGGGAAGTGCAGAGGAACTCTGGTGAGCTCTTGCATTCGTTATCTCAAGAATACCCCAGAGAAGAGACCCTAAATAGCCAGAAAAGGAGGTTTGGCTACCAAGAAAGGAGGTTTGGCTACCAAGAGAGGTAAGAGCCTATCAGAGGGGGTCTCTGGCATCACCTGCTGGCACTGGCCACTCAGATCATTCCAGTGTGCCCCAAACACCTCTGAATCCAAGATGGCAGAGGTCTGGGACACACTGGAGGAGCTCTGGGCACCTCCCCTGGGAGGTACTGGTCAGGGGAGTGGTCACTCCCCTTTCTTTTGTCCAGTTTTGCGCCAGAGCAGGGCAGGAGGGATCCCTGAACCGGTGTAGACTGGCTTATGTAAGACAAGGGGACCAAGTCCAATAGTCGCGACAGTGTCGAGAGTGGGCAGGAGCCCAGGAAATGCCAGCTGAGGGTGCAAGGAAGCTGCCACCTGTTGGAAGAAGCTTGGAGTTCTGCAAGAACGAAGAGGACTAGGAACTTCCCCTATGGAGGATGGATGTCCCACGTCTTGAAGAAGCTTGCAGAGGTGTTCCCATGCAGAAAGACTACAAACAAGCCTTGCTAGCTGCAAGGGTTGCGGTTAGGGTTTTTGAGTGCTACTTTGGCCCAGGAGGGACCAGGATGTCGCCACTTGGATGAGGAGACAGAGGGGGCGCCCAGCAAGTCAGGGAGCCCTCACAGAAGCAGGCAGCACCCGCAGAAGTACCTGAACAGGCACTTGGAAGAAGAGTGAACCGGAGTCCACCCGAAGTCACAAAAGGGAGTCCCGCGACGCCGGAGGACAACTCAGAAGGTTGTGCACTGCAGGTTAGAGTGTCGGGGATCCAGGCTTGGCTGTGCACGAAGGAAATCCTGGAGGAGTGCACAGGAGCCGGAGCAGCTGCAAATCACTAGGTACCCAGCAATGCAGTGTAGCGTGGGGAGGCAAGGACTTACCTCCACCAAACTTGGACTGAAGAGTCACTGGACTGTGGGAGTGACTTGGACAGAGTTGCTGAGTTCCAGGGACCACGCTAGTCGTGCTGAGAGGGGACCCAGAGGACCGGTGATGCAGTCTTTCCTTTGTCCAGTTTCACACCAGAGCATGGCTAGGGGATCCCTGAACCGGTGTAGACTGGCTTATGCAGAGATGGGCACCATCTGTGCCCATCAAAGCATTTCCAGAGGCTGGGGGAGGCTACTCCTCCCCAGCCCTTCACACCTATTTCCAAAGGGAGAGGGTGTAACACCCTTTCTCAGAAGAAATCCTTTGTTCTGCCTTCCTGGGCCAGGGCTGCCTAGACCCCAGGTTGGCAGCAGCAGCAACTGCAGTGGAAAACCCGGAAAGGCGGTTTGGCAGTACCCGGGTTCTGTGCTTGAGACCCGGGGGATCATGGAATTGTCCCCCCAATACCAGAATGGTATTGGGGTGACAATTCCATGATCTTAGACATGTTAAATGGCCATGTTCAGAGTTACCATGGTGACGCTACACATAGGTAGTGACCTATGTGCAGTGCACACGTGTAATGGTGTCCCCGCACTCACAAAGTCCAGGGAATTTGCCCTGAGCAATGTGGGGGCACCTTGGCTAGTGCCAGGGTGCCCACACACTAAGTAACTTGGCACCCAACCTTCACCAAGTGAGGGTTAGACATATAGCTGACTTATAAGTTACTTATGTGCAGTGAAAAATGGCTGTGAAATAACATGGACGTTATTTCACTCAGGCTGCAGTGGCAGGCCTGTGTAAGAATTGTCTGAGCTCCATATGGGTGGCAAAAGAAATGCTGCAGCCCATAGGGATCTCCTGGCACCCCAATACCCTGGGTACCAAAGTACCACATACAAGGGGATTATATGGGTGTACCAGTATGCCAATGAGAATTGGTAAATTTAGTCACTAGCCTGCAGTGACAAATTTAGAAAGCAGAGAGAGCATAAACACTGAGGTTCTGGTTAGTAGAGCCTCAGTGATACAGTTAGGCACCACACAGGGAACACATATAGGCCACAAACTTATAAGCACTGGGGTCCTGGCTAGCAGGATCCCAGTGACACAGATCAAACACACTGACAACATAGGGTTTTCACTATGAGCACTGGGCCCTGGCTAGCAGGATCCCAGTGAGACAGTAAAAACACCATGACATATACTCACAAACAGGCAAAAAGTGGGGGTAACAAGGCTAGAAAGAGGCTACCTTCCTACAGAGCCCGCCTGTCACCCACCATTGTTGGCTTGCGTAGCACTCTTCTTTACATCCTCGTAATTCGTCAAGTCACACCTGGCATAATTTTCATTCCTCTTTGTGGAGCAGGGATTAAGCACTGATTAATTCAGTTTAATTAGTGCCTGTCCACTGCTTCTGACGTGATCAAGATAGTATTTTGTTCTTTTTAACTTTTCGTGCCCCACAAACAGAAGGCTTGTGAGTGGCAAAAACGTGCCCAGCAGGGCAAACAAAATTGCAAAGTTTTATTTTTTAAACCTAAATTTCTTTTATTTTGCCAAGTAGTCTTTTCTCACTTTCCACTCATGTTTTCTTTTCTTTTTGCTCGTGGGCACTCTTCTCAAAAGATGACAATTAACTTGTTTGAAATATTTCAAAATGGAAGTGTCTCTTTTTAATGTGTAATCTACGAAATGATGCTTTAATACATAATCATGCAGTACACCCCAATCCACCCCACTCAAATCTGCCCCACTACAACTCACCCCAATCCAAACCACTTTCCCCACACCAATCCACCCCACTGCAATCCAGTCCACTCCAACCCACCACACTTCAATCCTCCCAACCCACCCCAATCAAATTCGCCTGACTTTAATCCAAAACAATCTGCCCCACTCCAGTCCAAAACAATCTTCCCCACTCCAACCCAAAACAATTTGCCCCGCTCCAATCTGCTCCACTCCAATCTGCCCCCCTCCAATTCAAAACAATCTGCCCCACTCCAACCCAAAACAATCTGCCCCTCTCCAATCTGCCCCTCTCCAATCTGCCCCTCTCAAATCTGCCCTACTCCGATCCAAAACAATCTGCCCCACTTCAATTCAAAACAATTTGCCCCACTCAAATGCAAAACAGTCTGCAATACTCCAATTCGCCCCACTCAAATCAAAAACAATCTGCACCACTACAAAGCAATCTGCCCCACCCCAACTCTTCCCACTCTAATCCAAAACAATCTGCCCCACTCCAATCCAAAAATATCTGCCTGCTCCAATCCAAAACAATCTACCTCACTCCAATCTGCCCCACTCAAATTCAAAAGAATCTGCCCCACTCCAAACCAAAACAATTGCCCTCACTCCAATCTGCCCCCTCCAAATCAACACAATCTGCTCCACTCAAATACAGCCCACTCCAATCCAAAACAATATGTCCCACTCCAATCCGTCCCACCCCACCCCACACAGTCCACTCTACCCCTACCCAACCCAGTCCACTCCAATCCACTCCACCCCAATCCACTCCAATTCACTCCAACCGATCAATCCTCCCCAATCCAATCTATCCCACCTCAATCCACCTTACCCTAATCCACCCCACCCTATCACAGCCCAATCGACCCCACTCAATCCAATCCATCCCGCTCAATCCAGTTCACCCCACCCATTCCAGTCCACCGTTCTCCAGTCCATTCCACCTCACTCCAATCCAGTCCACTTCACCCCATGCCATTCCAATGCACCTCACCTCAATGCAATACATCCCAGTCCAATCCACCCCAATCCAATTCACCCCACCACACCCCACCCAATGCACCCACTCAATCCAATCCACCCTACTCAATCCAATCCTACCCACTCAATCCAGTCCACCCCACCCCACTCCAACCCACCATACTTGAATCCATTCAGGTCTACCACTACCCAATCCACCCTACTCCAGTCAAATCCACCTCAATCTAAACCACCTTAATCTGCCCCACTTCAATCCAGTACACCCATTTACAATCAATCCACTGTTCTCTAATCCATCCCTCTCCAATCCAATCCACCACTCTCCAATCTGTCCCACCCCACCCCACACAATCCACTCTACCCCTACCCAACCCAGTTCACACCAATCCACTCCACCCCACCCCAATCCACTCCAATTCACCCCAACCAATCCAATCTTTCCCAATCCAATCTATCCCAACCCAATCCACCTCAACCTATTCCACCCCACCCCATCACAGCCCAATTGACCCCACTCAATCCAATCCACCCCACTCAGTCCAATCCACCCCACCTATTCCAGTCCACCCTACTCTAGTCCATTCCACCCCACTCCAATCCCATCCATTTCACCCCATGCCAATCCTATGCACCTCACCTCAATGCAACCCATCCCAGTCCAATCCACGCCAATCCAATTAACCCCACCCCACCCCAATCCAACCACCTCAATCCAACCCATCCCATTTCAATTCACTCCACCCCACTTCAATCCACCTCACTCCAACAATCCACATCACTCCAATCCTCCCCACTCCACTCCAATCCAGCCCACCCCATCCCATTTCAGTCCACCACACTCCAATCCAATCCTTTCAGCCTACCCCAATCCAATCCACCCCACTCCAACACAATCCACTCTACTAAAGTCCACCCACCCCAATCCAAAATGCCCCACCCCAGTTCAGTCCACCCCAACTCACTCCAATCAAATCCATCCATCCTACCACACTCCAATCCACCACACCTCGATGCAATTCACCCCATTCCAATCCACCACAATCCAATCCAACTCGCGCCACCCCAATCCAATCCACCACACCCGTATCCACCCTCTCACTCCAATTCACCACGCTACCCCAATCCACCCAGTCTATCCCAATCCACCCCACCCCACCCCATCCTAGTCCGCCCTAATCCACTCCACCCACTCATTCCAATACACCTCACTCAAATCTAGTCCACCCCACCACACTCCAGTCTAATCTAATCAAATCCACCCCACCCCATCCCAGTCCAATCTTATCTAATGCACCTCCCTCCAGTCCAATCTAATCCACCCGCTCCAGTCCAATCTAATACACTCCAAACCAATTTAATCCACCCCACTCCAATCCATTCCACCCCAATCCAATCCACCCCTATCACTCCAATGCAAGCCACCCACTTCAATCTAATCCACCCCTCTCAAATCTACCTCATCCCATCCACCTCACCCCATTTCAATCCACCCCACTCCAATCCACCCCACACCAATCCACTCCACTCAATCCACCTCATTCTACTCCAATCCAAACCACCTCACATCACTACAATCCAATTCACCCCACTACCTCAATCCACTCTATCCACACCACCCTATTCCATCCCACTTCATTTCATTCTATGACACTCTCTGCCACTGAACCCTACTCCCCTCTACTCAACTATGAGGTACTCTAATCCTCTTACTCCACTCTATGACATTGAGACTTCACACCACTAAGTTTAGCCATGCTGAACAGGAGCCATGCTGGTGTAAAACATGGCAAAACTCATTGCCAAAGCCAAAAGCTCTTGTATAGACGAGGCTTATTGGTTTTGCCAATGCTTGTTACGCTTTGTAAACTAGGCAGGGAGCCCTTGTTATTAACAATGTGCTTTTATTTTGTATTTTAGGGCTTCATTTGATTGTGATGTTCTGCTGGATTTGCAATTGATTTAATTAACTTCAGTAGTCTCAATATAGATGAAACTACATTATTAACCGCTTCTGTGCCTTGGACGAGGTCACCTCTTGCAAGGCTACAGTTCCCGTGTGCCTTGGACGAGGTCACCTCCTCCAAGGCACGGGAACTTGGGGGAGCGCTAGCGCGCCCCCCCTGTGCACCCCCCCAAGGCGGGGATGGAAGGGGAAGACCTTCCATCCCCGACCCCCCACCCCCCCTGTGACATCAACGCACGAGTGCGCGCTGATTTGTCACAGGGGCCTCCCCCATCGCGCTGGGTGGGGTAGGCCCGGAGGGGCTTCAAAGGGAAGGAAATGTATTTCCTTCCCTTTGAAGTCTCTCCCAGGGTTTCAAAAGCCGGATTGCTTGCAATCCGGCTTTTGAAACCCCACTAGACACCAGGGATTTTTTTTTCTTTCCTGAAAGTGACAAAAGGGAGCGACCCCTTGGGCAAGGGTCGCTCCGGGGGGGGGGGCATTTTTTTGGGAAGGCCTTTTCTGCCCCCCCTGGGGCAGATAGGCCTATTATTAGGCCGATCTGCTCCCGGGGGGGGGGGGGGGGGCAGAAACCTCTAGGGCACCAGGGATCTTTTTTTTTTTTTTTAGGTGGGGAGTGACCCCTTAGGCAAGGGTCGCTCCCCTAGGGGGCAAATTATATTTAGGCCATTTCTGCCCCCCTTGGGGGCAGATTGGCCTATTTTGATGAGGCCAATCTGCCCCCAAGGGGGGCAGAAACCACTAGACACCAGGGAGTTTTTTTTCTTTTCGGAAATTTCACCCAAGGGGAGCGACCCCTTAGGCAAGGGTCGCTCCCCTGGGGGGGGGAATTATTTTAGGCCATTTCTGCCCCCCTGGGGAGTAGATCAGCATATTTTGATTAGGCCGATCTGCCCCCAAGGAGGGCAGAAACCACTAGGCACCGGGAATTTTTTGTTTTACAGATGGGGAGCAACCCCTTGGACAAGGGTCGCTCCCCTGGTGGGGAAAATTGTATTTAGGCCATTTCTGCCCCCTTTGGGGGCAGATCGGCCCTTTTTTGCTACGCCAATCTGCCCCCAAGGGGGGCAGAAACCACTAGGCACCGGGGATTTTTTTTTTAAGCAATGTCACGCAGGGGGAGCGACCCCGTAGGCAAGAGTCGCTCCCGGGGGGCAGAGGGGTTGGGGGGCAAATTTATTTTAGGCCATTTCTGCCCCCCCTGGGGGCAGAAACCTCTAGGTGCCAGGGCAAATTTATTTTTGTGTTTTTTTTTTGTTTGTTTGTTTTTTTAGCGATGGGGAGCGACCCATTAGGCAAGGGTCGCTCCCCTGGGGGGCACATTTATTTTAGGCCATTTCTGCCCCCCCCCCGTGGGGCCGGCTGAGCTAGAGGCCAAAATCCACAGGTAGGCACTTTGCAAAAAACACCTCTGTTTTCTGTGAAAAAATGTGTTGTGTCCACGTTGTGTTTTGGGCCATTTCCTTTCGTGGGCGCTAGGCCTACCCACAGAAGTGAGGTACCATTTTTATCAAGAGACTTAGGGGAACGCTGGGTGGAAGGAAATTTGTGGCTCCTCTCAGATTCCAGAACTTTCTGTCACCGAAATGAGAGGAAAAAGTGTTTTTTGGGCCATATTTTGATGTTTGCAAAGGATTCTGGGTAACAGAACCTGGTCAGAGCCCCGCAAGTCACCCCATCTTGGATTCCCCTGGGTTTCTAGTTTTCAAAAATGCGCTGGTTTGCTAGGTTTTCCCATGTGCCGGCTGAGCTACAGGCCAAAATCCACAGGTAGGCACTGTTTTCTATGAAAAAATTTGATGTGTCCACGTTGTGTTTTGGGCCATTTCCTTTCGTGGGCGCTAGTCCTACCCACACAAGTGAGGATCATTTTTATCGGGAGACTTGGGGGAATGCTGGGTGGAAGGAAATTTGTGGCTCCTCTCTGATTCCAGAACTTTCTGTCATCAAAATATGAGGAAAATGTGTTTTTTTAGCCACATTTTGAGGTTTGAAAAGGATTTTGGGTAACAGAACCTGGTCAGAGCTCCACAAGTCACCCCATCTTGGATTCCCCTAGGTCTCTAGTTTTCAAAAATGCATAGGTTTGGTAGGTTTCCCTAGGTGCCGGCTGAGCTAGAGGCCAAAATCTACAGGTAGGCACTTTGCAAAAAACACCTCTGTTTTCTTTCAAAAAATGTGATGTGTGCACGTTGCGGTTTGGGGCATTTCCTGTCGCGGGCGCTAGGCCTACCAACACAAGTGAGGTATCATTTTTATCGGGAGACTTGGGGGAACGCTGGGTGGAAGGAAATTTGTGGCTCCTCTCTGATTCCAGAACTTTCTGTCACCAAAATGTGAGGAAAATGTGTTTTTGTAGCCACGTTTTGAGGTTTGCAAAGGATTCTGGGTAACAGAACCTGGTCAGACCCCCACAAGTCACCCCATCTTGGATTCCCCTAGGTCTCTAGTTTTCAAAAATGCACAGGTTTGGTAGGTTTCCCTAGGTGCCGGCTGAGCTAGAGCACTTTGCAAAAAACACCTCTGTTTTGTGTGCACGTTGTGTTTTGGGGCATTTCTTGTTGCGGCCGCTAGGCCTACCCACACAAGTGAGGTATAATTTTTATCAGGAGACTTGGGGGAACGCTGGGTGGAAGGAAATTTGTTGCTCCTCTAGGATTCCAGAACTTTCTGTCACCAAAATGTGAGCAAAATGTGTTTTATTAGCCACATTTTGAGGTTTGCAAAGGATTCTGGGTAACAGAACCTCGTCAGAGCCCCACAAGTCACCCCATCTTGGATTCCCCTAGGTCTCTAGTTTTCAAAAATGCATAGGTTTAGTAGGTTTCCCTAGGTGCCGGCTGAGCTAGAGGCCAAAATCTACAGGTAGGCACTTTGCAAAAAACACCTCTGTTTTCTTTCAAAAAATGTGATGTGTGCACGTTGCGTTTTGTGGCATTTCCTGTCGCGGACGCTAGGCCTACCCACACAAGTGAGGTATCATTTTTATCGGGAGACTTGGGGGAACGCTGGGTGGAAGGAAATTTGTTGCTCCTCTCTGATTCCAGAACTTTCTGTCACCAAAATGTGAGCAAAATGTGTTTTTTTAGCCACATTTTGAGGTTTGCAAAGGATTCTGGGTAACAGAACCTGGTCAGAGCCCCACAAGTCACCCCATCTTGGATTCACCTAGGTCTCTAGTTTTAAAAAATGCACAGGTTTGGTAGGTTTCCTCAGGTGCTGGCTGAGCTAGAGGCCAAAATCTACAGGTAGGCACTTTGCAAAAAACACCTCTGTTTTCTTTAAAAAAATGTGATTTGTGCACGTTGCGTTTTGGGGCGTTTCCTGTCGCGGGCGCTAGGCCTACCCACACAAGTGAGGTATCATTTTTATCGGGAGACTTGGGGGAATATAGATTAGCAAAACAATTGTTATTGCCTCTTGTCTTTCTCTATATTTTTTCCTTCCAAATATAAGAGAGTGTGTAAAAAAGACATCTATTTGAGAAATGCCCTGTAATTCACATGCTAGTATGGTCACCCCGGAATTCAGAGATGTGCAAATAACCACTGCTTCTCAACACCTTATCTTGTGCCCATTTTGGAAATACAAAGGTTTTCTTGATAGCTATTTTTGACTCTTTATATTTCAGCAAATGAATTGCTGTATACCCGGTATAGAATGAAAACGCACTGCAGGGTGCAGCTCATTTATTGGCTCTGGGTACCTTGGGTTCTTGATGAACCTACAAGCCCTATATATCCCCGCAACCAGAGGAGTCCAGCAGACGTAACGGTATATTGCTTTCGAAAATCTGACATTGCAGGAAAAAGTTACAAAGTAAAACGTAGAGAAAAATTGCTGTTTTTTTCACCTCAATTTCAATATTTTTCTTTTTCAGTTGTTATTTTCTGATGGAAACTCTTGTAGGATCTACACAAATGACCCCTTACTGAATTCAGAATTTTGTCTACTTTTCAGAAATGTTTAGGTTTCTGGGATCCAGCATTGGTTTCACGCCCATTTCTGTCACTGACTGGAAGGAGGCTGAAAGCACAAAAAATTGTAAAAATGGGGTGTGTCCCAGTAAAATGCCAAATTTGTGTTGAAAAATTGGGTTTTCTGATTCAAGTCTGTCTGTTCCTGAAGGCTGGGAAGCTGGTGATTTTAGCACTGCAAACCCTTTGTTGATGCCATTTTCAGGGGAAAAAACACAAGCCTTCTTCTGCAGCCCCTTTTTCCCATTTTTTTGAAAAAACAAAACTTTCACTGTATTTTGGCTAATTTCTTGGCCTCCTTCAGGGGAACCCACAAAGTTTGGGTACCTCTAGAATCCCTAGGATGATGGAAAAAAAGGACACAAATTTGGCTTGGCTTGCTTATGTGGACAAAAAGTTATGAGGCCCTAAGCGCGAACTGCCCCAAATAGGCAAAAAAAGGCCTGGCACAGGAGGGGGAAAAGGCCTGGCAGCGAAGGGGTTAAGGGGCATAAGCTTAAAGTGGGGTTGGGTGCCTGCAGAAATTTATGTGGGAAAATATGTGTGCAATTTCAATATTTTGACTGATATTTTGGACATAAAACTTAGCAGTTTATATCCTACATTTATATAAGGTTTTCGAGGGCTGCCACGTGCCAGTTTTTGTGCTGTTCTTGTCGGCCTTTCTAATGTTAAGAAAATTGATGCAATTCTATGCACCTTTTAAAGCACATTGAGAGTGAACAGCACCCTTTGTAGGTTGAGCGCACAAGAGCTCTGGCCTCTTGTAATCTATCTGTGGGTTTTTGTTATCATTGGTAAATGCTTTATGTTGTCCGTCCTTGGGGCAGTTTTGTTACTGCCATCGACTCTGTTACATGGATAATTGGATTTTTGCCAATATGTTTGACAGCAAGCGAACTTCTTTTTCCTTTTGTGTCTCTCCTCCACATTGCACACTCATTTAAAATGTTTTACTTTTAATTTTCAATTTGAGTGGCAAGAAAAGTCCAGTTAGGAACTTACAATGCTAATAGCTCTAGCTCGAGCAAACGTGCGACCCATTACATTGCAATTGCAAATGCTTGTTTAGGTCTGGCCTTTGAGACAACATTAGCTGTCTTGCCAGACTACTTTGGTTTCAAAAATATATACATACATATAGAGGCTTTTGGTTAGTGGTCTTCATTCATTTGTTTGTTAAGTTATTCATCACACTTTATGTCCACCAACCATAGTCCACAATATGAGATGAGCCTTCTTCATTTAAATCACAAAAAAGAGTCTAAAATGAGCAACCTAAATGTCCTTTTGTGTACTGCTCCCTAAAACACAAGTATAGCACAAACAAGTACACATGGTCTATGAGACTCATCCGATGAGATCCATTTCCACGAAGGGGGACAGTGTCTTTGTACTATTTGCAAGTCCTCTTGTTAAGGATCGTAAGCCTCACTCACCCTTAGGTGGCATGCTTCACCATCGACCCCATCCTCACACCGGAACCAATGGTTTCTGCTATGGGCTACAACTGTCTTAGCCAAGGGAGGAGCTCTCGAGGTGTTTTTGATAGTAAGGGCCCTATGAGTGTCGATGGTGTAGATGAGCAAGGCATAGTGCAGGTTATGTGATAGGAAAGGGTAAAATGACCTTTTGGTGGGCTGAACAGTGAGGGATATGTTAGAAATGGGGTCCCTGGTTGGCAGTGGTTTGCACCCTGTTAAAGTAGAGACCTTCACTGTGGGCAGGGTAAGGAAGTCACACTGCTAAGATAACCTTTGCTCACCTCCTTGGTAGCTTGGCACGAGCAGTCAGACTTATCTCGGAGGCAATATGTAAAGTATTTGTACACACAGAGTGACACAGTGAAAATACTACAAAATAACTCCACACCAGTGTAGAACAATAGCCAATATTTATTTAGGTTGGCCATCTCTTGTGAGGACAGGCACAGCCCTATTCAGGTATGTCAGCTCCTCCCACCACTCTAGCCCAGGAGACCCATCAGGATACGCAGGGCACACCTCAGCTCCCTTTGTGTGACAGTCCGGAGTGAATTCACAAACAGCCCAACTGTCATCCTGGCCCAGATGTGTATTCCACAGACAGGTAGAGGCACAGAATGGCTAAGCAAGACAATGCCCACTTTCTAAAAGTGGCATTTTCAAATTCACAGTTCAAAAACCAACTTCACCAAAAGATGTATTTTACATTTGTGAGTTCAAAAAACACAAACTCCATATCTCTATCTGCTCCTAATGGGAAATTACACTTAAAAGAAAAATCCCACAGCAATTTAGATAAACAGAGTAAAACAACACAAACTAATTAGTAAAATCAAGATATGCAGTTTTAAATATTTAAGTGAAATAGCACCAAAGAGAGCAAAGTGCAATCGTGGTTATTTGATTGCACCGGACCGGGACAAAGTCACAAGTTCAGTCCAACTGGAATGGAGTGTGATCCCACTACAGAAGCCCAGTTAGGCCTGCTGAACAGGAATAGCATAAATCCCAATTGCAGGACATTGCAGAGTCCTGCAAAGAAAATGTGTTATGCAGCGGCGGTTCCTTGAGTCTGCGAGGCTGCGATGCTAGGACCTGCGTCATAGTCGAGGATACTTGCAATGCAAAGTCCTGCCACGAAGATGCATCCCGCACCGGCTGGTTCTGAAGAAGCAGCTGGGCTTGCAAAATGGAGTTGTTGTTGAGGAAGTTGTTGATGAGTAGATTGAGATGGGAAGGCCTGCATCCATAATGCATCACACAGTGGAGGTTCCTAGGAGGTTGCGGGCGGTGACGTGAAGACCTGCACTGTGGAGTTTGGTGAAGTGATGCAAAGTGCAGCGACACCGATGCTGAGTTTCTGGGAGGTGATGTGTCAGTTCTGCTGGCATCACAGTTGACCTGGCAGAGCTCCTTCAGGCCGACTTGCAAGGGTCCAGGACTAGGGTGGCACCACTTGGTAGGGCAGGACTCACAGACGAAAGAGTTCAGGTGCTGGGTTCAGGATGGAGGAAGCCTTTACTTTCCCTGGGGCTTCTGATCAGGAGGCCAGGCAACTAGCCCTTGAAGTCACTCTAGTGGTCCTGGGTTCAAGATGTGGGTCTAGCCCTTCTCACTCAGGCAGGAGGGTATCAGAGCGGGTGAGTGTCAGTCCTTCTTTCAGCATAGCAGCATAGCAGTCCTTTTGAGTCTTGCAAGGGTCCACATGTGTACTTAAGACTTGGGGTCAGAGATCCAGTATTTATACCTGGTGCCCATTTGAAGTAGGAGACGGTTCTGGTGGTTTCCACCCCTGGAGGTGTTTGGAATTTCTTGCCTTCCCTGCCCCCAGCCAGTCTGGGGTTACACAAAACCGGTGGCAAACTCTTTGCATGTTCAGACAGGGCCTGTGTGATGTGAAAACGTAGTAAGTGACTGCTCCTGCCCCTCATCAGAGTGATCCTTTCTGCCAACACCTATTTTCTCTTTGTCTCATTGTCTGGGATCAACCACAAACACCAACTGCCAACTACACCAAGTCATGTGACCCAGGGACAGGCGGCAGGCACCAAATGGTTGGGGGAAAGACTACCAACTTTCTAAAAGTGGCATTTCATAATTGTGGCTTAAAATCCAACTTTACCATTAAGGAGAGGGCTTTAAAAAACAATTCTTTAGACACCAAACTTGACTAGTCTGTCTGCTTCCAATTCAAAGAGATCACTTATTAAGTGTTATAAGGTATGTAGGAACATAGCTTCTTTCTAGCATGGCTACCCCCATTGTTTGGCCTGTTTGTCAGTGTTTTGACTGTGTCTACTGGGATTCTGTTAATTAGGGCCACAGTAGTTATACTCTCTCCCTTACATGTGGTTGCTGCATACTGGCATCCCAGTATTTCAACCACAATTGGCATACTGGTGCCCCCGTATAAGTCCCTAGTATAATGTACTTAGGTACCAAGGGCATTGGCGTCCGGGGGGTCCCTATGGGCTGCAGCATATCTTCTGCCACCCATAGGGAGCCCAAACAAAGCCTTCTGCAGGACTGCCATTGCACCCTGTCTGAAAAGTTGTATGCACCCTTTCACTGCCATTTACACTGCACCAGGTCATGTATAAGTCACCCCAATAGCATGACCTCCACCTATGTGTGAGGGCACCCCTGCACTAGCAGAGGATCCCCCACGATCTCCAGGACCATTTTCCCAGACTTCATGAGTGCAGGGATGCCATTTTATGTGTGTACTGGACATAGGTCACTACCTATGTCCAGCTACATAATGGTAACTCCAAACATAGGAATATTTTTTATCAAACATGTAGGAATCTTAACCCCATGCTTTTGCAAGCAATTGTTGTCTGATCCTATGCACTCTGGGAGCTTCTTAGAGGACCCCCAGTACTGCCATTCCAGCCTTCTGAGGTTTTCCAGGCAGCCCCAACTGCTGCCACCTCTCAGACAGGTTTCTGCCCTCCTGTTGCTCAAGCAACTCGAGCCCAGAAAGGTGGAACAAAGCATTTCCTTTGGGAGAGGGGTGTTGCGCCCTCTCCCTTTTTAAATAGGTGTTACAGGCTTGGGAGGGTTAGCCTCCCCAAGCCACTGGAAATGCTTTGAAGGGCACATTTGGTGCCCTCTTTGCATAATCCAATCTACACTGGTTCAGTGACCCCTGTCCCTGCTCTGGCACACAACTGGACAAAGGAAAGGGGAGTGACCACTCCCCTGTCCATCACCACCCCTTGGGTGGTGCTCAGAGCTCCTCCAGAGGGTCCCTGGGTTTTGCCATCTTGGATTCCAAGGTTGGCAGGGAACTTGGGGAGCATCTGAATGGCTAGTGCCAGCAGGTGAAGTTAGAGCCCTCCCCTGATAGATGCTTACCTGTTTAGGTGACCAATCTGCCTTTCAGGGCTATATAGGGTCTCTTTTTCGGGTGATTCTTCAGATTTGGATTGCAAGACCCCAGCAGGAATCCTCTACATCCTTTACTTCACCGTCTCACTGAATAAACTGAACCTGGAACCTCCAGGAACTCTACAAACTGCAATAAAGAAGCAAAGATGAATTTTGCAACATTGTATCTTCAGCTCCTGCCAGCAACTGCAACTGTTTCCAGGTCTTGTTTCTTCTGAGGACAGCCTCTCTTCAGCCTGCACCAGAAAAACAAAGGAATCTCCTTTGGAGTGAAGGAGTCACTCCCCTGCTTCAGTAGGCACCTCTCTGCAGCGGCGACCAGTGGTGTGGGTCCCCTCTCCTGACAAGTTGGGTGGATCCAGCATCACAGGTGGTGGACTAAGGTGGTCCCGATGGTCTTGACGTCCTACTGTCCAACTTTGGTGGAGGTAAGAGCTTGCCTCCCTACGCAACACAGTACCCCCATGCACCACATGTTTTGCAGTTGCCAAGGCTTGTTAGCATCCTTCCACAAAGTTCTTCATGCATCGTGCAGCTCCGGCCCCAGCCTCTATCCAGTGATGCACAGCTTCCTGAGTGGCTCTCAGGTGGCATGGGATCCTTTTTGTTGTGTTGCGTGGGCCTCCTTTTGCACCTCCTTTGTCCCCGTGCTGTGGGACTCCTGTGCATACTGCCTGATATTTTGGGGGCCCTCTGAGATGCTGACTCTCCTGGTCCTGGGCAGCGCCATTTTCCACTAACTGCAAGCTTTGCGTGTGCCAAGGCTTGTTGGTGGAATCCAGCAACGCAAACCAAACTGCAATCAGCCATCCAGTGTGGGACATCATCTGCACCAAGCAGGAACCTGCATCCATCTTCTTGGGTGTAGTACTGACTGTTGTTCTTCACAGGTGGTTCTTCTTTGGCTCCTTCATCCAGGTTAGCAGAGGCTCTTGTTCTCCCTGGACTCTTCTGTGCTTCTTGGACTTTGTCCCCTTCTTCCACAGGTGCTCAGGTCCAGGAATCCATTGTTGGTGTCTTGCAGTCTCATCTGGTTCTTGCATAATCTTCTTTCTCGTGTTCTTGAGTGTTCTAGGAAAGTTACTGTGTTTTACTCCTGCTTTCCTGGGCTCTGGGTGGGTTCTATTACTTACCTTTGGTGTTTACTAATACTCCCAGCACCCTTCTACACACTACACTTGTCTAGGTGGGAAACCGACATTCGCATTCCACTTTCTTAGTATGTGGTTTGTGTTCCCCCAGGCCCATTTCTAACTATTGTGATTATTACTATTTGCACTGTTTTCTAACTGTTTTTACAGCTATTTCAGCATACTAGTGTATATTATTTGTGTATTGCATACCTCAAAAGAGAGTATAGTCTCTATGGTATTTTTATCATTAGTGTCACTAAAATAAAGTACCTTTATTTTTGTAACATTGAGTATTTTCTTTCATGTGTGTGAGTAATGCGTGACTACAATAGTACTGCATGAGCTTCACATGCCTCCTATTTAGGCCTCGGCTGCTCATCTACACTAACCCTAGAAAGCCTGGCTTCTAGACACTGCCTACATTTCATTATTAGGGGATAATTGCACCTGGTGTACCTTAGGTACCCACTACAAACCAGGCCAGCCTCCTACGAGGTAACCCAATATTATCCTATGGGAAAGGTAGGCCTTGCAATAGTGAAAAATGAATTTAGGAGCTTTTCACTGACAGTACATGTCCAACTTTTGAAATTCACTTGGCCCTAATCTCTGGGATATTCAGGGACTACCTTGGTGATGGCTTATAATATATGTATTAAAAAGGAAGGTTTGGGCCTGGAAAAAAGTTTATTTTCTGAATTGAAGATAACAGAGATAAGAGTAGATAAATAATATAATAGCCCATAGCATATATTTGGGGAAAAAGGAAAGGAAAAAAAGAAGAGGAAAAATGAAAAATAGAAATAGCTCATCTATTGTGCCATGCAAGATTTCCGTTCATATAAAATAAAAGACTAGAGTTTCCCTGATAAATGTGTCAAACTACTAGGCTAATAGCAGACTGGTCCACTGGAAGTCATTGTTGTGGCCCGAGTTAGTACTCTTTAACCAAAAAAAACAGCGCTGTTCCTTCTGAAACAGAAAACTTTCCAGACCACATGTTTGGGAGAAATGTTATGGTTTGTCAATAACTGTCCATCGCAGGTCATTCTCGCTTTGCTTAAGCGTCAAGAAACGGTGTATTAGTGTTAGAGTGTTTGCATCTTTTAGTGTCCCAGTTTCTATAATTATCATCTTCCCTCTTCTTTCCATTTCCCACTAGGACATTCCAATGTAAGGTAGGCTACATGGACATTAAATCAAGTAAATAACGTTACTGGTGTTACAATAGGTATGGTGTTTGAATACCCATGAAGTAGTCAACCCAGATCAATTTCCGTGTTGCACTGGAGTGATAACACACTGAGCATAAGCCACATCGGACATAGCCCCTCATCCTTGGAAGTGCCCAAATGAAATCCGGGACGTGTCCATTAGTTATTTTAGGACTGGTGTGTAAAACCATAGCTTTCAGATTTCTGTTGTGCTTGAAAGCAAACATTGATCTTTTCAACTCCATGTCACCAGTATTGAGAATGTGTAATTTTTTTTAGGTCTGCCTTCTTAATAGTAGTTGCCAAATGACTGAAAGTGCATACACATATCAATCTATTCTATATGGGTCTCTGATAATATTCGAGAAGTGCATCTGTGTGATTGCCCCTAGCTTTTTTCCAGTTTTGTGAACCAAATGGGGGGGGGGGGGTAGTTTTTTGTATCCGGTTCTCACTCAGTTCAGTGGCATGATTAAAAAAAAAATCAGGTCAGAGCTGTTTCTTCGAATTCTAAAAAATTGACCTAGAGGTGGGTTGTCACGTAGCGCTCATGGATGGAAATTGTCATATAATAATAATGAATTATGTGCCCTTGGTTTCTTATATGATTCCGACTGTATGTATCCACGTTTAGGGTACAGTTTTAGATCCAAAAAGGGAAGATTAGTCTTACTGTATTAGCAGGTACATCTTATATGATTGTTCCTAGTGTGAATTCCAGAATTCCAGAGTTAAAGCTGAACTACCCTCCCAGAGCCCAAGAACATCACCAATATATCTTTTCCAGAGATGTGCTTGGTATGGATTGGGATCCGGGTAGATATGTACGCTCTCAAAACTGTGCATGTATAAATTAGCTATGCTCTGGATCAAAGTACTGCAATCGAAGTACCTGTGGCTTGCCAGTACCATTGGTTCTGGAACAGAAAGAAATTATTTTTTCATAGCGATTGTGGCACATTCCAATACAAAGAAACGTGGATGTCGTCTGATGTTTGTTCTCACAGTACTTTTTGAGTCTTAGACCACCCTCCAGCCACTGAAATCATCCTCTATTCATCACCACTTAACCTCACACCTATACATGCCACCGCATCAACATTTGTTCACTTAGCCATAACAGTGAGTCATCTAAATAGATATCAACTAGTAATATCACTCAACACCATGAGCTTGCACTGATTTCTCTCTTCCTGTTGAATCAATCAGTCATACTTGCAAAACTCCCTGACCCACACCACCTATTTACCTACAGCCACTCATATGCTAACGCAGCCAAGAACGTCACATAGCTTCTTAACACTTATGTGAGCAACACCATTCACTTGCACATTCCCATCAACACCCACAATATCAAAAACAATTTCTACATCACTCGCCCACAATCAATCTCTTACAACACCCATCACTCTCAGCACCAATCACGTGCCTCATAATAATGCTCACTCATACACTACACCCGACGCTCACCCACATAGCCATGTACATCATCATTCGTTCCTCAATACTGTGACTCAGCCTCTCATAGACTTACACCTGTCTTCCCTCACTCTTTGTCAGGACTGTGTGTCCTCTACTCCTGGATGCTTATCACTTGCCAGTTCTGTATAACCTAAAAATGCTTTGCTGTGTGAGAACAACCAATAAGAAAGTTATAAGGAAGTTAGTTGTGCTCTTCAAAGGCAGTGGCAGTTAATCTGCTTCTCTCTGAGATAGTCGGCAGCCTAGTATGTCAGGTTGTCAGATCTGAGTTACACTACTTCTGGCACACACGTTTCTGCCTGCACGTATGTTGTCTATGTGTATATGTTTTGCTATACACTTTGTTCATTGGCGTGGGCACCTGTATGAGTTTATCTGCTTGTGCACCCACACATGTAACACAACATAGAGGCATTACTACAAACAACGCATTTATCTGAAATAACCCAGCCTCTTTGGCTTTGCCAATGGCTATTATTTTGGTTTGCAAGGGCCTACCAGCTCCATGCATGCTGCTTTCACGCTGCACGCTCATCTTAAGAGTACGTGGCATTCAGCTCATACCTTATTATTATTTTATTGAGCCAAATTTGCGATTGACTTCCATAAATAGGAATAATAATAATAATAATAATAATAGTAATAATAACAAAAGTAATAATAATAATAATAACACTAAAGCATGTAAAAAAAACATTCCGAGTTAGTCACCTGTGTGAATGCCTACATGTGCACCAACAGACAGCCATCTTTCAATATTTTTGTAAAACCCCAACTATAGTTATAATCATTTCAAAATGGCCACGCTTATGTGTCCATGCACGAGAGCTATTTTGGAATGTCTCTTTCAATACTTGATATTGCATTAGCGTTCTGTGAGGCTGGCACGCTTTCAACGCGTCAAATACCTTGACACAGTATACACTGCTAAAAAAATTCAAAAACTTTCAGAGATGGCTGTCTATGCATGTATGAGCCCCTATATTAAATGTTTTTGGATACTTCATTGTTCACTAATGTCTGCCATCGCTAATAAGATAAGCTTTTTGCAAAGCCAACGCGAGACGGCTTGGTTGGCCTATTCTTGTTTTTCTCTGCCATCGTGACTAGAACTCAAGGCTGGTTTGCCACCAATTGTGGGACTTTCCAGTTTTCATTGTGCACTCCCACTGCACCTTGCATAGGAGATCAGTTAAAACAGCATAAAGCATGTTAGGAAACCCAAAGAAATAAGTAAAAAAACAAATACATCTCTTACTCCTTGCTTTTACATTTACAGTACATGTTTGGGGCACATTTCATAAACGCAGATCCTTTTAGCGAGGCAACCACCTGTAGGAAACTGTGTTCTCGAGATTGGAAAAGAGATGCTACACTAGCATTCAATATTAAATACTGGGAAGCTGGGAGCCAAGGAACAATGATTATTGTGCCACATTTAAAAAAACAGTCTTTCCATGTAATAATATAACTATGAAAAGCTAAACAAGTTCTACACTTAACCAAAATAAGTCAGACTGGAGTCTTCCCAGAAAAGCCTAATCCATGTCTCCTTTATTGGCATCAATCTGGAAAGAGAAACCCTGATGCTTATGGTCAGAAGAAGTTGTCAGCCATCCAAATAAGCAATCGAAAGAGAGTTGGGACATATGTGCCCCCTAAAAGCCACCAATCAGACTTTCCATTACGCACTGGCACAAATTACTTGGAAACATGGAAAAATCCTAACCGAGGGCCACATTTGTTTCAATCAATGTCACAATCGTAGGGCATTCAGTCTGGAAATAGAGATAGTGTTAAATTGTATAGCCCTCTACCCCATGTATTTTCTGGCTTGGATAAAGCATAAAATAGAAACTAGGCAAAATCTGCTCCAGGATTCGTTTTGTGGTTATGCCGTCCTTCATTCTTTCAACAAGAAAATGAAGCCCTTAAAGCAAGATGTGAATTATTGTAGAATTCTCAGAGGTTATCAGTTTCTACGTTGGTGGACCTCCAGAACACTGGTCTCCCAGATTCAAATATTTCAAAGACTACAAAGGAAGGTTGGGTGAAGCGTGATGGGCTAAAAGCCCAACATGGCAGATACACTTTTCAGAGCACCTGCCAGGCCTGTGTTTAACTCTACTTAATCAAGTGCCACAGTCGCAGAAACAAATCTTCTCTCGCATCAATACCGAATGAGTAGCAGATTGCATGCCCGATTGCCGAGAGACGAAACTCCGCATGGGAGGAAGCATCCACGAGCTCCAAGCACAACCATCTGCAATGAAACAGCCCTCATGGAATGACCCAGTTTCTACTAAAGAGGTACCCCTGCTATGAATCATTACGGTGAGTGGGCAGACTGAAGGACAAGATGGCAGATTGGGGCTTACTTACTGAGGTGCCCCGGTCTCTCATTGTGATAGGATGTGCTGCCTGACCAGCCCACACCCTAGTCTGCCAGTAAATGTGCTCAGGAAAAGTGACTGGCTGACAACCGAGCCACAGGTATGCATAACTCCAGGGGTACCAGATAGAGATAACTTGAGGGCCCCAGAGACTGTAAACTGAGTGGCATTCCAGTGCCTCTTGGAGCTTCAGCCTTGAGACTGAGAGGAAACTTTAAAGAGAAGTAATATTAGTGAAAGGAAAGAAAACTGGTTTGACTGCCTGAGAGGCCTTACATCCTAGGACTGACAGACTAGACATGACGGCTGAAGACCAGTAAGGGAGGAAGTCGTTAATGATCCCTAGAATTCTCTACACCTGTCACCAAAGGCTATGATGACATATATGCTTCATCAAACCGCTCATCAACCCAAAAGTGATAAATTTGAAAAACCCATGCCCACGAACGAATGAACCCTAGACTGGCAGCAACAAAGGGGTGAGTCAGGGTGATTGTTGTGGCTCTAAGATGACATTGGACACTGCAATAATTCTCCAGGCAATCAAGAGCCCTCATCAGATTCTAGAATTTTGGTTATACGTGGTCCTGCTCAGGGCAGATCTGAAATATGCCATGGACAGAGTCAAAGAGGAGGAGGCCCACATTTTGGAACCAGTAGAGGGTGTACAACACCCAAAGACACAGGTAGGCTGTCTCTTATCCTCAACCAGTTGTGGAATGGGCATAAAATGCAGAACAGATGGCTTACCATAGCAGCTTGTGACTGGTGGGCTTCCCAGACAGGGTGGAGGTGCTCCACCAGAAAACTTCTTGTACACATGGTCTACTTCCAGGGAAACAGAGATGCACCTCCCTTCTGCACATTACACCCTGAACCAGAAGTGCCCCCCCCCCCCCCAAGGCATACTGACCCATTACAACTAATATACAAAGCTCTAAAGACTCTGATTCTATCCTTCAGGTGGCAAACAGGACAGGTACTTTCAACTATAATTCAGCTGGAATATTGATCACACCTCATTACACTGACCCTGTATAACAGCAAAGAAAGACATTTGAGATGGTGAAACAGAAGTTGAGGGCAATGCTACTTGAGTACAAACTCCTCTACGCGGCAAAACGCAAGGTTGTGTTACACTCTATTGGCTCTTTTGCAACACTGGTCAATAGAGCAGAAAGTGCTGAGAAAGCATCCAGGACCTCCAACACAATGGTAAAATAAGATCTACAGGGAAAGAAAAGTGTGGTAGACACTTAGAGCGCAGGGTCTGGGGGAGGTGGAATCGCTTGTGGGGGATTACTCAACTCAGGAGCTGTAGGGAATGCCATACATTAGTACACACTTATTAGTACACCGTTTTTAGAAAGATACCCTGTGGCAAAGCAACATACTCCCAGCAAAAGAGGATATGATTTTGACACACAAAAATGCTAGATGGATAAACACAATGCATGATCACATGCTACTAGGGGCTTCAGAGGCAGGTGCACAGACTGTATTGAAACATCCACAATACGTAACCTTTCTTTAGTTTTTATATCTTGATCAGCATCCTTTCTCTTCTTCCTTCTTTATCCTGATCCATGATTGACTCTGGCACCAGCGCTCAAATACCTAAAAGTGCTATGAGTGAGGCATTCTCCTCTTACAAGTCACACCAGATGGGCACAAACTATAATTTCTTGAAATGTCATGGGTGTCCCATGCTACTTCATGTAGAATTTATGAAATGATCTCGAGAGGTAGCAATATTGATAAGGAATCATCTGTCCTTCCAAATACAGCATATGTTAACTTACTCACAATAACTCTATATTGTAAAAGCAGGATTTCTCTATGACAAATCAATGTAATTAGTTAGCATATACTTCCCATCCCACTGATCTTTACCCTCCTAGAAGGCAGTGGGGCACCCCTAATGTAACTCTAAATGGGGATTCTGGTTCTTGGCGGACACTTTAGTGGCATCATTGACTGAGTTGCTGTCAGAATAGGCACTAGAGTGACCTCATTTCAGGGTCTCACTTGTCTGGCTGTCTTCGCAGAAGCCGTGAGCCTCATAGATGTTTGGCATCACTTTCAACAAGGTGAACGGTGCTGAGCTATGATTCCAGCACACCAAGGTCGTTTTCAAAACTTGATTATTTTCTGACCTTGATCTGAATGTACTGGCGCCAATACTGGCATGGGGAATTTCAGACTACTCACTTGATTAACTCATTCTTGACCCAGGGGGTTACAAGACGAGGGAGTTGGCACCTTGGAGCATGGGGCTAAATTAAATTACATTTAAAAACAACATCATACAGGAATCCATCTTTTATTTTATGCAGCATCAGGGCTCAGTAGCATCCCTAATGACATTATGGGACGTCTGTAATGCCACAAACACAACATGACGCGACATGATCCATCATTGTCCACTCTGGGCTGAGGTGGCCAATGATGAAGCATGTCACATTACGTGAGTGAGCCCGCCTCATACAAGTCTTGAAAATGCCCTGAGATTGATTAGGCAGGTTCCAGGGGTGGTTAGTACTTCTTGGAAATACATACTAAAGATGAAAGCCATAGTACCATATTATTCAATTGCCACGTCATGATATGCTTGTGATAGTTTACCTAAGGCAGACAAGGGGGTTTGCTTTAACCTCCTTTTCTCCCCAAGTGTTATAGAGGCCTTTAATGCCTTCACCATGACTGGAACCATGAGATACATAGCAGAGACAACAGATGCCAGGAACAAGAGGTGTTGCAGTTAGTGACACGCCTATTGGAGTTGGATTCCCAATATCTCACCTCGCAGGGACCTCAATCACTCGAAAATATTGCACACAACAAAACAACACTGGGAAACCTTGCTAGTGGAGAACCTGGATTTCCTTATGGAGCAGATAATATCAGTGGGGAAATACGATGAGTAAGAGGCTACACTGGCTTTGGCCAGGCACAGTGGGTTAGTCATAGGTCCTGCCCTGCAGCAATGTCCTATAGCCAACCCTTGGACAACTGCTTCAGCTCACAGTCTTGACCATGTGCACCGAGGTCACAGAAGGAACATTTGACAGAATGTATCTAGTAGCCTGGAACCCTAAATGGGATTGAGGCTTCAAATGAACCCTCATTGGGACTTCCAGGCAAGCTCAGAATCCTGAACACTGAGCCACAACTGAAAATTGCATATTTTGTTTATTCATTAATTACACAACTCCATCAGTAATGTTAGCATGGCACTTTTTGCACCACCCATGTAAATATCTCACAGGTGTAATTTTACAAACCCATAATTATAATTCTGCACACCCCTACTTAAAGGTATTACTGTTTAAGTGACGGCTTCAGTAATAGTGTTGGCCACATTTTTATTACTATTACAATACATTAAAGCAAAAATAATGTGTTCCAACACAGAATGCTTAGACAGTAAATCAAATTACAAGTAATATAAATTGTGATACCCACTGAACAAAGACTGGATTCATAGGCATTTCCTTGGTGACAGGGAAAATTCCTGCCTCAGCAATATTGGCAGTGAAATGGATTCCAGTCACACGTGTCACTTTGTTTCCAGGAAATTCAGCCATGACATTCTCAAAGCCGTGTTGATGGGACCAGGTCCAGGCTTGACCCCCAATAAGGATACCTGCACCCCTCTTCAAAGACATGATGATGTCCCTACATTGCCTATCATCATAGGCATTCATGCAATACACACCAAAACAGTCTGAGAACTCCTCACTGGATTGAACCTTCTTCTCATGAATTATCTTCAGCAGCAAGTCAAAGCTTGTGTGGATTCCGATCAGTGCATCATGTGAGGGTTTGAGCCACTCCAAGGCATTTTGAAGGAAAGAAGTGAAGTTATGACTTTTCAAGTAGCCTTCATGTGAAATGACCACCACTCGGCCCTTCCCATACTGGGAGGCAGCTATGAGGACCTCCCCTTTGGGACTAACCACTATTGGAAATGCTTTATCGCCATTGAGGAGCAGCTGGCATGGGGCCTCATGCTCAGTAAAGTCCAAAACATTGAGACCTTTGATCAGATTCCTGTACGCCTCTGTGGGAGTCATTTCCAATGGTTTGAGATTCCTAGAAGCAATTAAGAAACATCGTGTCAAAAGACTAGATTGTTGGCATGAAAAACTATTTAACAAGGATTTCAAGTTTCAGCCCAGGTTAATTTAACAATTTGAAGAGCAATAAACAATAGGAAATGGGATAATGTATGTACTTAACCATATGTTCCATGAACAGAT